>NW_015544185.1:572325-583089 GCF_001515605.1 Sinocyclocheilus anshuiensis | reverse complement strand
GTCTCTCACCCTCTCCCCTAGTGCACACACACACACACACACTAAATGGAGAGCTTTTTCAGAGCATGCAGTCATGCCTTTTTACTCAAAGTTTGCTTGTTTGTGTTACCTTGCATTATGTGATTTTGTTTGGTGACATGGCAGAAATCACAGCATATAGATGTGTAGAGTAGGGCTGGGCGAATTGGCCAAAAAAATCATCACGATAAAATTTTTCTCATCAGTCGATATCGATAATTATCACGATACATTTCAAATCTTTATTTCTTTGAAGTTTAAAGGCAGATTTTTTTCTCCTAAGTGAAAGTTGTAGAAAGCAAAAGGTTAATTGTGGTTTTAAACTACTCTTTATGGTCAGAACATGACAAACACTTCAGGTTTTTGAATTCTTTACACTTTTCCAGTCATTCCAGTCAATAGGAAAATTAATCTCTTAGTTTCTGCATGCTCTAATGAGTGATATTGTTTCAATTCATGAAACAGGTTTGTGTTCCTGACTTTGATGACGGGCATCTTCAGCACAGTTTTCAGTAAAGGCTGCAATATTAATAATATTTAAAAAAAAAATTTTTGTCTCTTAGAAATGCGCATTTGACAGTAGCTTCATTATCAAAAATCTGTCAAAATTGTACCAACCTCATTTTTATATGGTGTAATTTAATTATTCTGACTGTTTGAGTTTTATTAAAATTAACCATTGGTCTTCCATAGTAGCATACATTTACCATGGTAAAAATACGGTTTCTAGATATTTGTATGAAAAACAGCAGTTTAAATACATTTAGTATAAATGCACAAACGCTAGAGCTTAATCACAAAAAATTACTTTAATTACATTCCATTACTCCTTTAATACATTTAATACATGTTATTCGATGTTAGTATCTCACATTTCTCCCACAATACCATGGTGCAGTTGTTAGTACAGTAAATCCATGGTAAATAATGGCAATTTGTAGATTGAAAAGCCTTCTGACTGTATCTTTGCGCGCAATGTTTCTCCTGTTTCATCTGGCTTTAAACTTGTTTAAATCACCGAATCATTTGTGTTCTTCGTGAATTCAAGCGCTTCACACTGGATGTCACAGCGCTGTTTAGTGTCATGTGACTGAGACTGATCAGCGGATAACGCATCTGCTCTAGTGAGCTCACGCTGCGCTGCCGTTTGAAGTCGAGCGGATAAATGCTCCACTTTAGCACATTAACATTGTAACAAACATTTATCGTTTTGTCAATGAAAATTATATTGCGATAATTCGTTACCGTTTTATCTCGCAGCCCTACCTAGGATGGCTTGAGGGTGAATTTTGGGGAATTTGGGGAATGCCATGGGGGAATTTTCATTTTTGAGTGAACTATCCTTTTAAGCTAAAATTAAAATGAACACTGAAAATATTAAAAATAAAATTGAATTCCAAAATTTTATAAATGCTATAGTAGTGTATAAATGATAACATAACAGCTTCTCTACAGTTTTAATCAACATCTCATTATTTATAAAATTATTTCTTTTAATTGCATTTGCAGTGTATTTCTCTCATTTTTCTTCCCAAAGAGACCTTTTCTCCTTTTTGCTTTACTGAGGGTTTTGTAAAAAAAAATGTAAATGACGGAAATGTTTCAGTTAATGCAACCCATCATGTAACATATAATTAGTGATTTGCATTTTACACCTTTTTCCTACCACACTGGATATTTACACAAGGTGTAAATTCAACCCTGCTAAAAAATATACAAATACTATCCAAATACAAAATGAATGTTTATTCCATAAAAGTATGCACTACTCGTATCACCTTAGCAAGCACACTGTGAATCACCTACAACACCCTAACATTGTGGCATCCAGTTTTTCCATGCTTACTTCGCTTTAATTCTAGATCATAGTCTTTTATAACTCAATTTTGACTGTTTTGTATTATAATGCAGTGTAGCTCATGCTTGAGGTTAAAGGTCTGCAGTGTGTGACCGATACAAACAAGTCTGTAAAGGATATTGAGTGTATATTTGAGAAACTAATGTGTAATTGTTCCAAATGTTGGTTCTACTGTAGCATTAGACACTCTGTAACTTCTCTGGAACATCCTGTGACTGCAGCCGTCCTGATTGCACGGGATGAACGGTGTTGCTTGTCACCTGAGAGGCAAATGCAATTTGGAAATGTATCGCTAAGTGTCCTCTCTGCAGCATTAGATCGCGCTGAAGTCTGAGGCCTGCAATGTCGAAAAGTAATTAGGCCGCTCACATATTCCAACGCTCTCCGCACCGTTGTTTTGCTCATTCTGTGTCATCGGGCTGCCAAGTCAAGTTTATTCTTTCAGCGTGCGTGTAACCAGAGTGTTTGAATATCCCCAAAGGAAGGTCCCAATCGGAGTCGGCCGTATTTACCCAAGCGGCGTTTTTTCGTCAACGTCAGCAGAAAGTGAAATAAAAGAATGAAATATGTGGGCACACCAGTGACTCCCGGGACCCGATCCTCATGAACAATACCATGCGAAAAAGAGGCAGCCTGAAAAACACTTAAGATCCCTTAACCATTTTCAGACATTTAGACGGCCACATTGGACCGCGCGCTCCCGACCACAAGCATTTTTGCAGGCTAGTCCTAATTATCTAATCCTTTTAAATGGAGCTTTATATAATGTCTAAAATTCATTTGTCATTTTGGAAGCTTTTGAGAAGAGGAAATGGTAATAAGAGTCACAGTTGCTGTTGTCTTCATCAACCGGTGCCCAAAATTGTGGGTGCGTACGACTAAAGGGAGCGGTTTTGAAAAGGGATTTATTTGCTTAATCTTTATGTCCACAATAAACTAATGTTCTCTTTCTCTCTGCCTCTCTTTCCTTGTTTCTTTCTCGCAGTACTTGCGTAGCGTGGGGGCTCGTGGCAGGGCCCGGTAGGAGCCGGCACTATTGCGTCCAACAAGTGGAGTGCCAACGGCAGCCCGGAGCAGGGGCTGGAGGATGGGGGTGATGAACTGGACAAGGCCATGGACGGAGACGCCGAGGGCGTGTGGAGCCCCGACATCGAGCAGAGCTTTCAGGAGGCACTGGCTATATATCCACCCTGTGGCCGACGCAAGATCATCCTGTCGGACGAGGGCAAGATGTACGGTAAGTGAGCTTGCAAGTGCGTTCATGTGCCGAAGGGCACATCATTTATTTTGGTAACTAGTTAATATGATCTCACAAATTAAATTTCCTGTCTTATTGTTATTCCACATCCGACACAACATTGTCCTTCAAACAACAGGCAAATTGAATCTGAATTTTAAAAAGTGTAAGAACATACTTGATTGTACTGATTGGTTGTTACAGCCCTGTTCATGTCGCCTCAAAATTGTAAATGCTCATTTAAAATGAATCACTGCCAGTGTGAACTGTGCTTTTGTTGTACCAGGTAGCCCAGTCATCATGACGTAGCTTTTAGCTAACAAATTGATGTATTTGATATGAGGGAAGTCATTTTTGGCTTTAAAACTTCTGCCACCCAAACTGAATTTTGCAGGAACTTCCCATTGTACTCCTCAATTGAAGAGAGTCTTAAAAACACACACGGTTCAACTGCTGAGATTGTATCGCTGCAGTCAGTTTTTGTGATGGAGGTGTTTTTGTGCATTCGATGGTTGCAAGACAAGTGTTTCTAGATAGAAGGGCTTATGGGAGGGGTGGCAAAAGGAGGGATGGAAACTAGAGAAAAGATAAGAGGGCTTGAGGTAATGGGCTGATAGAGCCGGGTTGTAATATCCGACACGCTTTCATCCACATACACAATCCACTCGAGGATCCCTTTGTGCAAACCATCGTATAAATCCATGCATGCGTACGCATTCATGAAGCATCATAAAAAGTCTCATGCTCCTATGCCATCTGCTCTCTTATGTAATCTCGTATTTAGTCATGCTCAAATAGCCATTCACTAGCAGCTGTCAATGGCTTCGTATTATGATGTAGGTGTTCGGTTTTGTTCGATAAACGGAGGTTCTTGTTTTCTAAAACACCCAAGTACCTTAAAAACACATAAACATGCATGCCTTAGCCAGCAGTTGTGTTTTTTCAGAGCACATAAAACAGGCCTACACTTGTCCCAGAGCACCTCTGTGGACTACAGGCCCGACAGAAGACGGGCTTCTCAAGAACATATCGCTATTTCTGTCGCTTCTCTGTTCCTGCTTGCTTGCTGCCCCCTCCTATCTTTTTTGCGTTTGCCCTGAAACTGGTTGTATTTATCATCTCTGATCATTAGCAGATCTTTTTTTTCCCAGCCCTGTGAGAGAGTTGTCTTTTTTTTTTTCCTTCTGCCTCCCTCTCACCCAGTTGAAAAGTGGCAAAACCAGCTCTGTTTGTCTTGCTCAATCAAGGTTTGTTCCCCCACAAGATCTCACTCACCCTCCCGCCTCCATTTTCTTGTACTCCTTTTTTTTCTTACTAGTTCTTCCTCCTAAACAAGGTAGGTCTGCCCCTGAGGCACAGCACTTTTAATAACTCCAGGTGCAAAGTAGTATTTCCAGTGTTAAAGCGTTAAACTCTCATTAGACTAACAACATGAGGATAAGAATTTGTGAATGCAGACTTTTTATCAGACTTTTAATCTTGTTGCATTCCAAAATGTCTAATAACGTGATGCCTTCTCAATGTTGCACTTTAGAGGCCATTTAAGTACGTTTTCTATTTCTATTGTCAGTTTTCTGTCTTCAAAACAACATATCAAAGATAATCTTGCTTTGCAAGTTGGTTAAACTATATATATCTACCTGAATAATGACTCCGACCTTTGAAGGTAACGTTATCGCCCCTATTGAGGACGTAGTTAACACGCCAAGAAAGCATGTTAAGTGGGACCATGCACTTGTGTCGAGTATATTTCTAGTCTAAAACTAATTTGAATTTATTGATATACGGACTACAAAACAGCTGTATCAGAAAGTTAGTAGGACACAATGAGCGAATCTGTTGCTGGGATTTGTTAAATTGCAAAAATGACCAAATCCGGTTTAACTCTTGACTTGAGCGATACGTCTCTTTTTCAGTGCATTCATAATTTGCAGATGGACACTCCAGTTTGGCTGGATTGGGAGGGTCCAGGTGTTTGGCTTTGGTCCCCTCCTCCTCAAACTGTATGCTCGCCTTTCTTCTCCTCAGAGAAACAGACAAGACAAAACCCAAGTGCTGGTTTGAATTAGCAAGCCAAGCCTCGAGATACAAACCAGACTGGGAGAAAGCAAGGCAAACTGACAGAAAGCGTCCTGAACACAACCCAGTGTTGGTGAAGAAACGTTGAGGTTCTTTTAGGGTTGCAATTGTCTTTTCCTTGAAGAACCCTATGTTAAACGCAACTGTTGTGTTCATATATGCATTCTTCTTTCTTGTGCAGTGCTCTAAAAATATTTTATTTTAATTCAACACGTTTAATTTCGGCTTGATCAATTCAGAAGACGTATATGCCATATCACGGACGTTCCTTGCTTTTATACAGGCTACTCAGGAAATTCATTCACAGAAACTGGAAATAGCGCAGTTTCCACCTGCCTAAGGTTTAAGTCACTGCTGAGGGACTCTACTGATTATATATCAGTCAGAGTCCCCTGGCTGCTGTTTCATAGAGCTCCAATGTGAGCTTCCTACCTAGACAGCATTTGTAGGTGTCATAGGCATGCTCCCAGTGCAGAGATATCTAACAGTAGCCAACAAAACAATGCAACCATGTAACATCCTTTGATTTGGCCATATTCGAGGGTAGTCCCAGAATGCATTTCGACAAACCTTTCATAGACTTGTCCAATTCGGTTGGTCAGAGGTGCCAGTTCTGCTCCTGGAGGGCCACTATCCTGCAGAGTTTAGCTCCAGTTCTAATTAAACACACCTGAACCAACTAATGACTAGTCTTAAGGAATATTGGACACTTCCAGTATTCTTCCAGTAAAGAGCAGGATTTGTCACCATTGCTTTAGGGTCTCCCATTTGTCATTTGATAATTCTTAAGGGTGGTCGCTTTTGGCTAAAGGTGGCCTTTTGCCAAATCAGAGCCAGTGTGGATTGGTAATCTTGAGCGTGTCATTTGGGACAGGGTCCGAGCTGAGGGAAATGTCAAGTTTAAGCAGAGCTATGAAAGTATAAATGGGAAAACCACTCAATCTATGAAATCTTTGAAATCACTTTCAATATTTGTGTGCACTGCGTATTTTTTGCACTTTATTAGAGGTTTTCCCTAGTTTAGCAACACGCAAACATCAGTCTGTTAGAATCAACTGTGAGTGTTAGTTGCATCTCTTGTAGACTCTATGCAAGGACTTTCTTTTATGTAGCATGCGTCAACAAAGCAGCTGGCATTTATAGAGCAATTCAATCCGTTTCATCCTGCCTTAGAAGGTGCGGCTGCCTGTGTTGGCTGTAGACGACAAGGCAGCACACTAGATCTTGCAAGCCTCCAGAGTCTCTTCTTTAGTCTGGGATTACATCATTCAGGCTTTATCCTCCTCTTACCGTAAATCTAAACATACTTACTGACTCACTATGAAGTCAGAAGGACGATTCAAAGGCGTGTTTCAGATGCCGTGACTGGCTGATAAGAAAATACTGGAATATTGACATTGTTGATAGGACATTGTTGGCATTTTCTGGAAGCTTATGCCTGATATCGGTTGTGTATCTGTCTTTTTTTATTGAGGGATTCCCTTGAAACCTTGTGGCCTTATGGTGGTATCCTTGGTTCTGTTTTATATCGGTTGTCGTTCATGGTATGTATGACTCATACGCCACAGGTTTAGTGGTTTATTTCCAGTGAAAGCTGGTTTGTGAGATGATTTGACATGTTAAGCATTTCAGTTCACTTAGCCGCAGTCACTGTGCCAATAAAGTGAAATGCCACAAATTGGATTTATTAATAAATCAAGTTTTAAACAAATCCAAGCAAGTAATTGACACTCATTGCCATCTCCAGCAAAGCGAATGCCGACCTCATGGAGAGCCTGCTCTCTCCTGTGACTAAACACCTTATCCATTTACATGTAGTCATCTGCCACTGAAGGAGCCTACTCACGAGGAGAATGATGACAGCGCTCATAATACCACCGCTGATGTGAGGCCTCGGGAACGCTGTCTGCTCTGGCCCTGTTAACACCGCCTGGATCGGGCCTGAAAAGCCTGCAGTGCAATGTGAAGTGCAGAGCCACCTTTTTTTTTTTATTACACCAACATTGTTGGGTGGAAATAAGTGTGTTGCACAGACAACTTTTATGAGTTGTATGCTTTGAATGAATTTTCAGTTTTTTCAACCTTCCAGCAGGAAATGGCTCCAAGAGGTTAACTTGAGTTTTGCAGTTGTATTTGAGACCTTACATCTCCCAATAGCGACTTGTTTCTCGTAAAAGTGACTGTTTCTTGTAATGGCGACTATATTGCAGAATTGCACCTTTATATTTTTTGGATCTCTCATTGCGAGAGCCTGTTTACGTCTCAAGAAATAAATGAAGATTTGAGGTCACAGTTGTGAGATATACAGTTGCATTCAAATGAAATGAATTTGATAAGTGAACTAAGTTCTCTTGATCCATTGGAGAACACACACACCTGACATCTGTATTAGAGCCCGACCAATATATCCGATATGAGCCTGTCGCAGATATATCGGTATCGGCAAATATGCCGCCGATATGCCACCGATATGAACATTTTTTACAGAACATAAACACAAATAAAATGCTTGTAAGTGGTGTAATTACGTAGTTTGTCCAGCAGAGCTCCATTGTTTGCTACTGGCGACCTGGATGAAATGCTTTAAAGCTTAAGTGTATAGAATACCATTGAAAATTTGAACGGCCATATCTCCGTAACGGCGTGGCGGATCCACACCAAATTCGGGGGATCTCTTCAGCTTGAGGAACCCTCTCGAACGCCGAATCGAGTGTACGTCTCGAAGCCCCGTTTCGAATGAGACCACCCCCGCGTCGATAGCCCCCGGGGTCCGGGAGTTACAGGCGGTCGGGTGCCGACCGATCTGGCGATCCTGGTGGGCTACTGACGCGCGGAGGGCAGCGTTCGAGAGGGCTCCTCGAGCTGAAGGGATTCCCCGAATTTGGTGGAGATCCGCCACCGCCTTCGCAAGATAGTGACACCAGCCAACACTTTCACTTCAGTAAGGAGGTCTCTTGTTCAGGCAGCAGCATTCAAGCGTTGTCTTATTCGACCGTAAGTGCCCTGCGAAGTGGACTTCACATGATATTCCGTCATGATTCCAGTTCCAAGGGAACGTACACGTTATATTCAAAGGGCATTAAAGTTCACAAGAAGTGAATTTAAGTTGTATTTATTTACAGAGGTATATTATTTCACACTTCTCTAGTAAGTTTCGTCTGTGTGAAATCCATGAATGAATGTTCCCAAGTGAAATAAACTGAAAAAAGTTGAATGGAATTGAATTAAAATAAAGTTGAATAAACTTCAACTTTACTGTTCAGTGCACTGATGTCAGACTCATTTTGGATAATAAAGTTTGTTAAATTGTTAAATGCCCTGCCTCCATTACATATCTTTGTCACGTCATTTTGATCACCACATTTGAGTGATCATTGCAAAAAATGTGTTTACGTATATATATTCTGTTTATGTATATACTGTATTCTATATATAGTACCAGTCAAAAGTTTGGACACACGAATGGGAAAGTGTCCAAAATTTTGACTATACTGTACTATAATATACACACAGAATATTGGCCGATATATCGATATCTGCCTTTTTTTTTACTCCCTAATATCGGTATCGGCCCTCAAAAAAACCCATATCGGTCGGGCTCTAATCTGTATATGTTGCATGCCAAATGTCAAGCCAGAACTGAAATTTACACAATTTTTCACAAAACTTCTGATTCTGCCAGGCCTTCCCTCATCTCCGCTTCTCAGCGTCTTGGCTTTGCCTGGTTGATTTACAGCCCAGTTGAATGGCAGAAATGCCGTCTGTCTGGTTTCATAGTAGTTACAGCTTCAAGATATTTTCCACCTGTGCTTCAACGGGAACAGAGGCTTGCAAAAGTGCCCTGCACCCTGAGGATGGAGCCAAGTACCATCCACCCTTCTGATCCACCTTGAGTCTCGTTTCTGTTCAACAGCGCGTTCTGGTAAACCATCTCAGCAGAGCATGAAAGGCATTTGAAGGACAAGATAAGTTTGTGTTGTATAAGTAAGTGTTGATTGTGGTTTGGTTAGTGGATCACAGTCCATTCCTTGCAGGAATTGATCCAGCAACCTTCCGGTGACCGGCTAGGAGGTTTAATCATCCCAAAAAGTTTTCAGGTGTTATTCCTGAACCAAAACACTCCTGCTTGAGCTTCCTTTACAGACATGCTCTAAGAGCAAAGGTTGAGAAGAAAGTAACGAGGGAATCAGAGCTGGGAGGTGGGAATATGGGACACAGGGAGTCCGTGTTATTCTTTGCCTCCTGCCAGGACAGTTCGTGGCAGGTGTGTGTGGGTGTCCGTTTGGTAAGACGGGATCTTCAGCTGCCAGTTGTTGGCAGAAACAGCAAAGCTCTTTGTTTCTCTCTCTCTCTCTCTCTCTCTCTCTCTCTCCCCCTCGCTTTTTCGGGCCGTTCTCTCACTCTGAACGCATGCTCCAGGCTGTTGCCCTCATCAAATCAAGTTGTGTGGGGCAGATGTCACAGGCGCAGTGGAATGCAAGGAATGCGGAGGCTCGGAGAGAGAGCGAGGGAGAGAAAGGGTGTGTCAGGGGAAGGGTGTGCAGAAACAAAACTCAAATCAGTGCAGTGGTCTCTCTGCTGTGGAAGACCATTTCGGCCTCAGAGTAAAAACTAAAAAAACAAAACAAAACTAATCTTAACCTTAAGCTTTAATACTCTTAATTGCAACTTTATTCATTCTGAAAATGTGATATATATAAAAGTTGTGACTTTATTTCTCACAATGTGCCTTTAAATCTTACTAATTATATTTTAAACTTTATCACAATTTTTTTTGCATTCATATTCTACTTGAACTCAGCATTGCAAATACTTTTATGGCTGCTAATCAATGGGCGGCAAATGTCGCTAGCTAAAATTGTTTGATAACAAACTTGAAGTTGTCTTCCTGAAGGGGGCGCCGAATGCCCCATGCATTCAAATTTCAGGACAGGTTTTTGTCTTTAGTGACAACCCTCTACATTGTGAGTAAATCACTCGTATATGCGACTAAGTATTCACTCTGGGTGACTAAATGATGTCTAATATTAGCCAATGGCTAATAAATTCTCAGATTTTACTCGCCAGTGTGTGAGTTGAAGGCTGAGTATATGATTAGCACAGATATATTTGCACTCACAGAACACTCTGACTGAGCGCTTCAGAGTTTCACTCTCTGTCAAGTGATCCGTGATATTTTTCAGTTCATTTGAATGGATGCGCAGCGCACCTGTGTTTGTGTATTTGGCATAACGTAAACTCTAGTGTGAAGGCTGCTTGACTGACTGATATTAAGAGTGTACTTTCAGATATTTAAAAAGCTGTACCATTTTACAAACATTATATATGGGTTGAGTGAAAATATTTGAACAGTAGAAAGTGTTACATTTTTAATGTTTCTTTTTCATTGAAAATGTAAATAATAATAATAACTTATTATTATTATTATATTTTTTAAATATTAATATATATATGTATGTGTGTGTGTGTGTATATATATATATATATGTGTGTGCGTGTGTGTGTGTGCATGTTTATGTGGTTTATGAGGACACAAATTTGTATAATAACATGGGTATGACATAGGTATTAC
>NW_015544185.1:555357-571526 GCF_001515605.1 Sinocyclocheilus anshuiensis | reverse complement strand
ATATATATATATATATATATATATATATATATATATATATATAATACAATGACATATTCTTCAAACATTTCTCAATTAAATAGATATTAAGTAGAAATATATTTTTCTAGTATTTTTTTTATTATTTTTATTTATAGGCATTATTTATTTTATATGTAGGTAAATGGTCAGTATTTAAATAAATAGTTAATAGAAGTTAGTGTTTTTAAGCCATAGGTTCCTTCAGGAGTTTCACAGTAAATTAAAACTACTTAAATTACTGCTTTATATTACAAAAAATAGCAAATATAAAGCATGGGACATTCACACTGATTTTTTTTTTTCTTAATTAGAATTTTTTCCCAGTAAACATCCTTAAAACAATACATTTACTTTAGAAGAAATAAAGTCTTGTTTTCAGAGAAATCTAACACATTTATCATTGTCATAAGTTTATTTTTCTTTTAACATTTGAATACTGCTGCTGTGAAATATTAATTGGCATTGAATTGAAAATATGATGGCAAATCTAGTATATAAAGCCAAAAGCTTTACTTTATTCGTTTTTCTATTTGTGGTTTCAGTGTCAGGAATTCTGCCAGTGTTGTTGAGAGATGCGTGCTTCTCTTTCATTGCTTTTGTCGCCACCTTTTGGTCACTGTGAAACTTACAGAAACGTTTCTTTCTTCTCAGGTCGCAATGAGCTTATTGCCAGATACATCAAGCTGAGAACAGGCAAAACCCGCACAAGAAAACAGGTATTTAATGCACTTCATATATATATATACTATTGATTGCACTAAATATTTGTTTGCATAACAACAACTTTAATAACAGTTTTCAGTTCAGTAGGTGAAATATTCCTGACTGTGTGCATGTGTATTTTTGTTAAACTATCTCAAAATTCTTCAGGTATCTAGTCACATACAGGTGTTAGCGCGGAAGAAAGTTCGAGAGTATCAAGCAGGTATAAAGGTAGGTTGGAAACGCGGATCTTTTCCCTCTTTGGTTACGGCTTCTCTCTCTTTCTCCTCCTCCTCCTTTTCTTTTTTCCCCCCTCTTTGGCTTTTCTGTTCTGCAGGTTTCTAGCCATTTGCAGGTTCTTGCCCGGAGAAAATCTCACGAGATACAGTCAAAGCTGAAGGTATGCGCTTTCCTGCGGGTGGGGCGGGGCTTAACAGCATTTGCCTTTGCAAAAACCAATGAGAGATCGCTAGAAGTTCCAGTTATCTATTGGCTGAATAAAATCTCGAGGAATGAGTGCTTGCATCAATATTTGGCACAAAAACAAAGTTGGAAGTGCTACGGAAACTTGTGTCATGTAGCGTAGTGCTTTGTGTTTGGCGCTGCTGATTGTCGTCGAGGCTGAAGGTGCATGAATGGCTGAGATCTTTGCCTGTTGGCTTTCCTGAAGCTCACTGTTTCTTCAACCTTCCTTTCCTTGCATCCAGACTCAATGTGTGTGTCACCAAGACTCAGTTTTGACTGGTAAAGTCTGTCTGAGAAACTGCTGGATGTCACAATACTGTAATGAGAATTAGCGTTCGACCAGTATGGGTTTTCAAATGCAGATTATTTTATGAGTCTGGCCGAGACGTAAACATATTTGTTGAAATTTAATTAAATCTTATTAATATTATCTGTCTGTGTGTGTGTGAATAGAGAGAATATGTAATATAGTTGGCCTATGGTAAAAATCCTTTGTTTAAAGGATAACTTAACATTTTTTAAATGTGTAAATTTAAATTGTTTTAAATTTAAATAGTGTATAAAGTGATTTTAATCAGGATTGCACAAAGTTAGAATAAAATACTGGAATATATTTGTTTTATTTTGAAATGTTTTTGCCTTACACTGAGGATAAGTGGGTTAGATTACAAAGTTACATAAATATAATTTGTGTAAGCAAAAAGGAAAAATTGAAATCGCATCATATGACCCCTTTAACATTAAAATGTAGCATTTGCATTAATAGCGATGCAGTATTTTTGATTATTTTAGATTGTAATGTTTGGCACCCCTTGCCAATATATTCATGAACTACAAGACAGAAGTAAATTATTTTAAAGGGATAGTTCACCCAAAAATGAAAATTCAAGACCTTCGTTCATCTTCAGAACACAAATTAAGATATTTTTGATGAAATGTGAGAGCTCTCAGAACCTGCATAGACAGCAACGCAACTGAAATGTTCCCAGGTCCAGAAATGTAGTAAGGACATCGATAAAATAGTCCATGTGACATCAGTGGCTCAACTTTTGAGAAGTTTAGTGACTCAAGTTTTGAGAAGCTACGAGAATACTTTTTGAGCGCAAAGAAAACAAATATAACTATTTTTTCAACAATTCTCCCCCGAGTTACGTCTTCCGCCATTTTAGAGTGTATCACAGTGCATACGCACGCTTTCCCATAAGCATAAACAACACTGATTACACAGATTACGTTCATGCGCGCGCTTTCTCCCCCGAATGTAAACAACGCTGATTACGTCGATTACACCCCTGGGTACTCTCCAAAATGGCGGGAGACGTAACTCGGGAGAAGAACTGTGAAATAAATTATTTTTGTTTTCTTTGCGCTCAAAAAGTATTCCCGTAGCTTTGCAAAACTGAAGTTGAGCCACTGATGTCACATGGACTGTTTTACGTATGTCCTTGCTACGTTTCTGGACCTGGGAACATGTGTTCCGACGATGAACGAAGGTCTTACGGGTTTGGCTTCCGCCATTTTAGAGTGTATCACAGTGCATACGCACGCTTTCCCATAAGCATAAACAACACTGATTACACAGATTACGTTCATGCGCGCGCTTTCTCCCCCGAATGTAAACAACGCTGATTACGTCGATTACACCCCTGGGTACTCTCCAAAATGGCGGGAGACGTAACTCGGGAGAAGAACTGTGAAATAAATTATTTTTGTTTTCTTTGCGCTCAAAAAGTATTCCCGTAGCTTTGCAAAACTGAAGTTGAGCCACTGATGTCACATGGTCTGTTTTACGGATGTCCTTGCTACGTTTCTGGACCTTGGAACATGTGTTCCGACGATGAACGAAGGTCTTACGGGTTTGGAACGACATGAGGGAGAGTAATTAATGACAGAATTTTTTGGGTGAGCTAACCCTTTAACATTAAAATGTAGCATTTGCATTAATAGCGATGCAGTATTTTTGATCATTTTAGCTTGTAATGTTTGGCGCCCCCTGCCAATATATCCATGAACTACAAGACAGAATTAAGTTATTTTCAAAAATGCACATTATTTTTATTTTTAGTGTTTATAAAAAATTTTTGTTCAGGTATGTTGTAAAAACATTGATCAAATGGACTTAAAGTATGTGGCACATTTTTTGCACAAAGTATGACAATTTCTGCCTGACAAGCTGTTCATAGGTGCATATTTTTCTTAAACTTTTTCACACTTACAAGCAATTTTAAGGTCTAGAAAATAATTTGATAAGCTCTAGAATAGAATGGACTTTCATGTAGTTAGCATACATTCAAAACTTTGCTGTCAGAGACAAAAGGTTTAGTAAAATTGCTCTCAAAATATTGTACTAATGGTCTTTCTTTCTTTTGATTCAGGCAATGAACTTGGTAAGTGTGGATTTGAATTGTGCGAATTATTGTTGACTTTTTATTTTTGCTTCGCTTTGCTTGGCTGTCCTGCACAGGTTCAGCTTACACTGCCATTATAAAGTCCTCTTCTCTGGCCCTGCGGTGTGCATAGATTGCTCATAATTCTTGTGTCAATAATGTGCCTGGCCATTTTGCTCTCTGAAGTTTCCATGTCGTCTTTTGTGATGTACTGCAGATCATACAGGCTATGATTTGTGAAACAACACCACTTATTGTGGTCGTGCTTCCGAATTAGCTGCAAGTCTTTTCATTATCCACGTTCATTTATTGTGATGCAAGGTGATGTGCTACACGCTCAGCCTCTGGAAAACTGGAATGTCATGCCAAACGTATAGTTCATTTCTGCTTTCATTTGTGAGGCATAATTTAATATCCTTTAAGAGGGAGCTTGACCAGATTTGGTGAATGACTGGTGAGCTTGAAGACAAAACTGGAATGTAGTTCAAAAACGTGTGTGTTTGTTTGACATCCCTGGCCAGTATGTTGCTTTTGCTTTGCTGGCTGACTAATAATTGATATCTTTCAGATACCTGTATTGCTTTTGCCTTTTTCCTCTTCTTATTGTAACTGTAATTCAGAGACTCTTATTAAACATGATTTTAAAAGGCTTAAAGACAGTCTGCATGTTCAGTAACTAATTATTGAAACTTCTACATAATGATAGTGTTAGCAAGGCAGCGGACTAGTTAAAATGAAAATTTGCTGAAAATGTACTCACACTCAGGCTATCCACAATTTAGATGAGTTTGTTTATTCATGGGAACAAATATTGCATGACATCACTTGCTCACCAATGGATGCTCTGCAGTGAATGGGTGCCGTCAGAATGAGAGTACAAACAGCTGATAAAAACATCACAATAATCCACAAGTAATCCACACCACTCCAGTCCATCAATTGATGTCTTTTGAAGCAAACCGCTGCCTGTTTGTAAGAAACAAATCCTTCATTAAGGCGTTTTAACTTACATCTGTTGTTTCTGGTCAAAATATGAGTTCATAATCCATAATAACGCTTCCATCCCGTTGTCCTCTCACATCAATACATACCGTATCAACACATTTGTTTAGAACTGTTTTGATCTGTTTTTTTGTTCGAAATGGTTCTTGATTTGTGCATATTTCTCTCCTGATTCAGACAAGGTGACTTTTTCAATGGAGAAAGCAATATTAAAGATGGGGCTCATATTTCAGCCATAAGTGATGGTTTAAAGTTAAAACTTCTTAACAAAGGATCTTTTTTTTTTCTCCAAACACACAGCTTTTGGCTTCACAAGGCATTGACTGATGGACTGGAGTGGTGTGGATTACTTGTGGATTATTGTGATGTTTTTATCAGCTGTTTGCACTCTCATTCTAAAATGAGAAAATCATTACGTTTTTAGAATGTTCAGCATTCTAAAATCTAACAGCAATGGCATCATAAAAATATTTGCATACTGATTGTACTTTCTGACATCTGTTTGTATACTGTATTGTGTTCTTTTTTTTTTCGTTCCTGCATCCATTTAATCTTCTAAAGCTGCCTTTATACTGCAGAGATGGTTTTGCAGCTCTATGTGCTGATTTTAATGCACAACTGAAAAAAACAAGAAACGTGAAGCCTAAAACATCAACTTACCTATAACTTTAACACATTTCCTTTGTTGTCTTGCAAACACTGTAAATGTGAATCCTCTTTGTGATTCATATGGTGCTCTCTGATCTCCTATTGTTTCCCCTTCTTCTCATGCTTTTGTCTTGCTTTATAATAAATCAGCAGGCTGCTTTGCATTCATTAAAATTAACAATGATTTTGTGGGTATTGTCTTGGGGATTATTCTGCTCACCTGTGTCACCATCTCCTCAGGATCAAGCGTCCAAAGACAAGGCTCTCCAGAACATGGCAGCACTTTCTTCCGCTCAGATCGTGTCCCCAAGTCTAATCAAAACCTCTCTTCCGCCTCTTCCGCAGTCCCCCTACCCCCCGTCTGCACGGGTACGATTTAGATCGTTGTATTTAACCTGGAAGTAACCTTTTACACAAATTATGGAGCGATTTGATTTTTTTTTTTTCACTGCTGTTTTTCCAGTTCTGGCCGACCCCCATCCCAGGCCAACCCGGACCCTCTGAGGAGTGAGTAACTCATGAATTCATACGTGTTTCTCTGTGTGTTTGTGTATCTGGCACGTTTAATGGATCACGTTTTTATGTATCAGGCTGGTTCTTAAGCACAATCCAGGAAGAAGTCCTGGGCTTGGCCGCATCAGCTACGCGTAAGTTCCCTCCACAGAGCTTGAACTGATCTTTCGCTAGAGTTAACATCGATTCACTGCTACGGATGAGAATCTGGTTCAGATTGCATTGACAGTAGTATAATAGGTCCAACCGTTTCAATGACTTATTTGACAGATTCAAACTAGTATCTCTACTATAGTTTTAATTTTATTAAAAATTGTAGTAAATTTGACATTTTTATTACTTTTTGTGTTTTTTAATATTTCTTTTTAGCTTTTTTTTTATTTCAGTTTTACTTTCAGTTATTTTAGTACTTCAGCTTAAACTTATTTCAGTTAATGGCCAAAGCAACATTTCTAATTTTCGTTAAGTCTTTCGTCTAATACGTCTGTATGCAAGATTACTATGCACTTGGAAAATATAGAAATATTTATATATAATTATATAACAATACATGATAACATACTAATGCATAATAATACAATAATTTCAGGAAACTTCCTGTGCCTGGAAAAGTCATGAAAGTTATGAAAAACTCCATCCATTTCTATAAAATAAATTGTCCTAGCTATGCTTGGCTCTAAATTATTTAATTATACATTTCTCTGTGCAATGTTATTGAATGGTCTAGTAATTACAAACAACTGCGAAAGTCGTGGAAATTCATTGGTGGTTTAAAGTAGTGGAACTCTTATTATTCTGTGGCGGCCACTCTTTTTCATCACATTCGGTTCATATTTGAAGCTCACAGTTTGGCTAAAACTTGGTTAGATTTTACTGCAGATTCAGTAGGGGTGCAGGAAATACCGTTAGAGACCGATTTTAGTATGCTGCTCTGTCTGGGTTCTGCTTTTTACTCCCATCATTATTCACAGGCAGCCTGCTAAACTAATTCCTCTCTACATCGTGGGCTCTGTGGTCTCCGCTTCTGTTGAGATCTCTTGAGCGCGTGTGTTATCAGACGTGAGCTAGCGCACATGACTGTTGTGATGTTACACTCCCACTCTGAAGTAGGTGAACTTGCGCTTAGCTGAAACGGCCAAAACAAACAGTTGTGGGATAATTGAAGTGTCAAGGTGTGAAATATGCCACTTTTAAAGCAAAAACAATAACAAAGGGTTCCCACGGTCATGGACAACTGGAAGACACCAGGAAATTTGTGTTTTGTAGGACTGGAAAGTAAAGCGATAACGCACTCAAAAATGAAACTCCGTCATTATTCACTCACCCTCACGTTGTTCCAAACCTGAATGAGTTCCTTTCTTCTGCAACAAAGAAGATATTTTGAAGAATGTTGGTAACCAAATTGTTGACGGTAGCTATTGACTTCCATATTATAGAAATAAATACTATGGAAGTCAATGGCTACCATCAACTGTTTGGTTACCAACATTCTTCAAAATATCTTCTTTTGTGTTCAGCTGAAGAAAGAAGGGATGCACCGATGTATCTGCCAAAAATCGTTAGTCGATATTGGCCGATTGTTTAAAAACAGCTGGTGATATATTAAATATTATACAGTCAGCTAGTCATTATCACAAAATAAACCCCAGACAGGGTGATCAGGACCTGAATGTGAAGCGGAGTAGTCTTGATTTAAGCGATAATGACTGGCTTATTGTCCATTGTGTATTTCACAACTACATAGTGGACAAGATATATTGATTTCAAAAAGAAATTTTGATTCCATTTTCAGAGTATATATTTGAAAATCTTGACCATTAATAAAGTGAATATACATTTTTCTAGTTATCCTTTGCTCTGGAATATTAATTAAATTAATAATCAGCTGGATATTGCTATTGTCTAGCATAAGACTTGTTTACAAGCCATACTGATGTATGATTTGTGAGTGAATCATTTTTTGACTCGTTCTTTGCATTCGATTCAGTTGAACTGGCTCACCAATCAGTCTAAATTATTCAATTACAAATTAGTTTCATCTAAATGATTTTTAACAATCCTTATCCAGTAGTCGCAAGTGATTGAAAATGGTCAAAACGTGTGGGAACCCTGATAAGGTGTTGTTTAACCCAAGTAATTAATCTTTCATGTGCAAAATAACTTTGATTCTAACAAATCCTGAACGCTTTTTCAGCATCAAGCCATTTGCACAAACTCCTTACCCAAACCTATCAGGACCTGTTCAACCACCCTTATGTGAGTATACTAGTGCACTAGTCCATTTCAAGCACAGCCCACCCCGCTTCAGTTTCTTCTGTTTATGTGCATGGTTGAGTCTTAACTGGCGCCCCCTTGTGTTTGTGCAGCATATGAGCCTCTGGCCCCTCCTCTCCCGCCGGTTGCCACCGCAGTGCCCGTGTGGCAGGATCGCACCATCGCCTCCTCCAAACTACGTCTTCTGGAGTACTCCGCGTTCATGGAGGTCCCGCAGGACCAGGACTCTGTGAGTAGACAGGAGCGCTCCACAAATATGCTTATCTAGAGAGTTAAGGGGAGAGTGATATGGATGAGTGTGGTTAAAAAAAAAAGGCTGAGTAAAGTGCGGCACTGTGTTCTTGTACGTGCTCATGATCCGACGTTTGCAGCGTCTCAGAGCGGCCTGGTTCACAGTAAATGCTGCTTCACACGAAATCCATCTCCAAATTAATATGCATTTGGGAACTCATCATGCGCCAACTAGTTCCCAAACTTGTGATGAGAAGCACATACAAACAGCTGTTGTCAACAAAAGAGAATCTTGTAGGCTCCCTGTGGTTTTCCAACCAAAATGAAATCTAGATGGTTTAATGTTTGAAAATGTGGAGATTAAGACACAAATATTAAATATAAATATTATTATTGTAATTGTACAGTTGAATTGCAAAATAAATTGTTTTAAATTATAATAATTTAATCTTTTTTTTTTTACTTGGTAAAAACTACAATAATATATCTTATATTCTTATTACTTAGAAATAATAATATTAGGGCTGTCAAATGATTAATCGCGATTAATCGCATCCAAAATAAAAGTTTTTGTTTACTCAATATATGTGTGTGTACTGTGTATATTTATTATGTATATATAAAGACACACACATACAGTATATATTTTGAAAATATTTACATGTATATTTTTATATTCATATAATTGATATTATATATAAATATATTTAATATATAAACATTACATATTTTTCTTAAATATATACATGCATGTGTTTGTATTTATATATACATAATAAATACACACAGTACACACACATACAGTACATTATGTGAACAAAAACGTTTATTTTGGATGCGATTAATCGTTTGACAGCACTAATAATAATCAATAAAATAATTATAATTATTATTATAGTCATATTAATATACAATTACAACATTTCTGGCCAAATTTGCGGCCCTACAAATAAGCACAGCAAGCCTGGAGCATAAAAAAAAATCTAAAGATCTATTAATAATACATTTATTAATAAACTTTTTATTAATAAAAAATAAATAATAATCTAATTTTAAACACAAAAAAAATCTGAATTAATTAAAATGTTTTCATTCTGTTAATTTACAAAAAAATTAAGTATGTTAATAAGAAAATTTGATTCCATTTTCAATTTCATGATATAAATTATGTATATATAAATCATGACCATTATACATTTTTCTAGCTATCGTCTGCTACAAATTATTAATTGAATTTATAATCAGATATTGCTCTTTGTCTTAAGTATGTATCAACGTAACTGTTTCAGTGAAAAGTTTATTTGATGAATACTCAAGAATTTCTTAGTATTTGGTTTCAAGTCAAGTCACCTTTAATCATTTGTATTATCAACGTGAATATTAAAATCTCCGACAATTAGACAAAATTAAAAGTTTGTCTCCTTTTGCTCTAACTACATTGTTGCTGACTTAGAGACATTTGAATGAATTCACTTGTTTTTACATATTCATATTTCTTCTTTCAAAATGAGACCGGTATAGCATAGACTAACTTTATTAAAACCAATAGTGATAGCATACAGAAACACAGACGGCTCACAATATATTTGACGTTGTCTTTTACAGTACAGCAAACACCTGTTTGTTCACATTGGCCAGACCCACCCCTCCTACAGCGACCCTCTGCTGGAGGCGGTGGACATCCGACAGATCTACGACAAGTTCCCTGAGAAGACGGGAGGACTCAAGGAGCTGTACAAGAAGGGCCCTCAAAACGCCTTCTTCCTCGTCAAATTTTGGGTGTGTGCATGTCATTAATGTCAATAAGCACGTACACCTTCACAGAAAAGCACTATTTTGGCACATACCTGCCTTGTTGCTTCTACAAACACGACTGATTCCTCAAATCATGCAGCTTGAATCTAGTTGGTTGTAGCTAGTAGTTTGTGTTTCTGTCTCAGGCGGATCTGAACAACAGCGGCGTTCAGGACGGACCGGGCTCCTTCTACGGAGTCAGCAGTCAGTACAGCGGCTCAGAGAACATGACCATCACCGTCTCAACCAAAGTCTGCTCTTTCGGGAAGCAAGTGGTGGAAAAAGTGGAGGTGAGTGAGAGCAACATTTAACTGACTGACTGAAAAGCACTAGCGTTTCTCGGATCTGACCACATTTCTTTTGGACTTACAGACAGAGTACGCTCGTGTGGAGGGAGGGAAGTGTTTGTATCGAATCCATCGCTCTCCCATGTGCGAATATATGATCAACTTCATCCACAAACTCAAGCACCTGCCTGAGAAATACATGATGAACAGCGTATTAGAAAACTTCACCATCTTACAGGTAAAAGACTTTTAACAGTCTGTCATGTTTATATTTATCTGTATTGTTTTATAGGCAAGTAATTTTTCCACCTAAAGAAATGGAAAAATCATTTTCATAACACATTTAAAATGAGGAATATCAATGATCTAGAATTAATTGCATTCATTATTAAGTTGTTTTATATGTTTAATAATAATATAATTATAAAAATATATCATTTTGAAATGTAATAATGATGATGATAATCTTAATAATAGTAATATATATTTTATAATCAGAAAAATGATTAAAAATGTGAAAAAGTATAACATAATATAAAAGTATATTTTATAAAGTTAGCAAAATAAAAAATAATAAAATTTCATATATATATATATATATATATATATATATATAATTATCAGATAATTATGAAAATGTTTAATATTTAATGATGATAATACGATAATGATGATAGTAGTAATATATTATTTTATTTTATTTTTTATTGTTTATTGCTTGAAAATAATAAGCACAATCATTATGACATTATGTTGATATTAATAGTAATATATACATTTATGATCAGAAAAATGGTCAGATTTTTTTTCTGTAATTTATTGGAAACCATATAAAATTATAAATATTTTATAAAAATAAAGGTTACAAAATTAAATTAATTATTTACATTATTTTTACATATATATTTATATATATATATATATATACACATTTATTTTTATGTTTATTGCTTGTAAATAGTAATCAAAATCAATATTTTCTACAGGCTATTTACCTTTGTGAAACATGTCAGAATTGAACTTCTGTAATAGAAATGCTGTCTTCAGAGATGTTGAGTGTTTTTCTTCTCTGTTTGATCTGCTGCAGGTGGTGACCGACAGGGAAACCCAGGAGACTCTACTGTGTATAGCGTTTGTATTTGAAGTGTCTACGAGTGAACACGGGGCACAATACCACGTCTATAGGCTCATTAAAGACTAGCACCGCAGCCGCTAGCTGTTCTGACAACAGACTTCTGGTGCTTTGCACAGTCTCTCCGTCACACGTATGGAGGAATATGCCAAATTGTCCAAACATCGGAGGAATACGCCTAAATGTTACAACAACAAAAAAAAAAATTTTTGCTTTTGTTCTAAACCTGGTACAGAATTTGAGTCTTTGAGGACATAAAAAATATAGTATTACTCCGTTAAAAAAAACAAAAAAAAAACATTTTTTTGTATTTGTTTTTTAATGCCTTAAATACAAAATGGGTCATTTTGGTTTTGTTGCATATACAGATCAAAGATGTCTTTTTAAGCTTTGTTGTGTCTCCACGGAGGGAATGTGAATGTGTTTCGATGGGAAAGAATGTCATGAAAGACAATGTTGTGCCATTTATGCAGCATTTTACAGTGATTTAAGGGTGAATCTCACAAAGAAATGTCTCATTTTACCCTAAAATCAGAAGGAAAAATATATACCATATGCATATTTTGAATAAAGAAAATGAAGGCTATTTTTAGGACCAATTTTGCATGTTATTTTCATTATCCACACTTTTTTTTCTCTCTAAATTCTTATTATAATGCAAGAGAAAATGCTATTCTCATTACTCTTAAAACAGTCATTTTTAAGAATGAAAATTAGCACGAAGGCTTTTCTGCATTACAGTAAAAAGATTTGGGAAGCAATACGATTGATGTTCTTCAATATAATGTCATAATGCAAAAAAAATAAAATAACAAATATTAATAATAAAAAAAATAAGCTTGTTTTCTTTATGCATTTTTTTTTCATAAAGAAATATTTTTATATTTTTTCTTTTGATTTTGGGGTGAAATATGACCTGGACATGTTCTTGCCAGGTTTGTGAGGTTTACCTGATTTGTAAATGAGGACCAGGTCAGTCGGCCAGCGGAGGGTTTGCCTTTTTCTGGCCTTTATTCAACTGAATAACTGCAGATGTTACTTAAGTTTCATCGGCTGTCCTTTGAACAAGAGAAAAGGTGTCAGAAACCATTTTGCAGGTACTAAAGGATTTTGAGTAGTTGACCCAAATGTGAGTGCCTTCCTTCAAAGAACACAAATCGATTGATACTCTGAAGTGCCTTTTGACTACCTCTTGACGTAAAATAGTAGGAATAGATAAAGCAATCAATTTCTTTATGCTACGACATGACAAAGTATTTAACTCTGCTGTTCATCGAAGCTTTCGCGAGATGCATGAACTGAGGAAAGGTCAGATTGTTTAAAAGTCAAGTGTGAATGTCACTCTGGTACAAAGAAAGTGCTGCCCGTCGAGATTTTAAACATTTAATCCTGGAACAGTACCTCCATAGAGTTTGTCTGATGTCTTTTTAAATCGGAGGACGTTGCATTGCTGTCATATCTGGTGCTTTTTAAACCCTTGAAGAGAATGGTTGCATTTCCAAGCTGTTTCTTACTCATTTTTTATCTTCACAATATACCTGCATTGTGTACCCATTTTTTTTTTTGCATCAAGTACATTTTTCTTGGAATTACATGTCGGATGCTTTAGTTTTGAGTTAAAGCATCTGTTTTTTTTAACCTGGTGTTAAAGTATAAAAGTGAAAGTCATTAGCATCACCCTGTACGTCAGCACAGATGTGTGTTCTTATGGTTTGTGCATCTCTTTGAATCTCATTTTTAGATGTAAAAATACAAATACTTTTTGATATTAAGAATGCACCAGGTGTTCGACATGAAATTACAGAAATATGCTATTTTATCAGTGCTTAATGGAAATCATGTTTTGCTACTACTGAAAATGTAATGTTTATTTTCCCAGTAGAGAACTAAAAACTTGAATTTTAGACCAGATTCGATGTTTCAAATGCCTGTTTTTGTTGAAGCCATGTAGCATTTTTGTTCCACTCGCCCCTAAAATTGAAAGACGGCACCGTTTGTATGGATAATGTTCTTGGGATGGTTGTTAGACATGAGATGGTGCTCGCTGATAGCAGTTTTATGTCTAGATGCGTTCTGAAGGTACTACGAAATCTTGGGTACACCTTAAAAATGGAAATGTAATGTATATTGGTACAGCCTTAACCTACTTTTTCGTGTTTGAACTTCAATGACGACAGTTTCCTCAATTGTATTTTTTCTTACAGGCTTTTTTTGTTTCCTTTTTATAATTATTGTTATTATAATTATTAATTTTATGTTTGCTCTTTGACTTTCGATTGATGCTATATGCATACATTGAAAATTTTGTGTGTTACTGTTATTTTATGCCATAATCTAAGTGGTGTTGGCAAAAGCTTTCCCCTTGTTTTTACCAGTACATTGTGGCCTTGGTTACCAGTTGTGCATTGCAGTTATGTATATCTTCAATGTTAGGGGTTTGTACGATATAATCAAAACAATGTATAGCAATACCAATAAAATGGCATGGGTCTCCTTGGACCATATTTCTTAAAACACACTTACAACTTTGTACAAGTGTCTTATTGTACAAGTGCCAAAAGGGACTGCGGATGAAAATTAGCCAGTGTTGGCTAAATCTGGCGCATTTTACATATTGTATGTACTATTAATGTGCATTGTCCCTGATTAAATAAATAAATGAACATGAAATTCTCTTTCACATCAATGAGGACGACAAAATCTTCATGGAAGCAGAAAAGGAGCAAGATATATTTGTGTCTGACATTCAGTAAAACTGAGTTAACATGATTATTGTTTTGTAATTAATTCTCATCATCTGCTTCCATCAGTTGCAGAAGTTCTTCCTTTAGAGGGCACTTCAGAAAAGCGGCCTACTTTAACTCTAAAAAAGTATTTTGGTTAAATGTAGGCTATTAATTCTTAAGCACGAATAAAGACCTCCGAGCAAATAGCCTAATTTTAAAATAATTTACCCCGAATTTAATAGCTATTTAATTGAAATTACTCGGTGAATATTTAAAATATGCCCATTAATATTTTGAGCCATTGTTTTTGTCCAAACAGAGTCAATAATAAGTGAGCGTTTCTAAGAAAAACTCATTTTCCCAGCATTCCATTCGACGTGGCGCTGGTAATGACGAAACCGTGACGTCTGACAGTCGGCGTTCCCGCGTTTATCAAGTTTAGCTCATTTGCTACAAAGTAGCTTTTGCATAAAAACAAACACTGTATTGCAATGCAAAACTCGATTATGCGCGATACAAACTCTTGTGTCAGTCACGGGAAGACGCTTTATTTTGCGCTCAGCAGTTGAGAGATGAACACGTTTTCTCATTTTACGAATTAAAAGTTTAAAGTTAAATATCCATCAGACGCGTGTGATAAAACCGAACGATTGGGCTTTTCTACAGACGACATCCAGGTCAGTGGCAGATGAGGAAGTAGCGGTCTGACTGTACTGTAGCCGATGGACAGGATATGATACACACTGAGCTCTCGAGAGTTAGTTTCTAACGTCGAGATCAGATTTGCATTGATAGCGCCAAACTCTGTCGAGTGTGAAGGTAAGATCAGATCTCTTAACAGCGTTTAATTACATGCATTCTGCAGCATTTGAGCACAGATGATACGTGCTGTGATGTTTTGTTATATAATGCAGTTACAGTCGTTTTTAGGTGTATGTATATTGCATCATATGTGTGCACAGTAATCTACCTAACTGTAGTCATTTTATAAACGTTGACATTTACTGAAAATACCACAATGCGTTTTAATGTTAGAAACCGCTGCACCTGCAATAACTTACCTGTTCATTTGTTGACTATATATATATATAACAGTGTGTGCACACACGAGCATTATAGATGAATATGAATGATGTTTTATATGTAAAATGTTTACCATAAATCATTGTATTGTAATGGTACACAAAAACCATGGTTGTACTCAGGCCTGGCTCCAGATATGAGATGAATGGTGGGCTTTAGATTTTATAAAACAACTATTTACATCACTATAATATTTACAACACTATTGTGTTATGTTATGTAGTATTTTAATAAATAAGCTTGTATGACACCAACATTTAAGAAGCCAGTTAAATTTGTACAATTCTTGATTCCGATTTCAATAAAACAGCAAAAACTACAAGCCTAACAAAAATAAGGATAGGTCATCATTATTAAAGACGAGTGAAGAAGAGTCAATAAAATAAGTACTAATAAACAAATTACAAGCATCAGCACAAATAAATAAACAGAACAAAGATGCAAATTAAACACTGCTTTACTGCTTTTAAAGATACAAATTAAACACTGCTTTAAGTTTTTGTAGGCTTGTAAATTGAATAATGAAATGTAAAATTGCTAACACTACATAGTTGTGACTGTATAAATTAAATATAGATGAATCCTTGTTAAAGCTAAAAAAAATTGTATTCAGTCAAGAGCAGTGAGTGATTTTCTCACTCAATCTCTTTCTTGGATTAACATTAAGGGCACTGGCAGCAGCTGGTATAGGAAATTAGGCGCGGTCACTTTAAGAGACAATGCATCAGACTGCTTTCTCAACTGTTTACGTTCACTTAAGACATAACAAGGATCGTGAGTATCAAGGATAACTCACCAAGACGGATATATAGATATAGATATAGATATAGAGATATATATATATATATATATATATATATAGATAGATAGATAGATACACAGAGTTGGAACTGATGCCATTGGT
>NW_015544185.1:552807-555347 GCF_001515605.1 Sinocyclocheilus anshuiensis | reverse complement strand
TGTATGTATATATATATATATATATATATATATATATATATATTAGTATAGTATTCTGATGTTAGTATAGTATTCTGATGTTAGTATAATATATACTGCATGTACATATATATGTATATATGCATGCGTGTGTATATACAAACACACGAGGTTATCTTCGCAGTCGCTCTGCAGGGTGTGTTGTGTACTGTAAGTGTCACCATGGCAACACAGCAGGTGGACCTTTGACCCTCGGGATTGAGGTGGAGCCATGATGCTATCCAGCAGCATTTAAGCATTTAAAGCTGGGCTTTATGATTTATGAATACTGTGTGTCAGACGAGTGCTTCTGTCTGTGGATTTACTCTGGCTCAAAGGTATTTCAGTTACTTGTATGGCTTCTTATGGCTACTTTCTCTCAGAAAGCTATGGACTAACATGCACCAGTCTGGCTTAATGCAGATGTTTTAGCAGGTCAGGTAAATATGAAATATATAATTTTTTAGATTGGTGAAGTGGTTGTTGTTGATTATTATTAATTTATTTTTATTGTATTTTATATTTTCTACAATATGTTTCATACATAAAGATAAACCAGAAAGTATACCTGGTGTCTCACTCACCCAATAAACGCTTAGTTCACTAGGTTTTTCTGTGCAGTATTTTGTGTAAACGGTTTCAAACATATAGTGATGCTCGTTCTGAGAAATTCACAACTGAATCAAACGGTTTTGTTTTGTGTGTTGGAACTGGTTTGAGCTTAAACTGGATTCTCTCATTTATCCTCAGACTGGCTGTCACAATCCCATAAGACTCATCGCCATGACAACCTCAGCACCAATCAGATTCCGCGTCTTCTCTCTCAACTGCTGGTGAGTTTCACTTTTCACGTTTCTTTTAGTTGAAGAAATACAGCATTCTCATATTCCTAAATTATATTTCCAGATCCTACTGAGAATATTTTATAGGATTTCAGCATAACCCAAAACAAACACTACATCTGGATAGATAGATAGATAGATAGATAGATAGATAAAGCAAGAAAGAAATAAGTATCCCGATACTAAAATAATTCTGGATATTACACATTTTTAATTAAATTAAAATGTATTTTTTTAGTTATTCATAATAGAATTCATAATAAATATTTTTTGAATTGTTTTATTTTCTCTGAAATTTTATAATGAATATCTTTGCACTGAATTTCTATTATTAACTAATAATTTACTACGAATTATCCATGAATGCAAGATCATAGTGTAAAGGCGTGTATAAGCCTATTTAGTTTGTTGTGATTGTTTTAGGGGGATCCGATACCTCAGTAAGAACTG
Organism: Sinocyclocheilus anshuiensis; assembly: GCF_001515605.1. NCBI lineage: Eukaryota > Metazoa > Chordata > Actinopteri > Cypriniformes > Cyprinidae > Sinocyclocheilus > Sinocyclocheilus anshuiensis. The sequence goes on along the minus strand of NW_015544185.1, from coordinate 554,037 downwards.
CAAAGAGCGATTTGTTCGGATCGGAGACCTGCTGAATCAGGAACAGCTTGATATAGCGTTACTGCAGGAGGTAAAACAAATACACATGTACATGTACAGATGTTTAAACGCAGCCAAATACATTCTACATGCGTAAAATATGGCTATTCGTAATACTAATCAGGAACAGCTTGATATAGCGTTACTGCAGGAGGTAAAACAAATACACATGTACAGATGTTTAAACGCAGCCAAATACATTCTACATGCATAAAATATGGCTATTCGTAATACTTTTAGTGTCACAGTTATTCCACACATCGAGTTTAAAAATGATTCATACTCATTACATTAACTGTTTGAACAATAAGATTCAAATATGTCAGTAGATAACTTTTTGTACTGTAAAATTGTTGTACTGTAAAATGGCATGTTTTTCTGGGGCTGTTTGTTACAGGTCTGGTGTGAGAAAGACTTTCTGTTTTTAAAGAAGAAGCTTAGCAGCATCTATCCGTATTCCCATTATTTTAAAAGGTCAGTCATGATCTATAATGCATGAAAATGATACACAACAGTGTTTTTACTAGAGGTTCTGTGTCCCTGAAAAGTTTGGGCTTGAATGCACTAACTGATATGAATAAGGACACAGATAAAGATGCATTTTCTTGTCTTCAGTGGATTTATAGGGAGCGGATTGGCCGTGTTTTCCAGACATCAAATCCATGATGCCTTTCTGTACAGATACTCATTAAATGGCTATCCATACATGGTGAGTCTGATCAATCGCATGCACTAACATCGTGCTCTGTTACTTAATTATAAAAATAAAGACTGGAAAAACGTTTAATTCAAAAATACTATTTAACACACGCCATGTTTGTTTCCTGTACTATATATTTAAGCATGTTTGCAACACAGCACACCCTTGAGCAGTGTTGGGGAAAGTTACTTTTAAAAGTAATGCATTATTGCTTTACTCCGTTTAACATTTAATTATTGCAGGTTTGCGTCATATCCTGAGTTGCATCATTTTTATTCATATTGAGGAATACTGAATCTGTGTTTTTGTTTAGTTTTTTTTGTGAGTGAGATGAATTAATGCATATTCGTATTTGTTTTATAACTACAGTCACATCTTCTGATTTCTCTCAACATGGGGACAGGAGAGCTGTCAATCAATAAATTGGAAAAAAAAAATGAACTTGCGTTGCTTATTTGAAAAAGTAACTCCGATATTCTCTTGTAAATTAA
>NW_015544185.1:546441-552604 GCF_001515605.1 Sinocyclocheilus anshuiensis | reverse complement strand
TTTAGAACTACAGTAACATCTGATTTCTCTCAACATGGGGACAGGAGAGCTGTCAATCAATAAATTGGAAAAAAAATGAAGTTGCATTGCTTATTTGAAAAAGTAACTCCGATATTCTCTTGTAAATTAAAAAGTAATGCGTTACTTTACTAGTTACTTGAAAAAAGTAATCTGATTACGTAACTCGCGTTACTTGTAATGCGTTACCCCCAACACTGCCCTTGAGTGCCGTATTGTTTTCATAAAATACTTACTACTATGCATAATAAAAATATGTATTTAAACAGTATTTTTATGCCGATCCACTAATTGTCACCTTAACCAGCCAAAGCCTGGCCCTGTGTAACGTAAAAGTGCACCTCTTATAGACACACACTCTCTACCTGTTGTAAATAAACAGTTTTATGAGACATTTATGTGGCATCAGTTTCTGTGTGGTTGGTCTGATGGCTTGTTAATGATCTATTCTCATATCAGGCACAACATGGTGACTGGTTTGGTGGGAAAGCTGTCGGGAAGGTCTTGCTTAACATCAATGGGCTGAAGATTCATGTTTTTGTCACTCATGTAAGTTCATGGCATGCATAATGCGAATATCAGTGTTATTTTAGTATTACTTATTTATTATAGTATTTAATCATTTTTATTTTTGTATTATATATTTATTATTTTAGTGTTTATTATTGTTCTTATGTTTTATATTTTCAGTTTTCATTTTAGTATAAGTTTTAGTGATTTTGTTTTGTGCTTTTGTCATTTTTTGTTTCGGTTTAGCTTTAATTTATTTTTATTTCAATTTTATTTTATTTCAGTATTTCATCTAATATCTCTTTCATTTCAGCTACATGTCGAATTAATAAAATGTTTTATAACTTGTATTTAGTTTCCAACACTGGCATGAATGCTGGCACATATGTTTGTGTGTTTATACCCTGTGTTACAGCAGATTCTTCTCTTCACAGCTGCATGCAGAATATTGCAGAGAGAAAGACTCGTATCTCCCGCACCGAGTGGTTCAAGCCTGGGAGCTGCAACAGTTCATAAGGTGCTAAACATCTGCTATATTTACCCATGGCTGCAGGTTTATTTTCAAGTCTAATATAGGTTTCAATTGCTTAGTTCTTCAATAACAGCCTCTTTGTAAAACTGCATCACATTGCAACAGATTCATAAAGCAGTGCATTTAATTGTGACCTTTCGTCTCACAAATCAGACTTTTTTTCTTGCAATATTGAGTTTATATCTCGCACTTTTTTTTCTCAGAACGGGCTTGCATAAATAACACTTACGACTGACTGTCTTTTTCCATAAAGGCACACTAGTGCTGCAGCGGACGTGGTGATCCTGGGTGGAGATCTGAACATGCACCCGGACGATCTCGGCACCAGACTGTTGAGGAACTACACAGGACTTCAGGACGGCTTCAATGAGGCCGTTAACTTTGATGTTAGTACTGCAGCGTGATGCTACCTGAAAATTCATAATTACTGAGTGTGTGTAATGAAAGTCACCTAGCTTTCTAAGTTATGATTTATAATGACCTCCCCATCATTAATACCAGGGATGTGAGGAGGGACACACTCATATATCTGAAAACCCATTCACAAACACGGATAATCTTGTTCCATTTGGTGGAGGAATCCGGATAGATTACATCCTGTTCAAGGTAAATATTAGATATTTGTTACATTTTCTACTGTTTCTATTATTAAATAGTGTTTTCTGTTATTAAGTGGTGTTTGTCTGGTTTAGTCATTTAAACAAAAGTAACTCCGAAGTAACTCATCCTACAGACACGAATGACCAGAAAATTAAACCAATTATTATTATTAAACAAAATTATTGCTTCCATAACAGATCTACTTCTCTTTAAAACAGTTGAGAACAACTGTTTTAAAGAGAAGTAGATCTGTTATGGAAGCAATAATTTTGTTTAATAATAATAATTGGTTTAATTTTCTGGTCATTCGTGTCTGTAGGATGAGTTACTTCGGAGTTACTTTTGTTTAAATGACTAAACCAGACAAACACCACTTAATAACAGAAAACACTATTTAATAATAGAAACAGTAGAAAATGTAACAAATATCTAATATTTACCTTGAACAGGATGTAATCTATCCGGATTCCTCCACCAAATGGAACAAGATTATCCGTGTTTGTGAATGGGTTTTCAGATATATGAGTGTGTCCCTCCTCACATCCCTGGTATTAATGATGGGGAGGTCATTATAAATCATAACTTAGAAAGCTAGGTGACTTTCATTACACACACTCAGTAATTATGAATTTTCAGGTAGCATCACGCTGCAGTACTAACATCAAAGTTAACGGCCTCATTGAAGCCGTCCTGAAGTCCTGTGTAGTTCCTCAACAGTCTGGTGCCGAGATCGTCCGGGTGCATGTTCAGATCTCCACCCAGGATCACCACGTCCGCTGCAGCACTAGTGTGCCTTTATGGAAAAAGACAGTCAGTCGTAAGTGTTATTTATGCAAGCCCGTTCTGAGAAAAAAAAGTGCGAGATATAAACTCAATATATTCTTTTAATTTAATTAACAATCCATTAAATAATATTAAAAGATACAACTTCTGATTTTAATAATTTATTAGTAAATGTTGAAATTACCATTATTGAGATATAAATGCTTTAGAAGTATTTTTCATTGTTTATTAGTGTAGTTAACAAATGGAACCTTTTTGTAAAGCGTTACCATTTCTATTATTATTATTATTATACTATTTGTATCTATTATCATATTATTATTTTGTTGTCTGTTATTATACACATTTTTAGCTTTCTGTATTTGTATGCACATGAACGCTAACACTGCTGTTTCTTGGCAGGGATCAGGGGAAGTAGATGTGAGCTGTGAGTCTTTGTCTACTACTAAAGGTCCTCTTCCTGGACATCCCTTTCCTTACTCTGACCACGAGGCTCTCACAGCCGAGTTCCTGTTTACACTGACTACAAAGGGAAATGGGTGCTCAGAGAGACAATCTGGCTGTGGTTCAGGTATTTGCGCTTCAATGTTGGGGTCATAAAATATTAAATGCACACACATTTTTGCTTAAACAAAAAGCATCTTGCCAATAAACCAATGCTCTTTATTTTGATGCGCTTTAATAAAGTTTGGAAATTGACTGCATGCATGTTTTTTGGATGTGCAACATGATTTTAAGGGACAGTTCACCCAAAAATATGAATTTACTCAATGTCATATCGCTTAAAACTTAAAAAAAAATATATATTTTTTAATGGTTTTAGGTTAAACGATTATTAAAGATTATTCTGCAATTGTTTTTTTGACAAAAGTAGATTTTTTTTTGTATGTTTTTGAAAGAATTCTCTTCTGCTCACCAAGGCTGCATTTATTTGATTCAAAATACAGTAAAAACAGTAATATTGTAAAATATTATTACTATTTTAAATAACTGTTTCATATTTGAATATATTGTAAAATGTAGTTTATTCCTGTGATGCAAAGCTGAATTTTCAGCATCATTACTCCAGTCTTCAGTGTCACATGATCCCTCAGAAATCATTCTAATATGCTGATTTGCTGCTCAAGAAACATTTCTTCTTATTATTAAATTGAAAACAGTTGTGCTGCTTAATAATTTTTGTGGAAACAGTAATACAGAAAGAAAGCTGAATATAAGGTTCAAAAGAACAGCATTTATTTGAAATATAATTATTTTGTAACATTATAAATGTCTTTACTGTAACTTTTGATCAATTTAATCCATCCTTGCTGAATAAAAGTATTTATTTCTTTTAAAAAAATCTCACTGACCCCAAACTTTTAAATGTTAGTGTTATGTTTTTCCATTCTGTCACTTTGTTTCTTTCTCAGGTAAGCTTCCTGAGCTGGTCAACACAGTCAATGAAGCTCGCACTGAAGTAAAGGTGGGTCTCCACTGTGCTGAACGCATGCGCCACACCGCGGCGCGTACAGGCATTATGGGTCTTGTCCTGTTAGTGCTTGAGCTGGCAATCGCTGCTGTCCCATTGTTTGCTCTGGGAGCTGAACAGCCCTTTCCCAAAGCCTCTTTCTACCTGCTGGGGGCACTGTGCTTTGCCATCCTTTTCTCCACACTGTTGCTGTACGTCTTTTACAGCATGGAGGTGAAGGCACTGCAAGGCACTGAGGACCAGATGAGACTGGCACTAAATAGCCTTCAAGAACGTCTTAAGGAGTCCCCCAAGGTTTTATCCTCGGACCATTTGCAAAATCCACTAGATGGCAATTTGTAGCCAGATAGATAAACCAATGTAGCATTTGAATGGAATTATGAACGTTTTATGGAATTGTGAAAATCACAATTTTATGACATCTTGTCCAGTTTTATTAACTATGCAGCTTTTTCACACCGATATCAAGGATACTTGTTCCTGGGAGCAAAGAATCCAGAAAAATAGTCAAGATGTTTGTAAAATCATTAGTTGCATGACAGATCTACTTCACTTTACTTAATTACTTAACAATGGTTCTCAACCAGGGTCACAGAATGACTTAAAATTACATATATTATTAATATAAAAATCAATTAACATTGTTAATATACAACTTAATATTGTTAATATTAATAATTATGAATTAAAAATAACTATTAAAAATGGATTAATTCAGTTATCTAAATTGAAATGCTAACAATACAATACATAAACTCAAGATGTAAACTCTCCTTATTTGAAGGACATACAATATACGTGTGTGCACACACACACACACAAATAGGTTGAACAGAGAGAGCCACTGTTTTAGAAGAATGGACCAGTATGAACCATGTATGATAGGTTATAATTACTTGCTAATTGAATATTGCTTTCTTTGTTAACGTTTGTAAATGGAGACCTGCTGGGCAGGTGTTTTGGTCCTTCATATGTTAAATGTTTCCAATCATCAGCTCGTGACATTTTGTGCATTCATTGTGAATTGGGTGGTTAACGGTTAAAGTTATGGCCACGATAAGGCCATTTTGGGAAACCAAAATCTTCAGTTATTTTCAGTTTCTGTTTGGGAAAGTCAAGCGGAGAAGAATAAAAGCATACAGTGTACTGTAACTGTGTATTTTCCTTTTGTTTAATCTGTCAACAACCTCATGTATATCTAATATAACAGGTTTATTACATAACTGTACCTTTTATAAAAAGAATAATCAATGCACATCAATTTTTCAGCAATCTGGTGATGTTTTTACGTTGGTTTTAATGTGATCTACTTGCCACAAGGGTGCAGTGTTGGTTAAGAATTATGAGAATCTTTAGTAATTTAAGAAATTGTTCATGGTAGATGTTATTACACAAATATACAGTATACTGACAGTTACTACGGTACATTTAGTAGATATTAGAACTAGTTCCGTTTTTGAAAATGAAAATTTTCATCTTTTCCAAAATTTACATCAATAATTGAAAATGCTGAACTAGAGATACTTGATAGAGACAAAGATATTTGTGTGTGTATGTAACTTAAGTACTCACAGTAAAATAGTTTTTAATTGTGTGGTTATATAGTCAGACTTAAGAAGTACAAGAAGGGAAAGTGACCTCTCCTTCTCTTTGTTGCTTCAGAACAGGACAAACCCATTCGCCGTCTTAAAAGGTATACGCTGTCATTTACTGTTGAAGTGTTGTAACATTAATGATGATACATTTGTGGAGTGGGACTTGCCCATGCAGATGATTTGGGTGCAGTTTTGTTATGGGTGTGGTTGGAGCTGCTGTCTGCACATGTGTTGTTACTAATGCCGTCTGCTGGTCTGAGTCCTCGCCTTAGTCATAGAGGTTCTCAGCAGCTGTGCTCATGGCCTCAGGATTGCATGTAAAAAGGTCTTTGTTCATAAGGAAACAATGTCTTAAATTAATAGGTAGAAAAACATGTGTTATACTATTTGCAGTGCTAGTGAAAGACTAAAAGTAAACGCTGAAAGTGAAATGGTACTTGAGAGTTCATTCGGGGTTGCTCAGATTGCTTCAACCCTCTGAAGACACCTGATGGGCAGTTCTCTAAACGTTTCTGCAAGAACTGGATTGGGAACTTTTCCCCTAGTAACTCATAAGAAAGATTTTGAGGGCTTATTGAAGGACTACTAGAGTGTGTGTGTGTGTGTGTGTGTGTGTGTGTGTGTGTGTGTGTGTGTGTGTGTGTGTGTATATAT
>NW_015544185.1:545764-546351 GCF_001515605.1 Sinocyclocheilus anshuiensis | reverse complement strand
TAATTTTTAAGTGTATATTAAAAAGATTAAAAATAAAATTAACAATTTTACATTTTTTATTATTAATTATAAAAGCTGCTTTATAAAGGGCAAATCACAGTAACATTTTCCAGTACAGAGAAAAATGTAAGAAGTTATAGCCATTTAATTAATTTAATTTGTAGAATATTATTGTAAAGCATAACTAAGTATTTGTAGTATAGTTGTTGTTGCCACATGCTCTTTATGATCATATTTACTGCACAATAAATGGATGTTTACCTTGATTTTGCCTATATGCATTTTTTTTTAATAAAAAAGATACATTTTTAACAACAGTGTTATTATTAGTATTGATATTATTAATAATTTTAATAGAAAATAATATTAATTTGAATTATATAACTTAATTAAAAATGCTAAAAATACTCAAGATGTATGCTGTAATATTTATTTTGTCCCTCTATATTGTTTTTATTCTAACAATATACAGTTCTTCTGGAATACCTTCTGGAGTATATCATATAATACTATAAGTGCATCGTTATGTCGTTATGTTTAAAATAAATAAATACTATTAATTTTTTATCTATTTCTTTCATCAGATT
>NW_015544185.1:533909-544971 GCF_001515605.1 Sinocyclocheilus anshuiensis | reverse complement strand
CAATTTCAGTCCCGGATGTTCGACACTGCGCTCTGATTGGCTGCTACTGTCTATATAACCTTGTTCTGTTATCGTTTACATAGGGCTATGTTTTCTAGCTGAATGTGCCACTTAATGAAGTTGCTTTAAAAACACTTTTTTAAAAAGCGTTTAAATTGTGTCTTTCAATAGTGTATGTTGTAAATGTATCAAAGCAATAGGACTCTTTAAGATGCTCTGCTTTGTGAATAAATAGGACACCCTGCGCGTCGTGCCTAACAACGCCTTTTACATAATATTAAATTAAAAATCGGACACTTTTAAAGTGTATCTATTATCCTTATTAAAAGTGACGTTTTGTTCTATCATTAACGAGCTTTCTTGGTGTAATCAGGAGAGAGAAGAGCGGAAGAACAGGTTTTGAATGCGCTTTCGTTCTCTAGTCGGGCGTCATTTGGGCGTGGATGAGGGCAGGACCAGGTGAAGCTCTCTGTGAGTCAAACCCTGAATCAAACACAGAGCAGCCAGACGGAGCAGATAGTTGGAGCTTTACGAATTGGACCTCGCCTGTCTCTGGAGTGGAGACAAAAGCCAAAATGATGCCCGAACCTTTAAAATCGGCTCTGTCCATCGGAGATGTGGAGGACACGTCTCTCGCGCTTCCGTCCGATCACGAGCTGAGATCCGCGCAGCAGCGAGTTCTGGAGCAGGTTCACACCATCAAGAGGAGCAAGTCCAAATACAGCAGCAAAAGCGTGTCCGGACTCACTTCCCCCACCAGTGAGTGCACTTCAGCTCATTCCACCTGCTTTAGACGGAAGCTTTTCATTGTTTCATTTGATAGGCCTATGAGAATACCGTGGTATGCATCTTCTCTGGGCTTCATTTTCAAAAACGTTACATGGTATTACCATAAAAAAAATTTCTGAGATACTTTATGGTGAAATCGTGCTACTTGGAAGATTTTGTTTTTACCCAGTTTTTGCAGTTACTATAGTAAGTACGTAGTATGTACACGTTAGACTGGACCGTAAAAAGAAATGCTACTGAAAGATAGTTTAATTCTAGCGAGGGTGCAGTAGTAATATAGTGTTTTTGTGCAAGTACTATTACAAAAACAAAATAATTTATAAAGTAAGTAGCCTAATAAAATGATTGAATAAAACCAGTTAATATAGAAGTCCATTATGCATGTTAAAAATCCATTGATTCCTAATATAAACTCTTCATATTTATGGATAAATCACTATATATAAGCAATTCAGTACTGTGGAAAGTGACAATGAGGACTAAACCATTATATATAAGCAATTCAATACTGTGAAAAGTGAAAATGAGCAATTTCTTTTTCTAAAAATCACTTTCATTTTAAACAAAGGTATTTGGTTTAATTCAGTCATATTTAATCATTTCTTTGACATGAATAAAACCAGTTAATTTAGAAGTACAATACGCATGTTAAAAGTCCATTGATTCCTAATATAAATTCTTGTTGTTTATGGATAAATCACTATATATAAGCAATTCAGTACTGTGGAAAGTGACAATGAGGAATTTATTTATTTATTTGGTTTTCATTCAGTCATGTTAAATAATTTCTTTGCCTTTATAAAACCAGTTATCTTAGAAGTACATTAAAGTACGCATAATAAATAGTCCATGATTTCTAATATAAGCTCTTATTGGTAATGGATAAACCACTAGGCAATTCAATACTGTAAAAAGGGAAAATGTGCACTTTCTTTTTCTAAAAAAAAAATCACTTTCATTGTAAACCAAGGTATTTGGTTTCATTCAGTCCTATTAAATAATTTCTTTGACTTGGATAAAACCATAATGCAAGTACTTTTTTTTTTTCAGTAAAACCTGTTTTCAGAGGACTGTGATCCCTCTTTTTGTTATAGAGAATGAAGTGCTAAACTCTGTAAAATACATACCTTACTATGTTACATAAGACTAGTTGTAGGTTATATATTTATATTTTTATAATTCAAAATGTCCCTGAATGCAAATTTTATTTGTTCGTTTTGTCATAATTCAATTGCAGGCCCTGAAAGTGACAGTGTGTTTTACGACTTCAAGTTTTCTCCCAGCGCGTCTCTCAGCGGACCCTCGTTCAGCAGAGGAGGAACCATGACAAATGGGGTAAATGTTATCAAATATGTATTTACAAACATTTATTTGTTCCATATGTGCACTGCGTGTGTTCACACACAAATCTTTGCACATCTTCAAGTGTGTGTAAATTAATTCTGCGTTTCAGTTTCCCACGGTTGGGTGGGTAAAGCACTTTTTTTTTCCATTATTCACTCAGTTGAAAACTTCTCACTGAGTCATCTTTCAGGATAACAATAGAAACATGTGAAATGTCAGATGGCCTTTAGCTTGTAACTTATAACCTGGTTGCACATATATTTTTCTGAATTTGAAATGCTATTCTTTCAAAAACAACAATATGAGAGCAGAAAAAAACAATCCATCAAAGACATCAGTGGATGAAAAGCAGTTACTATCATCACCTAATTTAGTTAGTTAGTCTGTAGTGTGTCCATAGTCATTCACTATTATAACACTTGCATTACAAAAAAAACCAAACCTTCAAATCTGCAACTTTTACTAGTTCGAGATATGCAAGGAAAAAAAGGAAAACGGCTAAATGAAACCACTCCTTCGTTTTTTATGACTCATCCCAGTGTTGTATTACCAAACGGCCTGGTTTAGGTATTCTGCCAACCCTTCTTTACATTTGGGTGTATCCACTGGAATCTTAATGCCGTCTGTGTTTTAAATGGCTTGTTTGGCTTTAGTGGACCGTTTAATCCAGCTGCATTGTTACTTAATTTATTTATTTTTTTTAAGTAAGTGCATGAAACCCTGTTTTGACATTCTGTAAAAACAGTTTTATGTTTTGAATTATTCACAGACATACTCGTATACAAATCAATCAGTAATTTTCTCACAAACGGCACACTGTTGCTGCATAGTTTGACTAGAAGTAGAACTACTTTGCTTGCATGTTAATCCATGGACGTGCCTGTAGTTATAATTTTGGCTAACACTCTTGTTCAGGCAAAACCGTGGCATGGATTTAATTAAAATGATGGGTTCAGAGTCGTTTTCAGTGTATAATTATAAGATTAGGACTTATACAGTATAATAGCACTAGGTAAAATTCACTTTATTTTTGCATTATAAATGGAAATCTGCATTACATTGCATTACAAATTATGATATCAACATGAAAATTTAATTGAAAAATTGACATGTTTCTATGTCCAGACTATGCAAATGCATGGTTTTCAGTGTGTAATTCTAAAATTATGACTAAAGTCTGATAGCACTAGTTAAAATGCTTTAATTATAAATTATAAAATGCATTAATTATAAATTTTAATTTGCATTTAATTTTTTGCATTTAGATTTTTTTAAATTACAACTTTTATATTATATCAATATGAAAATGCAAGTGAAAAATGGACTTGTTTCTATGTCCAGACTATGCAAATTAAGATGTTGGGTACAGAGTAGTTTATGTAGTTTTCAGTGTGTAAATATAAGTTTAGGACCAAAGTCCTAAACAAAGTTAATTGTACATTTATTTTTTGCATTAAAATTTTTTGCATTCTGATTTGAATTAGAAATTAAAATATTAACATGAAAATTTGAGTGAAAAATTAACTTGTTTTTAGGGCTGTGCTATATATCGAAATTATCGAAATATTGCAAATGTACATATCGCAATATGCATATCGCTACAGCTTGCAATATTTGGGGCCATGAACAAAAGACAAAGAGAAAATCACTCACTGCTGTTACCTTAATAACTTTTGTAGCTTAAATAAGAATCAGTGCATATTGAATTCAAAGAGTAAATTCTAAGCAGTGTTTTATTTTTCCTTTTTATTATTCAGTTCCTAAACTCATGTTAAAATGATTACACTAATGTTAAAATGACATTTTTATGTAATGCTCGAGTAAAACACTACCGTTCACTTTCAGAAGTTGTTGTAGGGGTGCTTTCTTATTAGAATCATGTGGTTTTACAGGAACCATCTGAGCATGTGGCACTTTAAGCATTATCGTATCGCATATTGAATATCGCATTATTTAATGAGTTATCGCATATCACATTTTTCAATATCGCACAGCCCTACTTGTTTCTATGTCCAGACTATGATTTTTTTCTGTGTATAATTATATGATTAGGAATAAAATATACACAGTATGATAGCATGAGTTAAAATGCTTTATTTTGCATTTAATTATAAATTAAAATGTGCATTAAATAAAAAATGTAAAAAAATGATATCAACATGAAAATTGAGTGAAAAAATAACTTTTCTTCTCTTTGCATTAAAAAATACATTACAATTTGCATTTAACTTTTTTTTTTTTTGCATCCAGATTATTTAATTACAAATTAGGGTAACAGCATAAAAATTTGAAGTGAAAAATTGAAGTGAAAAGGTTGACTTGTTTCCATGTCCAGACTATGCAAAGGCAAGGCTTTATGCGCCAGTCCACCAACTCCCGCAGCTCCAGCGGTCAGCGGGTGACCAGTGGATCAGGCAAGTTAGATCGGTCCTTCTACAGCACCAATGGGACCCTCCCTGCCCAAACCCGGACCAATAACCAACTGTACAACTACCAAGCCACCCGCAGCGCTCCAGACCTGGGCTTCCAGTCCACCGCCAACGGCGGCGCCGCCAGCACTCTACGCACCCAAACCACCCGTCAGACCTTCAACAGAGTGCCGAACAGTCAACCTGCCCAGGCTCTCGGTAACGGCACTTTGGCCAGAATGTCTAACAGCAATCAGGCCATCACCATGCGGGCCGTCAGACGCCCGTCTTCCCTGCAGTCCAACGGAGAGGCCAGGATGTCCTTGATCAGGACCGGACAGGCCAAGGATATCTCTGCGTGAGTTTTGTAGTGTTACGATTATGATGTGATGATCTGTGACCGGTCTCTCACTCACTCATTTGCCGATAGGATGAACGCAGAGAAGCTTATGGCCGATATGACGATGCAAGACGCGGTTGAATATCTCTACAACACGGAAGAGAGCTTCCAGCTGTGTGGAGCCGCTTACATCCAGCACAGCACCTTCACCGATGACAAGGCCAAGCAAGAGGTCTGGACCATAAACTGCCATGGTTTTACCATGTCTTTTAGACATAAGTAATGTGTTTTTTGGGCATTTACCATGGTATTGACATGGTATCCTTTAAATATATTTGATTATCATTTCAACACCATAGTATTTGAATGATATACCATAGTTCAGAATGAATGAACCACCAAAGTACCATCTAATAACATCATGGTATTACCGTGGTGTTTCCATAGTATATTTTTATGACAATACCATGGTACAATATCCTTGGATTGACAAGAAAGTACCATGTTAATATTTCTATTTAGCTGTGATATTTCAGTTTTAGTGTTAGACAATTTAGTACTTCAGCTTATTTTATAAAGTTTTTAATCTAAGTTAACAATAGCAACACTGCATCTGATTCCGTCATTGTACTAAGGTCTCACCACAGCTCCTTTAACCGTCTTATTTCTCTGTCTGTCCTGCGTGACAGGTGTTGACTCTGAAGGGCATTCCTCCGCTGGTCAACCTGTTGAGCAGCTCCAATCCTCAGGTCCAGGAGACGGTGGCCGCTGCCCTGAGGAACGTGGTCTTCAAAAACCAGGCCAACAAAGAGGAAGTGCAGCGCTGTGGAGGAATCGCACAGATTGTGCAGCTGCTCGGCGGTTCCAACTCTGAGACACAGAAACACCTAACAGGTGGCCGACCGTCTCTGTTTGCATTACGTTCATGTCACACACAAGCACTGACAAGAAGAATATGTCCGCTCAACCATTCAAAGCACATGAGAGTATGTGTGTCTTCCACTGAAAATATGACTGGCTTTATATCTGAAAATATGGCTGGTTTACATCAGTTTTAGTGGTGCATAAGTAGTTTTTGTAGTAGTTTGTAATTTAATATTATCCCGCTAAATATTCAGCATTGCAGCACAGGAAAAAATTACATTATAAAGTATATTCAAATAGAAAAAAGTTATTTAAAAATGTAATAATATTTCACAATATTACTGTTTTTATTGTATTTTTTATCAAATAAATGCAGCCTTAACAAGCAAAAGAGACTTTGTCAAAAAAATGTCAAATCTTACAGACCCCAAACTTTTGAACAGTTGTGCACTTTAATTCATAAATATAGTATTGTTCATTGTTTATTCATGCTTGTTCAAAAAAACAATAGCTAATGTTCATTCATGTAACTTGAAATGCTAAAAATGTGTTAATGTGTGTAAAAATGTTCAGAAGACATGAACTAATGTCAGTTAGTATAAGTACATATAATATATGTAGTATTGTACATATAATATATGTACAAATGAACTAGATTACCTACCTATACTATAAGCAAAAAATACTAGGTTATTAGATTTCTACAAGCTAGATTAACAAATGCTGTAAAACTGTTTAATAAAATGTTAATATTATCGCTCGTTGTTAGTTTGATACCAAATGCATTAGCTAACATTGATAAATTGAACTTTATTGTAAAGCGTCACCATTAACAAACTTGTTTTGAACCTGGAATAAACTAACAGCAGAGACGTGGTGTAAATGTACTTTTTTAATCAAACTTAACAAGTTTGAATTTTTATTTAATTCTGTAGGATGATTTTTAGGTTAGTTTTATCAGTTTTATAGTTTTTATTTAGCTTTTGTTTATAATTTAATGTTTTCCTGCTGAAAATTCAGCTTTGCATCACAGGAATAAATTACTTTATTATAACATACTGTATACCGGTATTTAAAGACTAAACAGTTATGTTAAATTGTAATAATATTTCACAACATTACTGTTTTTACTGTGTTTTTGATCAAATCAAATAAATGCAGCCTTGGTGAGCAGAAGAGACTTCTTTCAAAAACATTAAAACTTTTAAACAGTAGTTTTTTTTCCATCTCAAGCTCTCTGTTGGATGGTGTTCGTATCAAACTGACTTGAATTGGTTTTCTGTGGTTGTAGGTCTCCTGTGGAACCTGTCCTCTGCAGATAACCTTAAGTCGGATCTGCTCCGCATCGCCCTGCCCGCACTCACCGAGAAAGTCATCGAGCCGTTTTCAGCAAGTACAGACGACAACTCCAACACCAGCCTGGCACCAGAGGTCTTCTACAACGCCTCGGCATGCCTTCGGTAACATCACACACGCTGCATTCTGTTCTGACTGCTATATGCGATGTAAACAAGGCAAACGTCAGTACTGACTCCACTCATAATACTACTATTATTGCTGGAGCACAGCATATATTTTCACCAGTAAGCTGTTCAAATATTTTATCTGGATTCGTATTGACTTTGGCACACCTAGAGTTTGATGCCTGTTGGAAACAAAACTGTAAATCACTTTCTGGAATTGGCAAGCTCTAAATTGATTGCCTGGCATTAGGTATAGTACCTTTCAGGTGCACTTTTATAACGTTAAAACATCCTCTTCTGAGGATGATAACGTTTGCCAGGTTACTGATATTAAAGGGATAGTTCATTCAAAAATGAAAATTACCCATGATGTACTCACCCCCAAGGCATCCTAGGAGTATAAGACTTTCTTCTTTCAGATAAATCCAATCGGCGTTATATTAAAAAATGTCCTGACTCTTCCAAGCTTTATAATGGCAGTGAATGGGTGTTATTTTCCAGTAGTCCAAATGAAGTCCAATAAACGCATCCATCCATCATAAAAAGTGCTCCACACGGCTCGGGGGGGTGGATAAAGGCCTCCTGAAGCAAACTGATGCGTTTGTGTAAAAAAAAAATCCATATTTAAAGCTTTATAAACCGTAATCTCTAGCTAGATTGTTGTACTCACGTTCACTAGAGAGTGGCGTCCAGCGGATGACGCTTTCAGGTCTTTTTTTTTTTTATAAATTACCTAATTTGAAATATTTCACAATGCTTCATTGTGTCAGAGACACACACACACAAGTATTGTTTTGTTCCTGAATGAATGTTATTTATTTATTTATTTATTGTAATGAATCAGTTAGATAAATGGTTCAATGTCTAATTAATAAATACAACCAATGTTACAACCAATGCGTTTTGTAAGAAAAATATCCATATTTAAAACGTTATAAACCATAATTTCTAGCTTCTGATAACTGGTATGCGCATACACGAGAGAGTGGTGTTCCATCCGAATGACGTAGGCGTAGCGTAAGCTCCAGTGAGAATATGCTAGTCTCGTGAGAACCAAGTTTTGTTTACAGCAAAGGAAAAAAACAGTCTCCTCTTGGTTTATATCAAAATCCTCCGACATTTTTCTTTACAAATCCTTGTTTTGTACTTCTAATTCCTGACTGGTGTTTTGTTTTGCTCTCTCGTCTCTGCGCTTCCGCATTCGTCACTTCTCACCGGAGCTTACGCTGCGTCATCCGCCGGAACGCCACTCTCTCGTGAATGCGCGTACCACAGAGATTACTGTTTATAAAGTTTTAAATATGGATATTTTTTTTACAAAGACGCATCAATTTGCTTCAGGAGGCCTTTATTCACCCCCCGGAGCCGTGTGGAGCACTTTTTTGTGATGGATGGATGCACTTTTTTGGACTAATGAAAAATAACCCCCATTCACTGCCAAGAGCCAGGGCATTTTTTAATATGACTCCTATTTTATTTTATTTTATTTTATTCAGATTTCTGTTCTGGAAATGAATATAATGAAAACATGTACATGAATACAAAACATTTGTGTGATTAACTGTGATTAAGTGTAGTGATATCCATTAGTTTAATTTTTTACGATTTTTACCAAAGGTTTATCATGCCTTTTAAAATCTAGTTTAGTTTTTAAGGAGAGTTCAGTCAAAAATGACAATTCTGTCATTTATTCTGTCATTTACTCACCCTTCACCTTTTCCACAAGTTTCTTTATTCTATTGAACACAAAAGACTTCCATAATAATTTTTCCATGCTATGGAAGTCAGTGGCTACGGTCAAATGTTTGGTTCCTAACATTCTTCAAAAGATCTTCTTTGGGGCAGAAGAAAGAAACTCATTCGGGTTTGGAACAACAATATTCATTTTTGAGTGAACTGTCCCTTTAAGTTTTTGGACCATCAGAAATGTGAGGTTGGTCACTTCACTTGTTATTTCCTGTGTAAGTGGGCGGTTCTTGGCCAGAATGAGCTGCAGTGTTGAATTAGCTGTGCACTATTGACATAAAGTGTATTTGCATTGCATGACTGTGCTGTAAAGTTGGCAGTGAAGTTATTGGCCACAATTTTTATAGGCTCAGGTTATCAAATTAGCGTATAAACATTGTAACTCACTTCTGTCTTCAGATTGTTTGTTGCTTTTGTGAATTCTGAGATCAAAAAACACAATATGACTGTTTCTCCTGTTTGTCAACAGCAACCTGAGCGCCTCCAAACTGGCGAACCGACAAGCCATGCGCAACTGCAAAGGCCTCATCGACTCGCTCATGCGCTACACAGAGAACTGCGTAAATGCCGGGACGCCTGACAGCCAGGTAACCGTCTGGTGATTATATGTGCTACTGAACAGAGGCAGCTCATGAAAAACCTGGAAATATTAAGGAATTGCATGAGAGTGAAATTTGTCCATTTGTGAGCAAATCGATCTGTTTCTTTGCTTAAACTTCAGCGTTATTGGCTGAATTACTCTATTACGAGTCAGTCTGGATCAAAAGATATTTTAAAGCCTGTAATTAAAATAGGAAAAGTCTAAAAGTGTGGGAACCTTGTGTCAGTATTTTCTCTGTAATCGTGCAGTAAAGGAGTTTTAAGATGGCATGAGATGTCAAGTGGGTTTTTTTTTTTCTAAGCAAGCATCTTTATAGACTGGGTGGAGAATGCTGGTGTGGCATTGATGATTTAATAGTGTTTTTATTAAGTTATTATGTAGTGTTGCCCGAAACGTTGAAACTCCCTGAAGGAAAGCGTGTACGAACACGAGGCGTTTCCAGGGGCTAAACTCATGCAGTCAAACTCTATTGTTGTGGCTAGAAATAATGCTGCATTACTCGTATTTAATTGACAGCCAGATTTGATCAGAACCTCGTAAGCATGTTTCAACATCTGCTTTCACTTGATATGCAAATAATCAGAGAATGTCAATTTCCTAAACACACAACGACAGCCACTTGGATCAAACTTGCACATACTTAAAAATCTGGTTGCACATAAAACTTAACACATAATTTTTGCAGTTTACTTGAATCATCCTGTGGTGTTACTAATGTAATTTTAAAAGCAAATATTACATGTAATCGCCAAATTATTGCTTAATAACTATATAAGAGTAAGACAAATGTTGATTAAAATACTTTATGATGGAGTAAAACACACCACAGGACACTACTGCTGCTGCTTATTTTAATGTCTACGTTTTTATCACAGTATTGGTTATTGTGCTCTTGTTTTTCAGTCTTTGGAGAACTGCGTCTGCATTCTGCACAACCTCACCTACCAGCTGGAGACCGAGATGCCCTCTCTCTTCACTAAAATAAACACGCTGGCCAGTTACGCTCGCAATCGCTCCAGCTCATCAGACACCGGTCCGATCGGCTGCTTCAGCTCCCAGAGCCAAAAACTGCAGCAGGAGGTTTGTGGTTTTATGCCTCATTAAAGCCTACATTTCACAGTTTGATTGCCTGTGAGGTACTTCAGAGATACTGTGATATTACCAGTGTGTGCAAAAAGCATTGCATTACTATGGATGTTAGTTTTTATTAAGTGTCATCCTTCACGGGTTTGTATTGTTGTGTTTGATTGTGTTGCAGAGTGGCTTTGACTATCCAGTGATGGAGGACAACAATCCTAAAGGTGCCGGCTGGCTCTTCCACTCCAAAGCCTTGCAGATGTTCCTCAATCTGTTGAGCTCCAGTGAAAAAGACGCCACACTTGAGGCCAGCTGTGGAGCACTGCAGAACCTCACAGCCACTGATGGCTTAGTAAGACATCAATAATTCTGTTTTAGCACACACCTGGCCATAGGTTGGATGCAGAGTAAATCAATAATTTTAATATAT
>NW_015544185.1:533076-533611 GCF_001515605.1 Sinocyclocheilus anshuiensis | reverse complement strand
CCGTCATATTTGTGTACCGTTACACCCCTAATATATATATATATATATATATATTAGGGGTGGAACGGTTTGCAGAAAAAAATCGAACCGTACGGTTCTCCGCACACGGTTCGGCACGCGCTAGGACCGCGGTTTAACTTAAATCTGACAACGAATCTGTAATATGGTTTGCTATAAATAGCACGTAAAACAAACAGGGTTCAGCTAGGGAAAAAAAAAAAAAACGTGGACAAACCATTCACTCTTGTTCAATGCGAATGCTGGAATATGAGTATTTATATTTTACCCAGGTGCTGATAGCGTGCACGCACAGGTGAGACCTGAACAGCACACGTTGATATCTGTGTTTAAGCTAAACTCATTTAAGCTTTGCCAGTTTAAACATTTAAGGGCCAGAGGACGCGAGCTCAGGCGTACAGTGAGAAGATTTGTGCATGTGCTCATCCGAAGTGCGCAAAACCGCGCCTCAGAACACGCGCAAATATTAAGCTCTCTCTGAAGTATTGTGTTTAAATGGACAAATTCACACAAAAAT
>NW_015544185.1:532006-532434 GCF_001515605.1 Sinocyclocheilus anshuiensis | reverse complement strand
AACCGTGACTCTAAAACCGTGATACAAACTGAACCGTGAGTAAGTTGAACCGTTCCACCCCTAATATATATATATTAAGCATTGTTTATTTTATTTTATTTTATTTTATGGACCGGTTCATGGGTTGTGTTTAAAAGAAATCAAGTAAATTTCAAATAATAATTTTACATATTAAGCTTCATTTAATTTATTTTTTGCATGCATCTGTTCATGGGTTAGACTCAAAGAAAAGCAAGGATTTTATTTCATTATGATAATTATTTTGATTAAATAGTGTTTTATATATATTAAGCATTTTTTTATTTTATTTTATTTTTTTATAGCATGCACCTGTTCATGGGTTGAGCTCAAAGAAAATCAAGTATTTCATTTGATTGTATATATATTAAATTTTTATATTTATAATATTTATAAAAATGTAAGAATTA
>NW_015544185.1:519977-531851 GCF_001515605.1 Sinocyclocheilus anshuiensis | reverse complement strand
CTTAATTTTAATTTAATTACTTTTTTTTTTTAGCATCTATATTTTCATGGGTTGCACTCAAATATTTTATTTAATTTCATTATGATAATTATTATGATTAAATAATGTTTTGTATATTAAACATAATTTAATTATTTTATTTTCCCGAAAATTCCCGATAAATCACTGTGCTCCATGTCTTGTGTTTTTAGGTATCGAATGTATTGAGTCATACAATCGTCCAGAAGCTCAACGGTCTTAAGTACATCAGTCCATTGTTGCAATCGACCAATCCCGCTCTACAGAATAGCGCAGTCGCGCTGCTCGGGAATCTGTCCAGATCCACACGTACAAACAAAACCATGGGTAAGCGAATGTGTGCCATCACTCAAGTATAAGACAACTTAACTTTGTAGTGTTATTGTTTTGAGGAGTTACATAATGGTTGAAGGTCTGTGAGGTTCTCTGTTTTGACTGCTTGTTTTTGTATCACTTCAGACTGCATATGATTAATGTTGCGGTTTTTGTCTCGTTTTTTAATTGTGTCCTGTCTGATTTAGTATTGTTTTTGCCATAGGGTTGTGTTATTAGCATGGTGTTTTTGATATAGCGTGTGTTTTGTGGTTGTTCTGATGAATGTTTTTGCTCGTGAAGCTCGTCAGACTCTCCCGCAGCTGGTCGGGTTCCTGAACTCAGGGCTCACGAAGGGCGACTCCTCGCCTGAATACGACAGCACCATGGCCACAGCTCTTCACAGCGCACATGCCCTGATGAAGGCCGACCCTGAGATCGGCAAGAGTCTGCTGAACAACAGCCTGATCAACTCCCTCAACAACATGAGTCTCAATCTGTGAGTGCGCACTTCCTTCTGTTCATTCAGCTTAGTGAACAAACAGGCTTATTCTTGATATATGAATCAGACTACTTGAATTAACAAGGCAAAAGAAAATAGAAGGTATTTCACCTTGTTTTGTATTTTTCTTTGAAATAGTTTTTTTTGTATTTCTGTGCCAAAGCAGCTGAAGAAAACTGAAAGATAAAGAATAAAAAGAAAAGAAAAAATAATTAATAAGAAATGTTAAGAATTTATAATAACATTATTACGAGCAATACTTTTATCTATTTTAATTAAAAATATATTTTAACATTTTATTTTATATGTATTTTTTCCAATGCTAAATGTTTGTAATTTCTTGTAATATATCAGGGGTCTGCCGAAGTCCAGCACTGCAGCAGGAGTTCTTCTTCACAGTCTGTGGTCAGAAAAGAATATTCAGAGTTACCTTAAAAGGGTAAGACTGCAAACATAACCAATATTTGCTAGAAAGATTTTCCTAATACAAATAAAAGTACTTGGAATCGAAAATAAAGTTCCTCAGTGGTTCTTTGCAGCAGAGAATCCAAGGTTCTTGAGCTGCTACATGGTTTTTTGGAAATGTAAAAGGTTCTCGATGTTTCATTATAGGTTCTTCAGACCAGTGTTTTAGTTTATTGATTTATTTATATAGTGCTTTATACAATACAGATTGTTTTAAAGCAGCTTCACATTAATAAACAGGAAAATAACAGTGTAAATGTTGTAAAAGTCATCAATTATGAAACAAAAACTCAGTTTCAGCTATAAGCAGCTCTACAGAAGATAATAATGTCATTATTTGGCTCAGTTTCGATGCTGCAAATTTTGTTATTTTTGAAAAGAGTTCAATTCAGCTGTAAGCAGCTCTGCAGCAGACAATAGTGTCATTTATTTATTTTTTATTCATTTTAATTCATTAAGAATTTAATTTAATTAATTTTATAATTATTAAACCTTTTTTTTTCATGCTCTAAAGAAGATAATAATGTAATTATTCAGCTCAAGTCATTCAATGTAGATTTAATTCAATCCTGTACAGTCAGAATGTTGGTAAGTTGGTGTCTTGATCCAGTTCAATTCAGTTCAGATTTTTGCAAAATAAATCTTCAAAATAAAAAATGCAAAATAATGTATAATTATAATTTAGTTCATAATAATTATGAGCAATATTTTTTATCTATTTTTATAAAAATTTTATTCTATTTAATGTAATTTCAGCTTTAAAAAGACAGTAGTAGTGTCTATTTATATAGTGCTTTATACAATACAGATTGTTTTAAAGCAGCTTCACATTAATAAACAGGAAAATAACAGTGTAAATGTTGTAAAAGTCATCAATTATGAAACAAAAACTCAGTTTCAGCTATAAGCAGCTCTACAGAAGATAATAATGTCATTATTTGGCTCAGTTTCGATGCTGCAAATTTTGTTATTTTTGAAAAGAGTTCAATTCAGCTGTAAGCAGCTCTGCAGCAGACAATAGTGTCATTTATTTATTTTTTATTCATTTTAATTCATTAAGAATTTAATTTAATTAATTTTATAATTATTAAACCTTTTTTTTTCATGCTCTAAAGAAGATAATAATGTAATTATTCAGCTCAAGTCATTTAATGTTGATTCAGTTGAGTTTCATAACTCTTGCAAAGTTAATCAGTGCATTTAAATAAATATTACTGAAAATTCATTTTCTTTTAAACTCCATCTGAGCAAGCCAAAGGCGACAGTGTGGCAAGAAAATACCTTTTTGGTACCTTATTTTAGGTGTGGATACATAAGAAAAAATGTATGGTTTTCCACCAAAATAGCTGGTGATGAGTGCATGGAATCATATGTCTCATTCCTGAGGCTGCTTGTGGAAAATTAGTGTGTGTGCGTGTGTGCGCGCGTGCGTGCGTGCGTGTGTGTGTGTGTCAGACGGTTGAGGATTTTGGGTGTGGTGCGGAGAACTAACCGTGAGGTGTGTGAATGCTTAAGGGTGAAAACCAACCACACCTCTCCATACCGACCCTGCAGTCGCGGTGGAGACGGGTGGCTTTCTTTGTGTGTCTAGATGACCTGAAGATTCTAACCTCACTGGTTTCACTCAGTGATCAGACTCAGATCATGTCATTCTAGCTGTAAAGTCAGATTTTATATAATCATACTGTAAATCGGTATATACTGGTGTGAGGTCATGTTTACTTGTATTTAATATTGAGTTGTGTTATATATTCACAGTAAAATAGCTAACCTGTGTGTTTGTGTGTTCATCTTGCAGCAAGGCATGAATAAGAAATCCTTTGTGAATGACATAACGTCGGCAGCTTTCAAATCTCTTCAAGTGGTCGACTAAGAGAAGCACTTTACAAACAAACTGCATTTTAATTGCATTGCATTTAAATTTTGGTGAAGTATTGCAGAGGAAATGTAAGAATGAGCTTTTATTTCTTTTGGGGCGGTAGATGCTTTTTGTAACGATGCATAACAAATGCAATGACAAAAACATGATTTTTTTTTTAGTTCTATTTCTCAAGACCATAGTGTTTTCATTCAGTTAAGATGATTTATATGTCTTTGTTTGTCTCTATAATGTGTTCTAAAATGCAAATGATTTTATGAAAGTGTTACAGGTTGTTTGCGCAAATTTAAGATATTTTATATTACACTGTATGATGTATTATAAATCAAGTTATATAATATCAGACAATATAAATATATACGTATGTCATTCAGTCATTGAGTAATCAATTCTAAGAAGTTTCTGTGGCTCATTTTGACATTTGTTCACCATTACATATGTTGTGGTTGTTGCGTTAGGGGTTTGGATCAATTTGTATGTTTCAGCTCACAGCGACTTCAAGCAAAGTTTCAATAAAGTTTTCAACCGCACTAGTCTGTGTCACGATTTACTTTTAAATATTCATAACCTTTACCAAATCCATGCAAAAAGAAAGACAAACACTGGGACATACTAAAGCATATGCTGTTAGTCTGAAAACTCATTTAGTCTAACATACTTTATTAAAAAATATTGTAATCATTTACAATCATGCATGCAAATCTCTGAAAATGCATGCGACGTTTTTCGATTTCAATTATATCTTTGCTTTCAATTTACATATTATGATTCACTAACATTAAATCAACAAGATGATAATCATAAATGACAGCTGTACACATCGTGGCACTTTGCATATTATGACATGCATATAATTAACAGAAAAGTCATTAATTTCATATGACATATGTGAACTTATATACTAGTCTCTTAAAAACCAACTTCACTGTTTCATCTTTCATTCAGATGGCTGTTTTTATTCTTTGTAGCGCTTCAAAAAACATTAAATAAGAGGATCAGAATATATAACTGTATTAAAGCATATTATTTATGCAAATATCCGTGTGGTTGAGGTTGCTGGTGTCTCTGTGAAGCTGCTTTATTTTCGTAGTCCTCTCTTACTCCTAGAGCCTTTGGTACTAAGAGAGAGAAAAAATATATTTTTTAAATACATTTGTGATTACGTAAATCATCAGTGAACAATTATATGCTTGCATTTTTTAAATACTTGTTTTTAGATCAGAACAGACCTGTGACCTATTTTATGGTCATGGCCCACAATAATTTGTTGCTGGACTTCAATGGCTTTAGCCTCAGTCTTTTTAGATCTGTTTATATCCTTTATTTTTAAGAATATTGCATGACATAAACTATACCCTAGTACACTAGGTGTTAACAAAATCCATGTTCTTTTATTTACCGGCCTCGGATTAGTCTTATTTTGTACAGGCATATGTTGTCTTAATCTCTTGCCGTAGCGATGTCAGGCCAGATCAAATCTCCCATTCTTCTAGTGCTTAAAACGGGATCTTCCAGGAGCCCTGGGTCTGTCTGACCCCCCTATAACTTCCCCTTTAACCCTTGAACAGCTGCCGGATCGGTGTTCCTTCTCTGTGTGCCCTGGAGAGCCTGTGAATGGCGATCCCTCGGATAAATCATCTTGAAACAGAATTTACAGTATCATAACTATAGTGATCTACAAAAATCCTTACATATTCTCGTAGATGAGCTAGCTGATGGAACATCCCAGCTGTGTTACGGCTCAGTTCAGTACAGGTTATATTAGCCATAACAGCTCAGCAAGTCTGTACAGATTTGGCATGAGTCAGGCAGGAGTGTTTGGCGAGAGATGTATCACCTATCCGACACACACTGGGTTTGACTTGAGGGTTTTGTTAAGTCCGCTGAATGACGGGATCAAGCGCTGGTTTGGAATAGCAGCTCTGTTGTTTATTTTATGCTGATGGTAGTCTATTATTAAACCACCTGACTTCCACATAGCTTAGTGTTGAGCAGCTGTTCACATGCTTATAAAAAATGCCATATGTATACTACCAGATGTATTTTACAATCAAATAAGTCCCATATACAAGGTAAAAAGCAAAAATGTGTATTAACTTGAATTTCTTTTGCATTAAATGAGTGTCTTTATTTATTTTGTAATATTAAACCAGTCTACTTTGATTAATATATGTTTATGTTGACCATTTTTTGCAGTATATACTGTTATATTTTGCATACAAAAATGTTATATAAAAACATGGTGATACCATGGTTTTGGGCACTAACAAAATGGTATTTTTAAATACTATATATGGTATATACATACGATCCGTTGTTTGCTCCTTATTTTCCTGATTATTAAATAATTTTTGTTGCATTAGCTTAATATCGTCATATTAAATTATATATATATTTTTTTTTAATAAAACAAGTGATTTTATATCAATAAACTTTTAAGTTACCTGAAAAAATGTTATGGTGTATTTTTTTTATATTTTGCATAAAAAAATATAAAAACACGGTAACACCATGTTTTTGGACACTGGCAGGATAGTAATACCATGGTATTTTTTTAAAGTATTATTTCAATACCATATTTTATATGAATATGATAATTCGGTGGAATTGTTTGTAATTGTTTTTGCAATTGCAATTGTTTCCTGATTATTAACTTGTTTTTTTTTTTCATTAGCTGAATTGCATCAGATTGATTCAGTAATATTAGGTTATATTTCTTACTTGAATTAAACCAGTTATTTTAGATGAATACATTTTTAAGTTATCAGACAAAACATTTTTACAGGGTATATTTTTATATTTTGCATAAAAATATGTCATATAAAAAGATGTTAATACCATGTTTTTGGACACTAGCATGATGGTATTTTTTGAAGTACCTTACAGTGCTTTATTACAGTTCAGGTATTAAATGATCATTTTGATAATTTAATATTTTGATTAAATAATTTAATTGATCATTTAATATCAGATTTTTCATTTGTATTTTAAATGGACAACAAATAGTGTATATTTTTAATTTTCCATAAAAATATATGAAATCGAAACATGATAATACCATGTTTTTGGACACTAGTATTATGTAGTATTCTTTGAAGTATCTTACAGTACCTTTAAACACCATATGGTGTATAAATATGATCATTCAATACTATGGTGTATGTCAAAATACCAGGGTATTACCATGTGCTACTGATACTCAACCATGCTTCTTTTTCTGTTTACTTGCAATGTACAGTACACAATCCTTCAGCTATCTGTTTATTTCCTTTTGCGTGGCCTTAGGTTCTGGATGAAGGTTGTGCTAGAACAAAGCAGCAACTGTTATTCCGCACAGAGAGTTCTGGAAACATGATGCTATGTTAGATTAGCCTCGCGGCATTACGCGTCTTAGCTTGGTCTTTACCAAGGCCTTTCACACACTGAGGTCAATACTGTGTGTTATTTCAGGACTACTGCTCATCATTATTCACATCTGAGCTGAAGGTAACATGTTTTATTGTTCAACAGTTGCTCGATATTTGATATTTAACACCTGGAGGGGCTACACATGTTTTTGGCGGCGTTGACGCAGTTGAATGGGGCCCAAATCTGTTGTTTTTTTCTTCCTCATGTAATGACTATCACTTTGAAATCAATTTGAGCTGCCTTCATAAATATCAGATTTTGTGTAACATGACTCCAGAGCAATTTTAATGACAATCTAACTAGACTAACTATCTATTTACTGCTGGGGTGAATCATACAATAATTTATGAATTGCACTATATGAGGTATTGTGTTTACAATATTAATCCACATGTACACTTCCATGCAAGATTTTTTTTAAAGAAATGAATACTTCAGCAAGCATGCATTAAACTGATCAAAAGTGACAGTAAAGGCATTTATACTGTAACACAAGATTTCTATTTCAAATAAATGCTGTTCTGTTGAACTTTCTTTTCATCAAAGAATCCTGAAAAAAATATGTTCCACAAAAATATTAAGGATCGTGTGAGACTGAAGACTGGAGTAATGATGCTGAAAATTCAGCTTTGCATCACAGAAATAAATGACATTTTAAAGTATATTTCAATAGAAAACAGTTATTTTAAATTGTAATGTTATTTCACAATATTATTGTTTTTACTGTATTTTTGATCAAATTACATTTTTCAAAAACAGAAAAAATCCCCAACTTTTGAATGCTAGTGTACATTTCTTCTAATATTGACAAAAATATGATGATTAGTGTCTAAAATGTGAGCCAAATTTAATAGGTCATGTGAACCTCACAAAATTAAAGGAGAAAGTGTCAATTCTGACACTTTGGTTTGTTGCATGAACCTAGCTTTTGATAATGCATCAATCAATCAGGTCCATTTCACAGCAACTTACTTTTTCTGATGGTCGCTGACACGATTCCTAAGGACGGTGATCTATGAGACAGAAAACCACACGTATGAATCAGTCTCGGTGAATCATCGCCGCACAGCTTTGCTTCCTTCTCATGTCAATCAAGCGGCATCTTTGGGAACCGGCCCGGATGATTGTTCTGCCAAGTCTGTGCTGGGTGTGATTGCATGTGTGTGTAATTGATAGTTGTACTGTACTGTACATCCCATAAACTCATCTTCTCCAAATGTTAGGACTCCTCTGACATCATTTTAGGCTTTGTGAAACCTCACCTCGTATTTCTGGCACATGTATCTGTATTGCAGCTCAAACTTCTCGGCTTCAAGTTGGCGCATCGACTTCCAGAGTTCATTCGCGGTTTCTCTGCATAAAAGCACATGAGGAACATGATTAACCAGTTCATGAATGTGAAGCAACAGCCTGTGGCTTCATGTCACGGTGCTACTAGACTATTTGTGACCCTGGACCACAAAAGCAGTCTTAAGTCACTGGGGTATATTTGTAGCAATAGCCAAAAATACACTGTATGGGTCAAAATGATTGATTTTTCTTTTATGCCAAAAATCATTAGGATATTAAATAAAGATCATGTTCCATGAAGATATTTTGTAAATTTCCTACTCTAAATATATTTAAACTTAATTTTTGATTAGTAATATGCATTGCTAAGAACTTAATTTGGACAACTTTAAAGGCGATTTTCTCAGTATTTTGATTTTTGTGCACGCTCAGATTCCAGATTCTCAAATAGTTGTATCTCGGCCAAATATTGTTCTATCCTAACAAACCATACATCAATGGAAAGCTTATTTATGTAGCCTTCAGATGATGTATACATCTCAATTTTGAAAAATTGACCCTTATGACTGGTTTTGTGGTCCAGGGTCACATTTCATACTGGCAGAGGTATGTGCCGTCGTGTTTGTAAAGCTCCTTCACCTGAGTTTATCAGCGCTCAGGTTTTCGACGTTCAGTTCCTTACGGCGTTCACTAAGAATCGTTTTTTTCTTCTCCCTCTCTGTTTGCTTCTTAGGCCCACCCCTTTTATCTGTCTGTCAATCAAAACACAACAGAAAACAAGCATTTGTAGTGGCTGTGCACCGTGACCTTTGACCTCTGAGCTCATTACCCTCTGCATGAATCCCGTGTACTGGAAGCTCGTGAGAACCTTCTTCTTCTTAGCATCATCATCGGCCTTCCTCTTAGCCTCTTCCTCCTCTTTTCGTGCCTTTTCCTCCTGAAAGAAATTGATGGCTATCTGTAATTTGAATGTGTGAGACCTCCGGTGTCATTAGCTTCCAGCTATTACAGCAAAAACAGATTGTTATGCTGCTTGATATTGCAAAGTATTATTTGTTATTATTATATATTAATTTATTATCCTAATCATAAACGCAAATAGATTTTTAACTGCGCTTTGTTAATCATCTAGTCATTAACCTGTATCAGCTACTGAATCTGAAGTCAGAAGTCTCGCACATTCAAAGAAAAGAGCATTTTTCTGCCTTGTAAAATAAGGAGGACATCCACTTCACTGAACTTACGGCTAGTTTGTTTTGCCGCTCTTTCTCGCGCTCTGTCCGGATCCGGTGCTGCTCCGCTCGTTCTGCCCTGCGGTGCTCCTGATGGTCACAACACATAGACAACCTGTTTGAAGATGAACTAATCATATTTAGCACATCTGAAAGCTTTGAAACATACTCAGAGTTTAGTTTGAGGCACTTACAGTATCAGTTGGAATAGAAGATTTTTACTGTTTTTGAAAGAAGTCTCTTTTGCTCACCAAGGCTGCATTTATTTGATCAAAAATACAGTAAAAACAGTCATATTTGCTGCTCAAGAAATATTATTATTATTATTATTATTATCAATGATGAAAACAGTTGTGCTGCTTCATATTTTAGTGGAAACTGGATTTTTTTGATGAACAAAAATCTTTTGTAACATTATAAATGTCTTTACTGTCACTTTTTTTCAGTTTAATACCTCCTTGATGAGTAAAAGTACTAATTTCTTAAAAAATTGTACTGATCCCAAAATTTTCAATGGTCATGTATCGCGGTTTCCATGCAGATCTATTTAGTGATCATTTATGTCACATCAAATGCACTCAGATGAACACAATCATTTCCAGAAAACTCACGTGTAGTTTGATGTAGTTAGCCACACATTCATAATTCACAATTTACACAATACACAAACATTGACTGTAGTATATTTTGCACTGTTTTCTATAGTTTTTTATGTTCCCTATACAGTCATGCCTTTATTTGAAAGTATGTATTCATGTAGTCAACAGTTTGGCTCTCTAAAATTAGTCTCAGTCCTGCAGGAAAGAGCAGAGTAAAGCAAGCATGAGTTTCCATGCTGGTTATGCCAGGTTTGTTGCTAGTCTAGCTGGTAGACCAGTATAGTCCTGCTGTTCACCAACAAAGCCTAGCTGGTCAGTATAGCATTTTTCAGCAGGGTGATTTCAACAAGATGTTCACTTGTTTTATTATAGTTGCAGCAGTGAGGGTTAATTTATTCGTTCTGTAATGTATGACAATAATTATGAAGAAATGTATTTAATTTATTATTTAAGATTTTTGTCAAATGTCTTACGATCCTTTGGGTGAGGTTGATTAGCTCCTCTTCTTCTTTCTTTCTGCTCTCAAAGTGAGCCTCGATGAGCGTCTGTAGCTCCGTCAGGTCTTTCTCCATGCGTTTGCGGTGAATATCCTGAGGATGTGGTTTTGAAGGTAATTATGTAATAGTGGTAATGTACAGTACAGTACAAACTACTCATAGCACATGTTTTATGACAGTGCAGGTCATATAACACTGTTTAGTTTAGAAACAGAAAGTTCAGAGTGATTTATTGGCATGACAGTTAACATTTGTAAAGCATTTGCTGCTGACAAGGACAACAGTGCAACGCAAAAATGCAGTGGTAAACAAATTAATGCAATGTAAATAAATGAAGGAAGTGTATACTACAATAATTAAATGAAATATGATGCACAATTAAATTAAATTAAATTAAATTAAATTAAATTAAAATAAAATAAAATAAAATAAAATAAAATAAAATAAAATAAAATACTCACATCAAAATCAACTTTCTCTCCATCAGGAATTTTAGGAGGCACCAAAGCTGGCACAAAGGGTCTAATAATCAACAACAATGCATTAGTATTTTTTTTCATACTAATGGTCTTACATTTGGAAATATATAGTTATGTATTATACTTTATATATAACCTATTTTATTTATAATTTATTTCACAGAAATTTGAAAGTTTCACTAACTTATGCTTTGGTTTTGTTTCTCCTGCATCATCCAGTTGGCAAGACGGTAAAGAAAAAATACAAATGTATAATTTAGTTGCTGATGATTTTATTGTTGTTTCTTTTAAAGGGGGTCAAAGGTCGCCAGGGTTCAGTTTCTAGAGTGAAACCAGTTTTGAGTGAGTCTGATGTTATCACTTTACCTTCTTCCCCAGGTTCCTCAGCAGCATCTAAATAAGAAAAGACAGTCATGTCAGCTATGACAGCAATGTGAAGATCCACAGGATTGACACAAGACAAAGGAAATACAGAAAAAGCCCTGAAGAAAAAGGTATTTTGTCTAAACCGTTTTAAAAAAAAAACAAAATCTGGGTATTTCAGGTTAAGAAAGTCTGGAAGTGCTTGAAACTTCTTGAATATGATAGATGTAGTCCATTAAGCTGACAATAGCTGACATTGTTCTAAATGTGTCACTCTTCGTTTAATCAGTGACTTTGTGAAAGTATAATTATTGGGTGTTGTTGATCGTATTATAAGCGCTTGCTGAATAATCCCATATTTTATTTTTATTTTTTTACCTGCATGATGTGGATTGGGTGTTTGCTTCCCACTGGCCTCTACAAGCCCTAAAAAATAACACATAAACAGTAGGATTTACCCAAAAACACATTATGATCATTTTGAAGTCTTGCCCTATGTATCATTATACACGATTTGTGTGCATTACTTATCAATATTAACCCTAAGTAATTATAAGAAAACATGATGTAGGATTTACTTTGAACCGGTTTTTAAACAAATCGAATTAAAGTACAAAGCCTGAAATAGTATTTTCTTGTAAAATGCTCTCCAATAATCTTTGTTTTATTTACAGTTTTACTAGTGAAGTAATATGTTATTTATAATTATAAATATTTCACTTGTATTTATATTAACACCAAGGACCAAACCTGCAGAAATGAAAAATAAATAAATAAATAAATATATATATATATATATATATATATATATATATATATATATATATATA
>NW_015544185.1:471123-519917 GCF_001515605.1 Sinocyclocheilus anshuiensis | reverse complement strand
TATATATATATAAATAATAAAAGAAATAAACAAATAATAATATAAAAAATAATAGGAAAAATAAATAAAGAGATAAATCACTTAATCGTTCATTTGTATTTAATCCTGAATTTTTTTTTTCTTTATGTAGTATTTTCTGTATTTATTTTTATTCTTTTTAACTTTTATTTACTTCTATCATTTATTTATTTATGTTTTTCAATATTTTTTTAATTTTGCAGGTTTGGTCCTCCATAGCGGAAGCCATTTTTCATCACAGGACAAAAAAATAATACAATTTCTCGCAATTGGGACTTTATGTCTCACAATTCTGATATAGACCTGTGAGTCATAAACTCAGAATTGCAAGAAAGTCCGTATTGTGAAATAAAAATATTGCAAGAATTACAAAAGTTAGAATAGCGAGAGGAAGAAAAATATATATCCTTATAGAATTGTGAGGGGGGGGAAAAATCTGACTTGTGAGGTAAAGAGTCGCAATTTGTATTTTTTATCTTGTGGCGGAAACAAGCTTCCATACAAACCTCATCCATTATTAGCTGTAGCTTTAGCAATAGCATTAGCACAAGCGACACTACCTTCCTCCACCTGCTCCTCTACCTCCTCAAGCACCTCCTCATCCTGCAACTCCTCTGTGCAAAGCAGACGCAGACAGCGTGAGAACATAAGCATGCATATAGTTGCAAATGAGCAATGCACGCATGCAATATACACAGACTCTCAAACACATGCTTATCTGAATGTTGTTGTTTTTTTGTTTTAAGAAAAATATATTCCCATATTAAATCATTTTGTCCATTTGAGGACATTGCTATATGTTTGCAAAATTAAGTTTTGTCAGATTTAGCTCACGTTTGGTGTATATATTGTCACCAAAGTATAACAAAACTCAAACACACACACACTTCAATCTCATTTAACTCTTTGAATGCATATGAGGAGTTTGAGGGTAGATGAAGGAAATCAGGCCTCATTTAAACAATAAAGGCTTAGACTCGTGAATGATGTTACGCAGTGCTATTACATAATGTCGTTTGGGAAACTGCTGGTCCTGATACTCCACCCTCGAACTAATCCAGCCACACATAAACACACCCGTCACCGCTTTCTCTGATATCAGCTTCTGCTGCCAAAGAACATGATCTCACAACACACACCCCAGCGCTTATCCGCTCTCACTCTCCTGTTCTTTAATGCATGTTGGGTAGGTTTACAAATCAAAGCAGCCAAATGTCCTCCCAGAACAACAAATACTGGCACTTTCACGAATACGGTTTAAAACAGGACCTTAAAAATAAAGTTGTTTTTTTCAACAAATGATCGGTGAAAGGAGGTGCTTAACAATCAGATTTATTTTTAAACTAAAAGGTTGAGTTAATAAGCTTCACGAGTTTTTTTTGTTTTTTTTTCATGTCAGAATGGTTACTCATTTTATATGAGCAATTATTGCGAATGGAAAACACGTTTGAAAATTACAGGGTTGGAATTTATTTTTGTTTTTTTTTGTTTTGTCTCCCATAAATGATCAACTGTTTCCCATGTGGATAAATTGTTTCCCATAAATTAAAGAAAATATTTTAAATACAGTATACATTTTTTACAAATATGTTTCTTTACAAAAAAATATTTTCACTATATATAGGTGATGAAAATAATTATTCATATTAAGAAAAGTATTTAATTTCAGTCAATATTTCTTTTAAGTAACATAAGGTGGCAATTAATATATTTTCTAGCTACTTTTTAAAACACGCAGTAGTAGGATTTGTCCCACTAATGCTTGTAATTGGATACCAAAAAATGTCCTGTTTGTGGAAAGTGCCAGCTAAATTCTTCTCCCTGAACCTGTATTTGTTTCTACAGGTCTGATTTCAGTGGGCTAAACACACATTCCTGTCACATGATGAAGGGACGGTTTGTTCTTTGTTCAGTGCAACCTCATTCACTGTGAATCTCACCTAGAAAGGCACTCTCTCCGTTACTGGTCAATAAAGGTAACATTTAACTGAGGTATCGGGGTAAAAGCCCAGGAGCCGATGTGCAAACCAGATCATCTACAGCGAGGAAACCTGATTCCCATTTGGGCCGGCCGAGAGAGGGAGAGACTGAGCTTGTCATTGTGCTCCAAACAACAGCCCTTCTCAGTGGCCTCGAACACACAAACCTTTCTCTGCGTGAACACTGACTGGAATGTTGTAACTGAAGTTGCTTCATGAAAAACAGCAGCAAAATCATAGAAAATGATGTCTAATGTGCATGCTTTTTAATCATGATCAATAATCGGAAGAATAATCAAATGCCATTTGTTAAGTGTCTCTAAATAATGTTGTTTATATCCACCTGTACATGCATACATGTTTATTAATTAAAATCGATTATTAAGTGAAACATCACTGCAATGCATTTCTGCATTTGATGCCACAATTTGATGGATTTAGTTTATAGCAATAATTATAGATGTCCAGGAAAATAATCAGTAAATTTGTGTAAAAAAATCTGTGTGAAAAGATCATTTCTGCCACATAAAAAGCCATCATAATAATGACATAAAAATTATAATGACATAATGACAAAAAGTCAAAACTAAGAGATAAAAAGTAATAATTATGACAAAAGATTTAGATTTGTTTTGTCATAATGACTTTTAATGTCATTCATTATTCATCTTTTATGTGAGAATGCTGACAATTTGTCAGTTATGATTTAGAGCATGATTGTTCTCTTATGGGGTGGAAATGACTTCAATAAAAGGTGAAATGTTCAAAAAAATGCTCAATAAAAGGTGAAATGTGAGAGGTTGTTTACATGAACATCTTTTAGAACTCTCAGAAATGTAACTTTTTTGTCATAATTATTTTATTTATTATGTGGCAGAAATGGTCTTAGCTAAAAGTTGAAATGTTCTACGTGAAAGTTGTTTGTGTTTATACCCCCAAGATACTAGCTATTTTACTATGTTAGGTTGTTGTCTACATTAAAAAAAGTATTTTGTCAGGTAATCTAAATTATTATTTTATATGTAAACATCTAAATTAACATTATTTAATTAAAAATATTACTTCTTATAATTACAGTGCATTTTGTGTGTTGTTTTGGAGCATTTGATATAAAATAATGTTGGCTTAATAGACAAAACTGTGAGTTTAATGCAGATTTATTATTTACAGAGAAGCAAAACAGATGAAAACTTACCCTCTTGGCCCCTGGACAGAATCAAACAAGATGGGAACGTTATGTTAACTTTTCCGATCACTATAAACATGTCAGTGATTGAACGTGTCTATGGATGAACTTGCATGCATTTATTCTCTTGTTCCATTCTGCACAATGCATATAAATGCTCTTAAATGAAGCCCAAAGACACTTACTCATGCTCAACGTCCTCTCTGTATGACATGCTTAGATTAAGACCTGTTTCATATACAGATTACAGAAGATTTTGTCAGCTCTTACAATGATTATACTGGTCTGACAACATATTAAACGATCAATCTATCATGCTTTTGGTGGAGACGTGCAGATATTGCTCTTACCTGTCTTTAGGTCAGGATGAGGTTACTCACCGGTTTGTCAAAGGCTGTTTGCTCTTGAAGCTGAACTCCAATGTTATATAAATTGTCCCAAGATCACATGACTATACTGTATATGAAATTATTTGTGTTGATAGAGGGTGGGCTGGACGCACATGCCACTGCACATACATGCATCTATGAACACGTATAGTACATGCACAATGAGAACAATAGACACATTCTCTTTGTCTGTGCATCGTGTCTATTAATAGATCGTCTGACAACTGTGCGCTCATATGATGATCTTAGTGTTTCTACTTTAACTGTTTTGGAGTGATAATTTTATACATAATAAAACAGTGACTTAGGTGGTATGATATTTAGATACTGGTTAATTAAAGGAATAGTTCACCCAAACATAAAAATAAAAAATAGCTGAATATTTACTCACACTCAGGCCAGCCAAGATGTAGACGGGTCTGTTTCTTCATCAGAGCAGATTTGGAGAAATGTAGCATTGCATCACTTGCTCACCAGTGGATCCTCTGCAGTGAATGGGTGCCGTCAGAATGAGAGTCCAAACAGCTGATAAAAACATCATAATAATCTACAAGTAATCCACACCACTCCAGTCCATCAATTAACGATTATTAATTATTGCACATGTATTATTATTATTATTATTATTATTTTAGGTTTGTTTTATTTATTTTTTAAATGTTATTTATTTGTTTGTGTTTCTTGTTTTTATTTTTTTTATTTGTTGTTGTTAAATTATATAATTAGTTAAATAAACAACTAAACTGTATCTAACATGATAATATTATCAGTAAAATAAAACTGTGGCAACTCGATTTAAGCTGCCACTGTCATCAATACAAAATATGAATAAAACAAATTTGATTATTATATGGGCTACATAAATGGCAAAATAATGTTTAACTTTTTTAGAAAATAATAATATCACAAATAATACATACAGAAGGCAGAATCCTGACTGGACGAGAGGAGGAGCTGGGGATGGAGGAGGGTAATTAGCTATTGAGCCAACGTGAAAGCTGCTGATAATACTGAAGGACCTTATATATGGATGATGTGATAGGCGTACTGTTATAACATATTAGTATTATAGTATAAACAATATATTATCAATTATATAGAATCTAAACATTTGATAACATTGCTACTCCTAAGAACTGACAGTATAATATCAACGCTGATAAAGAGACTGTCTTCCTGTTCTCACTTGCTCATTCGAGAAGAAACACTCTTTAAGTGACCTGCTCTTAAATCATGTTATTTGCTAAGTTGCTTGATAAAAGAAAGATGAATGATGAAACTCAGCACAATGAATGCACAACTGCACTGGGCTGGAAACACTATTCAGACGGTTAATCCAGCACTAGAGTAAAACTTCATTATGTTCTAGTGAATGCAGAGGTAATGTGAGGGACATAAAGGCAGATATTTCAGAGGTGAGTCATGTGACCAGGAATGGCTCAATGTCACAAAAATACAGAGCAACTTTCTCCTCTCCTGTGAAATGGAGAGTTGGTCAATCAGGGGTGAAATGTTTCACACTGTGACCTTGTGTGCACGTCATGGACAATTAGTGAGCAGTGTTTGGCCTTAGTAACTGGTTTTGTTGGTCTTCTACAGCTGGTTATGTGTTTGGACATGTTTTGGATGAATGGCTTTGGACTTGATTTTTATGCACTTTTTCAGTTTCGAGTATGACATTAAAAAGCTTTCTAAATATCACTGTCAATTATTTATTTTCAATGCACTCCTAAGAATAAAGGCTCTTCAATGGTTCTTTAAACTGGACAATTTCCACTATAGTTGAGTTGTTAATGCTAATGATCATTGATTAGTACATATGCACTCGGCAGATGCTTGTATCCAAAGAGACTTACATTGTGTTCAAGGTACCCATGTAAATTGTATCAGTTCTTGATTTCTCTGGGAATCAAACCCATGACCTTGTGGTTGCTAGCACCATGCTGTACTGTTTGAGCAACAGGAAAGCTATTCAATACATTTAGATCAATATAGATCATAGTGTAAAAGTAAATAAGTGTAGAGCATTTATTTTAATACAATTTCATACAAAGTTCTAGTTGGTAAACACTGCCCTCTAGCAGCTGGTAAGTGTAGGAGCATCAGTTTCTGTTGGTTTTACTGATTGTCAAACCTCATACTTCCTCATAATACAAGATCAAATGAGACTCTTTAAGATATGATGATAATGATAAAATACACTCCTTTGTTCATGTGACTGTAATGCAATGACGTCAACGTTTAACTGGTAAACTGAGAAATATGCAGCCAAACCACTGAAACATTCACTTTGGCCTTATCAGCACATCCGGGTTTCCAGTGCAGACACGCTATACGTACGTATAAGTATGAATCACTTTATAAAGGCAGAAAGGAGGGTTTTTTACCCAGTTTATTTTCTCATTTCGTCACTTTCTCCTCAGCTTTAGTCCTTACCAAACATTTGTCCAGTA
The DNA here is from genome assembly GCF_001515605.1 of Sinocyclocheilus anshuiensis. NCBI lineage: Eukaryota > Metazoa > Chordata > Actinopteri > Cypriniformes > Cyprinidae > Sinocyclocheilus > Sinocyclocheilus anshuiensis. The sequence continues at coordinate 513,892 of NW_015544185.1, read as the reverse complement.
CAAACATTCACATGAAATGACAAATCATGATATTTATTTACAGTAGAAACTGATTGTGTTCACTTGTTTACTGTGCCGCATCAAACATTTTCTTCCTTCCTTCCATTCCAGACATGGCCTCCACGTTTTTCCTCCAGTCACTGACCTCCACTGTCTTTTCCTACAAAAAGACACACAAACACAAATGCAGAACTGAACTGTGTAATAATGCAGGTCTGAGTAACGCTAAACTCTTTCATTTCAGTCAAGATGGACACCATCGACCCCCAGCACACCTTCTCTGTGTCTTCCTTCTTGACGGACTTGAGGTTTGCTCTCAGGTCCATGGACACCTTGTGTTTGGAGCCCAGCAGAGAGCGCAGGATGGCGTCAGCGGAGACTCGGACTCTCCTCAGGGTGGGTCGCTTAAATTTGCCTCTCAGGTCCAGGACTTTGATGTTCAGGTCCTTGATCTGCAACAGGTTTGTTGAACAGTTTGGTTCCTGTATGAATATGATGTCACGTTCTTACACAATACCACATTCCTATTTCTTTTTTAAGAAATTGAAATTGTTGTGACTGATGTGCTATATTAAACATTAAATTAATGCCAAAATCAAGACGGATTCCTACACCCTCAAACTTATATTTTTGTATATGATTAAATATTTTGCAATAAACGTATAATCAGTGTTGGGGGTAACGCATTACAAGTAACGCGAGTTACGTAATCAGATTACTTTTTTCAAGTAACTAGTAAAGTAACGCATTACTTTTTTAATTTACAATAAAATATCTGAGTTACTTTTTCAAAAAAGTAACGCCAGTTACTTTGTTTTCCCATTTATTGACTGACAAGTCTCCTATCGGAAGTACAGAGGAGTTGTGTGCGCTGTGTGAACATGATGTTACTGTAGTTCTAGTCGTAGTACTGTAGTATGTGCATTAATTCATCCCACTCACAAAAAACAGATTTAGTATTCATCAAAATGAATTAAAACTGCCAAATAAACTGCCAAAACTGCCAAAACTCAGAATATGACGCAAACCTGCAATAATTAAATATGTTAAATAGCACAAATGTATCTAATCCCATTTTATTAACCAATGTCTTTGCTGCTGACCTTTGATGATCCAGTTCAACCATACTAATAAGCAAAAATGACTTTAGATAAACTAACAATTGTGCTTCATTGTTTTTTTATTGCTGAAGAGTGTTTCTTCTCCTGCGTTCTACTGTACAGACGTGAATTTACTTTTCCTTCAGCCTGAGGTTTATTCATTACACTTTTAGATGTGAAAGGGCTTTTACATTTGCTATAAATAGAACTTCTTATATTAAAAACAATCAAGCCCTGCTCATATTTAAAAAGTAATGCGAAAGTAACGCAAAAGTAATGTAACGCATTACTGTCCATAAAACGCAATTAGTTACTTTTTAGGGAGTAACGCAATATTGTAATGCATTATGCGTTCTACTGTACAGACGTGAATTTACTTTTCCTTCAGCCTGAGGTTTATTCATTACACTTTTAGGTGTGAAAGGGCTTTTACATTTGCTATAAATAGAACTTCTTATATTAAAAACAATCAAGCCCTGCTCATATTTAAAAAGTAATGCGAAAGTAACGCAAAAGTAATGTAACGCATTACTGTCCATAAAACGACTTTTTAGACTTTTTAGGGAGTAACGCAATATTGTAATGCATTACTTTTAAAAGTAACTTTCCCCAACAATGTATATAATGTATATCAGTGGGGGGTTTTTTATAGCCAGTATAAAGGCATTTGCAATGCTTCATGGGATGAATATTTATTGGCACTTACGTTTTTTTTTTCCCTTCAGTTTTTCATATAATTTCCAGTTGTTGTTGTTTATTATTGTGATTCATCTTGGAACGTTGGAATTTTGTTTGTTTATTTTTTTTTATTCTACAGAGAAAATGAATGGGAAAAATACTTCCACAAGGTCACTAAGCAAGTGGGCACTCACTGTAAATTACTACTGGTTCAGTAAATATATCGGATAGTGTTTTTGCTTTTAATATGGACTGACAAATGAATACTGGAAACTTGTTATTTTGTGTCTGGTTTCTGTTTCAGTGCAACTGGCCAAAAAAAAACAAATGAAATAGACACATGGTGTGTTGTTGACTGAGCTGTATAAAGAGTTCAACTGTTTCTTTACTTCTCTTGTGTTGTGAAGCACTTTAGCCTCGATATCGTAGCGCTCCTCGTCCACCACATCGATTTTAACGTGTAGTTCCCGACACAGCTCCTGATAGAGAGAATAAATATAGTGTTTACAGGCCTGCTGCTGTTTCTGCTGGTTTTGAAAGTGCATTTTCTAAAAGTAAGATGGTGTCAGATGTTAATACATTGGTGCTTTTATATATACAGAGCTTTAATATTGTTTGTTTACAATTCATATACAATGGTGCTTAAATAGCACTTTTGGGATACAGTAGTTTCCAAAAACATAGTTTTCCATGTATTTTTTTTGGTAATACAATGGTACTTTTTGTAAGGGATTCATTTATATTAATACCAGTAGTATGAGAGTGTTTTATGAGTTGTGGATGTACCTGAAGCTCAGCTAAAGACATGCCACTCGTCTGTAGCAAAGGAGCATTCTCAGCCAGATATCTCTCCTTCTCTGCCTCTTTATCTACCAGCTCCTGCTCTAACTCGTCCTTTGCTTTAGCTACCATAAGACTCTGCCAAACACACAAACACAAACTCTTTAAGATCTAATACATGCTAAGAGAAAATCAATATAATAAGCATTTGAATGCACTTTCTTAATTTCTGGTGCTTGCTAAGTATTGCTTTTTTATTTCATTTATTTACTGTTTTTTTTTTTTGAGCAACCCCCCAAAACACTCTATATGTGGCTTTTTTTTTTTTTACAGGAAAGCACTACCTACGTTATTTTAAGAAAATGAAATATTTTAAATGTTTTGCAATGCAATTGTACCTTAAGCATCAGCTTGCGAGATGCAGAGATCTTGGACTTTTTCTGCCAAATTTAAAATAAACATTGGTTATATAGAGCAAACATTACATATGCTATCATATACTATCATATTCTCACGTCATAATATCATTTGTTATTGTTACAGTAGATTAGTTTGCTGATAGATTAGCTTGATCATAATGTCTTGAAAAAGTGGCATTCAACGATGGCTTTTCACTCTCACCTCTTGCCTGCAAAAGAATAAAAACACATGATTAGATCATAAAATATCATAATTTTTATTAATAACATAGCTTTTATTGTTAAGGCATACAATGATGCTCAAAAGTCTGAGACCACAAGCGAAAATGCTTCTATTTAGCACTCCTTAATTTTATTTCATTTTGTAAATAATATTATAGTGATTATTCTAATAATAATTGTACTAATAAATAATAATAAATTATTATTATTATTATTTATTATTATTATTAAATTGTACTAATTGGAGTGAAAAGAATTTGATACACGGTAAATCATTTTTCAAAGCTATAAATAAAACAAAGATTATTGGAGTATGTTTTAAAAGACTATTCACTTCAAAACATCATGTTTTACTTCAGTGTGTTACTTGCCATTTATTTGTAATTATTTATCTATTAATTTAAGTATCTTTACTTTTTTTTTTTTACCATTTCAGTTTTTCTACTTAAAAATATCATGTTAAATTCAGTGTGTGACGCCGTTTCTTTATTGTCTTTATATTATTTGTGAAACTTACTAGCAATTTCTGATGAAAATTTGATTTTTTTTTTTTTTTTTTTCAGTTTATGTCTCTCTTTTTAATTAGATGACATGAACAAAACCTGATTGTCCAGGTTATTCGGCATAATTTGAGAAACAAGAAAAATGTATTAATTAATTATTAATGCATTATTAATTTGATTATTAATAAGTGACCCAGAAATAGTGTAGAATCGTTGTTTATATATATATATATATATATATATATATAATTTTCTGTCTCAGACTTTTGGACTCCATTGTATTCTATTCACACACTCCTAATCAGCCTATACTGAGGCCTTGAGTTAAGACAGCACAGCCGGTAAATCCAAGAATAGAGCACATTTGTCGAGAGAGCCGTAAGACGTCTAAGATGGCGAACAACAGAAAGCAGAGACACGATATACTCACTCGGGCATCTTTACAATGGCGTTTCAACCTAGGAGATAAAAACAAAAGGCATTTGTTTCCAAAGGGCAGGACCATTGGGAGGATGTTTAAGGGGCTCAAGTATCAGACAGCTTTTCCAGATTCAGACGTGTTAATCAGATGTCATTATACCTAACAGCAGTACTCTCACGTATTTGACTCTTGAAATCATTGCTGTTATGATATGTCGACCATTCAGGTGCTGCTTTTTAAAATAAATGAACTGATGCTAATTGATTGATTTGGCGTCTGTTCTGCATCTGTTAACCACTTCAAAGTCCTGACAGTGGCCATGCACACAAATGAAGTGGACCCCTAGGAAAAAAGGTGTTGGCAGATGCCTATCGTGGCGTGGTGATTTTGGCATGTTAACTATGCCACACAGATAACAATCCCAGCTTTCTCCAGCCCATATCCACTTGCAGTGCACCATAAATAGACCCGCACCAGAGCTTCAGAGGCATTTACCTGGCCCAAGTTTCCGCTCAATGATGTTAAACCGGTCTAGCGCACTTAAAAAAAAAATCAAAGTCGGTAAATTATGCAATAAAATGAAAGCATATAATCATAAATCTGGAACTGGATAGGTTTATTTAACTGAACGCCAAAGGTGGTTTCCAAAGTAATGTTTTTACAGTCTTTTGGTTTAAATGGTATTACGCAATTTAAATTGAGGTTTTATGAAAAGTCAAAAGTAAGTTTTGAATCAGGTTCATAAAAAGATAATTTTATAATTAAATTATCTGAGAGATAAAATCAAAGTGATTGGGGAGACGGAGAAAGATTATAAATCATTATCTATTATAAAACACTTTTGTAAATAAAATACATAAATTTGAAAGTACAAAAGTAATATTGACCACAGATATTGACGTCTCCCTAAATAAGTTCATCAATATGGGTTTTTCCACTGACACTTTCTTGAACCATTACATTTGATGACAGTAATATTGAATATTTGGCTACATGTATGGAAATATTAACAGACACTGAGGAGGAAATGTCCATGCAATATTCAGATAAAAAAAAAAAAAAAATGATTTCCTTAAACTTTCCTTAACAGGGAAGCAAACTGAATGAACTTACCTTGCGGTGGTCAGATGGGCAGAGAAATGATGCTCTAGAACAATGCCTCTCTTTTTTATTGTTCATCCTCTGCCTGTTACTGGATGATATTATTAGCACACACACACACACACACACACACAAAGCTTTTATCCAGCACTTGTGGAGGGCTGTTGTTGATAAGCCTTTTGCGGCACTTATCAGCCCATTAGACAGCTTTGGACTGGGGTTCCTCATGATGATGCTTCGGGCCTGTCTCACAACAGAGATAAAACATTTTCATTTAAAGAAATTTCCATTGATCTTTTTAACGTGTCCACAATGAAGTTGCTTAATATTTCTATTGTTTGTGAGAGCAAATCTTCTCCTGAGAAAAACTCTCTCATAATCCATGGGTTTTGGAAGAGATCTTCCTTTGGTTTTCATAGAAGAAGATGAACATTATCTGTCTGTTTATCAGTAGCAATTTGCTTTAGCGATAAACTTCACTTCATGGGTATCAGTTTTTGCCTTTCATATCATTTTTGCATTTATAAAATCATTTGAAGTACATTATGACTGCTGTTTCTCAAGTGTTTCTCCTCAGGCTCAGAAAAAGCCTCCACACTGTAAAAAATATTTTTTTAAGTTGTAAATAAAAAAGATTCTTGGAGTCTGTTTTATAAGAAAATACTATTTTAGTATTTATAATTCAAAGTTGCTAGAACATTTCACAAATAATTACAAAGAAATGGCAAGTGACACATTGAATTAAAAATATGCGTATCAGTTTTTTCATATAATCATTTTTGCATTTATACAATAATTTTAAACACATTAAATCTGCTGCTTCTGAGATGTTTCTCTTGAGAAAAAGCCTCTAGCAACGGCGTGGGTTTTTGAAGAGGTCGCAACAATGTCTCAAACTGGCCAAGAATCCAAAGTCTGCAGTCAAAAGCCAGATATTTCAAACATATCTCATTAAATTCTCCTAAAATCAAATTATCTACTATCTATATTACTTTTATAGCTACAAACGTACTGTATGATAACTACTGATCTCATTGCTTTTTGTTTTTCTATAGGAATTTTAGGAGAAACATCTGAAATTTAATGAAAATAAACTGAGAATGAAATGAAGTCTCATGAGCTATAAAAGAGCAACATCTGAGCATTAAAGGAACACTCCACTATTTTTGAAAATAGGCTCATTTTCCAACTCCCAACTCAACTGTTTAACTCTAGGGGAGTTGGAAAATGAGCCTATTTTCAAAAATAGTGGAGTGTTCCTTTAAAGTCTTCCTTTCAGTTTTGCATAAGATGAATATTATCTCTCATAAGTCTAACCGTTTGCTAGGTTTAACAGTTTAACTTTACTTTTTCCATTTTCTATAATCTTTTTTTTTTTTTTTGCATTTATAAAATAATTTTATACACAATGGAAAGGGATGAGATATTTGTGAGATTTTTTTTTTTTTCTGACACATTGATTAGCTGTATGTTTCCTCAGTGGAACCATGCTCTGTGTTTGACCCTACATCTGATTAAAATATTATCTTTAGACAACAACAATCTCTATGAGGGATTAAGACAGGAATGTAAAGTTGGCCATATGTCGGCTTAGCTAAACATAGAGCAGTTAGACAGCTGATACTGCCACTCTAGTGTTGTGAGATACTAAAAGCTATGTTGATGTCTCGAGATAAAAATGCATGCGTGCAATGCTTTCATCTGGGCTTAGGTTTTGCTAGCTTTCTCCAGGTGTACTTAGCAGTTATGTAACATCCTTCAGGTGTCATAGTCACAGAGATTAGCTGTTTTAGATGGTCATATCAGGCCTTGTTAAAGTCTGTACTTTCAAAATAGAGTGTCTTGCCACATAGATTTCCATTAGACGTGATAAAATAATCACTGAATTTGCATTCTTGCTTGTTTCTGTCTCTGTAACCATGTTACCAAACTCTCTCTGCTTGCAGAAAGCATTCGAACAATGCTGTTTCTTGGCTGGATTTTGTTTGTGTGGGTGTGTATTTTGGCATTGCTTTCTCTTATCTGCATGTCGAGCATCATTTCCAGGACCTGCTTTCTGAGAGACATATAATATGGGTTTTCTTCCATCATCCAGGTATTATACTATGACTCAGATGCTGTTATTGTGTCTAAACGGCTTCCTAGTTTCATCTGCAACGTTACTAGCTGTAGAGAGCTCTAGAAGGGTCAGTCTGCGGGTAACACCTGTCCTGTTTACTCTCATGATGGGCTCTGCTGGATTTGGTTCTTGGCTGAAGTGGAAACCCAGGATTATAGATGCTGCATGCCAGTCGTGACCGGACCGTATTTAGAGCCGCTGTTGATATTGAACGTTGGTGTGAGAGGATTTAGCATCATTTTATATGTGCTTGTGTTATTTTTTGACTATAGAGGATTTTTTTGCCATGGCTTTTATGTGTGATGGAGACTGGGGCTAGTTGTCACATGTTTTCCAGGGTGGGTTTATTTAAAGTCAGTTTCTGTATAAACAAAAACCTTGAAATATTGGCTACAAAAGCTATTGATCATTTCCATTTAACATTAACCAGCAAGAAAAGTTAATGTTTGATGATCTCTTCTGATAGCGGGGCATGTTGTCACATATATGGGGCAAGATGTTGATGTTGATTCGAGAAGAATACCTTTTTTGAAATATGAAATGCTTAAAAAAATTATGTGTGTGTGTATGTGTGTGTGTGTGTGTGTTTAATATGTTTTATTGGCTCTTTAATGATTTTCATCAAACTTTCAGCTAAACATAAATAATTTTATGAATTATAAAACTTGTTTTTTCTTCTGCTTACCAACATTCTTCATTATTTTCTTTTATGTTCCACAAAAGAAAGTAAGTGATACAGGTTTGAAACAAAATGAGGGTGAGTAAATGATGACAGAATTTTTCTTTTTGGGTGAACTATCACTTTATTTTTTTTATTATTATTATTATTTAATGAATTGAAACTCTAAATAAGAAACTAAAACTGCCAGTCGGTGGCAGTAAATGTCTTTATGTGTAAGCCATTGAGTCATTCATTCATTCAATTCGTTCAAACAGCTGATTCATTCAGGAATGAAGTAAATGGCTCTCTTTATGAATGGGCCATTGAATCATTGGTTCACCAGATTCGTTCAAAACGCGGATTCATTCAGAAACGTAAGACTGTGTTGCTCGGAGATGCACAACAGTTCTGCTGTGGCTTTATAGGTAATATTTTCATTGGCAAAACGTAGTAAAAACAGACAAAATTGTAGCCTATAAAACACAATATAAACTACTTCTTTACTGAACTGTTGTTTAAAATCACATTTGCACTCATGCTATTTGGGACAAAAACAGCACTGGTGTGATATTGCTCTCGCTGCTCGTGTGATATCGCTAATCATATGATATAAATATGAGACTTTATAAAATTGTATGGCTTTATAAAATTTATAAAGGGGCATTTTTGCCCCAATATCTTAAAATTTAAGGGCATATAACTGCATTATAGGCTAATAATATTCACTGTGTTGTTGCCCTGCATCATGTTTGTCAACAGTCTGGGGCGGGTGCGATAATTGGGCTAAAATATTTTAATCGCGTTATTTTTCCGTAACTAATTAATTAAATGAACACGCTAAAACGACAGCCCCAATATGGTGTATATAAATAATAAATATAAAATGTATTTTAAATGATAAAACTGTATCATATAAAACACATTTGACAGCTTAATATATACAAATTTAATTTTTTAACCCTACAAGATACACATGTATATTAGTTGAAAGGATATAAAAGGACAAAATATATTAGTTTTGCACTGGGGGTTTGAAACCAACATACAAAACCATCGCTGGAGAAATGTGACTTTTTTCCCCTCAAAATCTCATCTTTACTAACAGACCGTCTCTGTGTTACAACTAGCCTCGATCTCCTCTGCTGTACTGTTTTATAGAATTATTCTTCACGTTGGGTCTGTTAAAAATTCAGACCTCCAGACAGCCAATTATCACCTGCTTTTTATAAACTGTTGAGCACTTGTAAAAACACAGGCCAGACTCCTGCAAGCCTTACTGTGTGTATAGAGTGGAAGAACTTTTATTTCTGCCCAGTTGTACTGAATTGACCAAGTGTAAAGAAAAATTTACAAATTTTGTGTATTGAAAAGACATGAAATTCATAATGTCACAGAAATTTTAAATTGTGTTTTCAATAGTAGAATTAAATGTGGTGCCATCTGGGGATAGATTTATGCTTCTTCAGTGAGAAATAGTGGTTGTGTTTAATATTCGATTCAGCTCAATTCATATCTTTTTGACTCATTACTAAATCACACTGCCAAAAGCTGACACTTTTTTTTTTTACATTAAATTATACGTGAATGTCGTATTAAATGCCCCAAAAATTAAAAATTCACTAAATTACCTTGATTCAAAAACATACTTATTTGAAATATTCTTTGCTGCATAATGTGTATTTCTGCATAATTCATCTTGATTCACATACTATTTCTAGACAATAGTAGGCATAATCTTGGCAGTAGCAGTACACTATTGTATTCTTAGCATAGCTTGTTTTTTTTGATGATGGTGGGAATAGCCGTCTGTGGAAATTTGTTTCCTCCAGCAGCTGCTCTGAGACCAGTTTTGTTTATTCGTTTTCATTGTTTAATTCTGAATTTGTTAGTCTTTAGACTCTAGATGACAGCACTACGGTCTCTGTGATGTTGTTAGGCTTCTCTGTGAGTCTGTGGTCTCATTAGATCAGGCCCGTGACAGGCTCGAAGACATAAACACGCTTTGTTCTCATCACACTTGTGTTTTTGATGTGTGTGTGTGTGTGTGTGTGTGTGTGTGTGTGTGTGTGTGTGTGTGTGTGTGTGTGTGTGTGTGTGTGATGTCATGGACAAAACAATCTGAGAGCATATTCAAAGCTGCTTTCAAACTGCGTCTGTTTACAAACATTTTTGACTCATGTTTGTTCAAATTATAATTGCATTCTTGCATTCTTAGTTATTATACCATAATGCATGGCATAGCCCAGTCAGAGAAAATCCTAAAAATAATAAATCCCAGTAAACATAAAAATAACCAAGTTTTATTATTGCAAAAATGTCAGTTGATAATAATATTTTGGATTTCACAATAAAACTGTTTATTAGATTTAGTACATACTGAGCACCAAACTGGGCACTTATATGTGTTTATAACATTTATCAAACATGTTTCTCACGAAAGTGACCAGTCTGTCCTCCTGGGTTCACCGAAGTCTGTATTTCTACTGTATTTCACTGTATTTCTACTGAGCGTGAGCCAGAGCACCAGCTCCCTGACCAAAGCCAAAGCCCTTCGGTCCAAAGTTCTTAGCATAGCACCCTGTATAAATAAAATATGAATGGAAATAGAAATAGAATTAGAAATAATGTTATTATAAATATACATTTTATGAATATTAAATATAAGTAATAAAATAAATAATGCTATTATAAATATAAATGATAGAATATAAATAAAGATTAAATAAAGAACATTATTATGAATAGAATTTTAAATATTCTGTTATAGAAATGTAAATAATATATAAATAATTATAAATATTAAATAATAAAATAATGTTATTATAAATACAAATTCTAGAAATAAATACATGTTAAATAAATATTATTATGAATATACATTTAAATATTCTGTTATTATAGAAATGTTATTAGAGATATAAATAATTATAGATATTAAATATAAATAATAAAATGTCGTTATTAGAAATACAAATTCTATAAATATAAGTACATGTTAAATAAATTACATTATTATGTCTATAAATTTAAATATTTTGTTATTATAGAAATATCATTAGAAATATAACTATAAATATGAAATAAAAATATGAATATTATTTAATATTAATATTAATTGTTTATATTTCTGAACAAATCCTCAGTATCTTAATATCAAATAAACATACACACCTGTATGCATGATATTTGATACTGACCTTTACAGTAAAGTCGGTATTAGAAATACAAATTCAATAAATATAAGTACATGTTAAATAAATTACATTATTATGTCTATAAATTTAAATATTTTGTTATTATAGAAATATCATTAGAAATATAACTATAAATATGAAATAAAAATATGAATATTATTTAATATTAATATTAATTGTTTATATTTCTGAACAAATCCTCAGTATCTTAATATCAAATAAACATACACACCTGTATGCATGATATTTGATACTGACCTTTACAGTAAATCTCTCCGTCTTTATCTGCCAGAGTTGTGGACTCCAGACTCTTTCCACACTTTGCGCATCTGAAGCAGCTCTTATGCCAAGACTAAAAGAGGAGAAAAGTGAGGCCCGAAATGTCATTGTTGTCAGTCGTTTGTTGTTGTTTTTTTGTCATGTCATGCTGGTTGACTTTATAACATCAGACATGCTTGGATTGGCAGTGATTTTGTCAGTTTGCAGCATTATTTGGCTTTCATATGAGGGCAGGTTAGGACACAGAGTTATTATGTTTGCATTAAGACTACTTTGGCAACCAAGCCAAAACAATTAAGCCTTTTCTCCAAATTAATTCAGTATATCAAAGTTGGGTTAACCAGTTTGGCAAGGCGATAAGCCCAGGCAAAGAAAAACCAACTCACGTTTCCCCCTCCAACCACCTTCTCTGCCGCATACACAGCGTTTCCACAGCGAGGGCAAACATCCGAACCGCCGAGCTTCTGAGCGAACTTTGACGGGTTGGGGTTGTTGGTCAGACGATGGGATGTTTGCCTGTGTGACAGATACAGAGCGGCTACTTTAATGCACATTGGTAAAGACACAATGAAAATGAAAACATGCTACTAACCCAGCCGGTTTGATTCCCAGAGCTTCGCCCGTGTCCATGCTAAGCGTACCGGCTCCTCCACCAAAGCCGTAGCCTTTTGGGCCGTACTTCTTGCCGTAGCAGGACTTGCAGTAGATCTCGTCCTGATGCACAGCTACTGTTGTGCTGTCCAGGTTCTTTCTGCACACCACTGCAGTTAACACAGACGTACATTCATGATCAAGACACTGTTATTATACATTAGACAATTTGCTCTGTGGATAATGGATAAGAGCCGGCGCCAAAGGGGGCCATTCGCGGGCCTTGCACCCCCAAACGATTTAGTGTGCTCCCCCTTCCCCTGAGGTCTGTTCTAGCACGTCACACACGTTTGAGCTTCCATGTTCAGTGTATTTGATGCACACGTTTTGTAACAATCACTCATTCATCTATTGTTTACTTTTATCTGTCGTCAGACTCTCTGAGATGTCGTTGTCATGACGCGTTCCTATGGGTTGCGTCTTGCTTCGGATTTGACTGATAAACTGACCTTCTGACAGCGTGAGCTTCATGCTTTCTAACCATATCTCCACTTTTTTCCTTGATGTTGCAATTATTCTGCTTATTGTAAACTTACTGTATAAGTTTATATCAGTAGTCCCATATTCATAATTGTGACCACACAGTTTGTTTACAATGTCTACCATTGTAACATGTTTACATCTACCAATGTCTTTAACAAGATATGTGCATATATATATATATAGATAGAGAGAGTGTATCTGATATATATATATACACACACACACACACACACACACACACATCCTACTTTTTCTCTCTGCACAACTCTGTATACATTGCATGATTTTAATAACTTTAATGTACTTGAATTTTGCACTGGAATATACAATTATCGGATCGGGATTTGGTATCGGCACATACTCATTATTCAGCGACTCGGATCGGATTGGGGGCACAAAAAACCTGATTGGGACATCCCTAGTACATATACAAATTATACTGTGGGGATTTTATATGTATTATGAACTTATATCTTTATCTACCCAGAGAATGTATGTATGTGGAAATTGTATATCGCCTTGTAAGTTACATCACTGTTGATGTAATCAAAACTGAATCAAAAAGACTGTTGATACAGTAAGAGGATATTGTATAAGAGCTGTAAAATGGATGTGTATGGCATATCTCAGTTTGATCATGTCATAAGTAACAGTGAATGTGATGAAAAGTGTTTGAGTTCATATTGAGACTTTTGAAACAAACTTTGGTGTCTCAACAAATCTGAGCACAGTTGAGATCTCGTCTGAAACTCTAGACTAGTGGATGCAACTGAGTACTTTTTCTCTGGAGAAACATGTGGAAAAAACTGAGATATTAAAAACACAACCCTAAACATATACACTCTCGCTACTGTTTGGTAACGTACAATGTAAATGTGTCATCTACACCTAAACATTCATTTGATCCACAGATCTGCAGTCAGACGCAGAAGATGCACAGCCATAAAAGGCAGATGAATTCACCGGGATGTTCATTTGTACAACACCTAATATGGACTCGCTGTTAAACAGGAAAGATTTACTCGCTGCTCTGACTTTTATACAAACTCATGCCAGCTTTCCGCTCCGAGGCCTTTTGTTGTTAGTTCAGAAGCACAAACTATTATTAATGATCCAACAGTTATTACTTGATTTACTAAAATAATTAAAACTAAATAGACTTAGTTTAAGAAAAACAAAAATGACAAAAAAACACAGAACAAAATTATTACAACTTTCTATAAAATTAAAAAGAAAATGAAAAATATAAAATAAAAAAATCTAAATATTAATAAAAATAAGATTAAATAAAACTTTTGTCCTTAGTTAAGAAGCTCAAACTATTAATGATTCATTTGTATATTTCAGGGTTATTATAGTTAACTAAAACCATTAAAAATTGTTAGTTGAAAATAAATAAATAAATAAAATATACAAAATTTATTTATTTTATAAATACGTTTATTTTATCTTATTTTATTTCAGCTATTTTGACTTAGTTTAACTTGATGTACTACAATAACTAAACCTGAAACTGAAATAAAAATGTATAAAAAAGACAAAATGACAAATACACAAATAAATTAATCAAATTTCATCGTCTTCTTGCAGGACAGAAAAAATCATAAATGAAATCCACTGGCATTTGTGGAGATTTGTAATTTCCTCTGGATTGGTGTCATGCTATCACAATCACAGCTGACAGTTTTGTTCAAAAACATTATATTATATTTTCCATGATATATATATATGACTATCTGCATGAATAATTTTCCGTTTTCCGGCTAACACCCTCTCTCTGCAGGACGAACCCTCACCACCCATTTCCACACGGAGAATCTCACGCTCACATGCACATACTTTCTGCTTAAACTACTCCATTAGAGCACTGGAGGTGTCAGGTGAAAGTGTATGTGTGGATATGTGTCTGTCTCTAATAGATTTCGAACATCTGCTGCCATCTCTCACGTTAGTTCACATATTGTGATGTGAATACAGAGCATCAGTAACAGACAGTGTCACAGCAGGTCTCAGGTCAGCTGTGTGTGTGACTTACTGCACAGAAAGCAGGACTTGTGGAAGCTTTGTCCTTCACACTGAACCTCCTCTGCGAAATACACCGTCTTCTTGCAGCAGCCACACTTGTTTCCTCCTCCCAGCGGCATCCTGACAGCATTAAAAAACATTAAAACATGGACAAATTACAGACAGACAAAAACAGACATTAAAATATGCACAAATTACTTCACAAATGTACATTAGGCCTTATTGCATTTGCATACGTACAATCATTTTTGTCATTTCTGTTGTGGATTTTATGTGTTTTCAGAGTTTCAGTTCAGTTTTCATCATTACTAGGTACATTTTGACTCAATAAAGGATAATTTGTCATTGCCATTGTTTTTAAATAATCCAAATGGCAACATGCTGGTTTTTGGAAGAATCTGGAAACTTTAGTACTAACATAAAAAAAAAAAAATAATAATTGTATTTTTATAAACTAACATGAACTAAGATATAGAGAGAATATATTGCTAATTAATAGTTTATTTTGGCTAATGTATCTGCGAAATACACCGTCTTCTTGCAGCAGCCACACTTGTTTCCTCCTCCCAGCGGCATCCTGACAGCATTAAAAAACATTAAAACATGGACAAATTACAGACAGACAAAAACAGACATTAAAATATGCACAAATTACTTCACAAATGTACATTAGGCCTTATTGCATTTGCATACGTACAATCATTTTTGTCATTTCTGTTGTGGATTTTATGTGTTTTCAGAGTTTCAGTTCAGTTTTCATCATTACTAGGTACATTTTGACTCAATAAAGGATAA
Source organism: Sinocyclocheilus anshuiensis (assembly GCF_001515605.1). Classification (NCBI taxonomy): domain Eukaryota; kingdom Metazoa; phylum Chordata; class Actinopteri; order Cypriniformes; family Cyprinidae; genus Sinocyclocheilus; species Sinocyclocheilus anshuiensis. The sequence goes on along the minus strand of NW_015544185.1, from coordinate 498,461 downwards.
TTTGTCATTGCCATTGTTTTTAAATAATCCAAATGGCAACATGCTGGTTTTTGGAAGAATCTGGAAACTTTAGTACTAACATAAAAAAAAAATAATAATAATTGTATTTTTATAAACTAACATGAACTAAGATATAGAGAGAATATATTGATAATTAATAGTTTATTTTGGCTAATGTATTAAATAGCATTAACAAATGGGATCTTATTGTAAAGTGTTATATACTCCATTTAGACTGTAAGTCTGATATTATACCAGGATAAAGGGTCGAAACACGTCTTTCGCGTTCTGTCTTTCCCACTGTTACAAAAACTTTATTTAATGGAGAGTAATAGTAAAGCTCTTACCTGCAGTGATAGTTTGTCTGGTCCACTAGAAGATCACAGAGTGTTCAGGAGAGTCTGAGTCCTCATATGAGTCCAGAGAGGATGAGACTGATGAAGAGATGAGGAGAGGGAGGGAAAACAGATGCAGAACGTGGCAAAGGGAGAGAGAGAGAGAGAGAGAGAGAGAGAGAGAGTCATTTCTAACCTATCTGGCTCTTTTCAAATCACTATTTGACAGTTTTCTTTTCATATTATGTCTGTTCTTTTCAGAACTGTAATGCTTTCAGGAAGACATGCAGTGTTGTAGTGACCCGTGAAATGTTTGGACGTGCGTTTTGACCTTAAACGGTGTTTGTTAGGAGGATTGGAGTCCCTCACCCTCCTCATACCAAAGTAACGCAATGTAACACAGCTGGACCTGCTGCTGGAACCCAAAACTCAGATCTCGTAAGGAAATGAGAAGCAGAAGAATGTCAGCTAGTTAGTTAGTTAGTTAGCTAGCTAGTTAGCTGGTTAAGAAATAAAGCAGATCCAGCTTTATTTGAAAGCAGATCAAAGCTTTTAGGGAATCGAGCCGGGGTGCGTTTCCCAAAAGCATCATTAGCCAACTATGGTCGCAAGTTCTGCTGAACTATGCTGGTAACGACAGAACTTTTGGCCATACTTGCTTTCTTTGTGGAAACGCACCACCGATTAGTTAAGAAATAAAGTTAGTTAGAAATAAAGCTAGTTTAGTTAGTTAGTTAGTTAGTTAGTTAGTTAGTTAGGAAATAAAGCAGATTAGTTAGTTAAGAAATAAAGTTAGAAATAAAGCTAGTTAGTTTTAGATAAAGCAGATTAGTTAATTAAGAAATAAACCTAGTTAGCTAGTCGTTAGTTTTAGTTAGATTGTTAAGAAATCAGATTAGTTAGGAAATTAAGCAGATTAGAAAGTTAAGAAATAAAGTTAGTTAGCTAGTGGTTGGTTAGTTAGTTAGTTAGTTAGTTAGATGGTTAAGAAATAAAGCAGATTAGTTAAGAAATAAAACTAGTTAGATAGTAGTCGGTTACGAAATGAAGCAGAATAGTTAAGAAATAAATCTATTTAGTTTAGTTAGTTAGGAAAAACAAATTAGTTAGTTAAGAAATAAAGCGAGTTAACTAGTTGTTAGTTAGTTTAGTTAGTTAATTAATTAGAAAGACTTTATTGTCTGCTTTTGCACGTGGTTTGCATGTTTACAGCTATATATGAATATGATGCATCTGTCCTTGCCAAGTAACAAATAAAAGATCAATGTTAGTTAGTTAGTCGGATATTTGTCTGGATTTGACACACCAAAACAAGGGCAAATCATAATGACAAAGAAGTAGCATGGTAGTATGATAAGACTATATTATTCCTATTTATACTATACTATACTATACTATTACCATGAAATGCAGATGGTAATAAATTTGTAATCTGGTACAGTATATTTCAAAGTATTAACGTTTTACCATGGTACCACATTGCTCTCTATAAATTTGACTCTAATTTAACTCCAGTTTCTCCTCATGTGTTGCATGTTCACTGCAGCACATGAATATTACAGCATGCATCTTCGGTCTCTGCCAAGAGTCTGTGAGCCTGCTGATGGTGCTGTTCTTCCGGCACGGATTCATCCGATCCAATGATTTCAAAGTGCAAAGTGGGTGTTGGAAACTGATCCATAGCCTTGAGACTGAGCAAGGAAAGTCTTAAGCTCTGCTTCAGTTGTGTGTGTTACACAGAAGCCTTTTTATATTCCGCTCTTTGGTCACACACATCTCCTCCGGACATCTGCTATGAGCACGAGTGTGTGACCAATGCATTAATCCACCGTTGGAGAAACAGGAGTCCAGGACAGGAAGGTTTTCATGTAAATTTGAGCATATGTTCGGGCCTGAGAGAGAGAGAGGCTCGTGTGCTGTGAAGTTTATGTGATGAATGAAGGCGCTGCTGCTTCATTTATTCAGTATTTTGGCCTGAATAATATTGTCAGTGGCTCTGCATCAGCATATGTGAGTAAATTATTATTTTATATTCAATAGTGCATTAATGTCCATTTGTTTAAATATGCTGTTGGTTTGTAAACCTGTTAAATCATATGAAATCAGTCATTTAGATGCTGCTAATCACAAAAATAATTAAGTCAGATGTTCAATTTAATGTGAATTGATTTTAATTGATGGCTTGTTGAACTGGAATGAATTCACTAAGGTAATCATTTAATAAGTGGTTTTGTAGTTTTGTAAGTATGATGGCCATAGTGGAGTGGCTTAAAGGGATAATTAACCTAAAAATGAAAATTCATCATTTATTCACCCTCATGTTGTCTGAAATGGTTATTAGGACTTTGATTTTGTTGTCTTCATCACACAAAGCTATTGAATAGCTTCGGATGACTAAAATATAGTCCTTATACTGTACTGTTATCACACTTTTTGGTATTTTCGGAGCTCTGGACAAAAGTGCTGTGTTTCACAAAAGTCATTTGGGTTTAGAATGACATAAAGGATAAGTAAATTATGACAGAAAGTTCATTTTTGGGTGAACTGTCCCTTTAAGAGGAAACTGATTTGAGATTTGTTGTATTCATTTGGGTCACTTACATGTCAATCAGTAGTGTTTCCAAACATAGGATGGTTTGGGGCGCAAGTAATTACGAATTTAAGAAATCAAACTTACACAGAAGTAGCCATAAATAAATGAAGAAAAAGCCATAATATAATAAAATTAAGATAAAATTAATAAAATAAAATAAAAAAGAAGAGCTCAGTATCTGTTTTTATTTTATTTATTTTTTGCATGTCTTGCATGTTCACAGCTGTGCACGCATATTATGCATCTTCTTTGGGTCACTTACATGTCAGTCAATAGTATTTCTGAAAATATTTGGGAAATTTTGACTAGGATTTTAGGATGGTTTGAGAGCATGTTTTGCATGTGTCTTGCACAGTTGTGCATGAATATTAGAATCTTCTGTTCTTTCCAAGAAACAAACAAAAGGTAAATATTGGTCTATGCGCCGTCTCAGAGAAGGGTCTGAAGAGGGCGCGCTCACTCTTCTGGACTGACTTCATGTAGCGCGACACCCGTTCTCGCTTTTCTCTTTCACAATCACTTGCTCTGGGCTTATAGGGTATATTGACTTTAATCATAAATTCATCATAGCTCCATATTTGTTGCTTCAAACCGTCTGTGCTTGAAGTCTGTCACTCTAGATTCTGTTTTTCTCCGTGTATATGTGCCTTAATGATTTATTTATTTCCCATCACGAAACAAACAAAGCACGTGCCGAGACCTCATATTTCCTCTGGTGCCGTTGATTCCGGCACTATAATTATGACTGCGGTCTTAATGGAATAATCCGAGTTAAAGAGCATTAGCTGAGTAAATGCAACCAGGCTGATGTGAAACAGAGACGCGTTGCTCGGTCAGTGTGTGTTGTACATGGTTCATCACTCCATCATGCTCAGATTAGATTCAGGAAAGCCTGATAATAAACGAGCGGCTGCAGCTGCGGTTCTGCCTTCAATGCGGCTGAAACTTGAGCCTGTCTGCAGAGACTCACCCTCCATATAACCCAGCTCACACTGGTGGATGACACTTTATTCATTGCCTTCATCATCATCATCATCATCATCAAGGTAATCACAATCATCATTTTGATGTTGATATTGATGATGATGATGATGATGATTTTGGGGTTATGTTGAGGAGGAGGAAGATGATGTCCAGGTAGGCCTGTCTTATTGTATTGTACAAATTTTACTATAACCATCATGATCAACACCACTTTAATAGTAATAATGATAATACAATTCATAAAAGGCGTGAGATAAAAAGTCCAAACTATAAGATACTAAGTCATAATTATGTCAAAATAGTGACATATCAAGGCATAATTATAAGATACAAAATCATATGGGATAAAAAGTCAAAATTACAAGACTCTACGACAAGTAATAATTATGAGATAAAAGTAGAAATTGACAAATTAAGTAATGATTATTTGATAAAAAGTTGAAATTATGACATTAATAAGTCTTAATGTCAAAATTATGAGGTAAGTGTCACAGTCTTCAGCGGGTGTGCCCAGGAGGGCCACCAGATGACTGTGTTCGGTGAGCACATGGCTTGTGTTGTCTGTTGCCATGTGCTCTCTCCTGTCTATTGTCTTGCCCCTCCCATCTTGTTACCTCGTTATTGTTTAAGTTGCTCCACCTGTGTCTCCCTCGTTAGCCTCCTCGTTTGGTTCCTATTTATTCTCCTGGTGTCTGTCATCCTGTGCTGATCCATCATTTCTCATTGTGTGTGTTTCGTGTCTGCATGTGGTGCAGCTTTAGGCCTGCCTGTCTGTTTTTCCCCCTCAGGGTGGTTTGAGTTTGTTTTTGTTTCATTTTTTACTAAAATAAATAACCATTTCTCCTGCACTTGAGTCCTTGCTTCAACTCCCCGCACGCACCGTGACAGTAAGTCATAATTGTGAGAAGCTATAGATAAGAAATTACGAGATAGTAAGTTAATTGAGGCAGTTATGTTGAAACGAAGTAAAAAAATTATGAGATTAGATTGTTTATTATTATGAAATAAAATGTCAAAATTATGAGATATGAAGTCATAGTTATGAGAAAATGTAAATTATGACAAAGTCATAGTTATTAAAGGTTAAAATTATTATGAAAAAATGTGGATGTTTTGTCAATATTTAAGCTAAATCTGATTTACCAAAGCATTTTTTTTTTATGTGGTGGACATGAGATTAATATCTAGTATCTCATAGTTACTCCTTGATGGTTTTTCTTCTGAAAGAAATAGCTTTCTCTAGTTTGATCCAGCCTTAGTTCCAAGCTGGTTTAAACTGATTTTATAGGCACGCCGCACAACAACTTTACTAGTGTAGTCATAATGGACAACCAGCCAAAAGCAACATACCAAGACTACCCTGCAAACCAGTACGTGATGGCTTAACTAGTAAACTGGCTAAAACAGGTAATCTATGTTTGTATTCAGCAGGTTGGTGGTGTATGACAAAGTAACTGATAAAAATTAATTTAACATTAAAAACACAAATGCGTTCTCAATCAGAATGACTGTCAGAGGTGTAAGTTTGTGCCATTTGACAGTATCCTTCACTTTAACAGCACTACCCTCTGAGAAACAGTGTGTATGTGTGAGGAAGAGGGCATGAGAAATGAGGAACATTTCAGACTGTCATTTAAAATGTGGCCGCTTAAGAGTTATGTCATTTATAATGTACTTTAAGGACTTTGACATTCTGCTGTAGAAAGGAACAGCTTGTACAGTACATAATGATCTGAAAAATCCAACGTGATCCATTTAAATCCGAACCAAATGTGGCCTAGGAGCTCTAGACATGCATGTAGGATCCATATCCACTGCTAATGGCCCTCAGTGTAGGTCTATACCTCCGTTCAGGCTTAGGTAAAAATATCCATCCAACCTGGATATACGCCAGCTGGTCCATTTACTAGTAAGGAGAATGTATTTCAATGAAGACGCTGGGCGTATAGTTAAGAAGAGAGACTGCTTTCTTTCGACTCAGAGCTGGGAGAAGAGATGTTGACTCTCCTCTGAATCACTGCAATGTTGTAATGAAGGTTGGATGTTTAACTTAGTATCTTGTATGCAACTAGCAAGACTGTCTACGCTGGACCTGTGACGTTTCTCTGTAAATAGTGTTTCTCTGTCATCCGTTTCTCCAGTAGTGAGTAAGTTGGTTAACAATACAACTAGTTACAGTATGTATGTTATGTTAGCACAGCCTGGAGACTATTATATTGTTTTTGGGATGTTAATATGCAGGGATCCCAATGCTAAACTAAATCCGCATTAACAAGCATTAGACGGATCATGTTTATGCGGCTGGCTGCACTTTGGGTTTTGACTGTGAGCTGGATTTGCACGGGGCAGAAATCCCATGATCTTAACATGTGTCACACTTTTTTTGCTTGTAATTTGGTGTTTTAAAAGCCACAGGCAGTATTAGGATGACATCACCACACTGGTATATTGTGATGCCGTGATTTCATACAGATATAGAACATCTAGATGTTGCTAAGCTAACAGTTCAGCCCTCTAATAAAAATACAATGAACACAAATATTGAATAAAATACTTTTTTAATTGGACTAAATTTTAATGGTACTTCACTATTTATTTTCTGCTATTTTGTCCTGTAAATGTATATTTGTTAAATGTAAATGTATGTATTTAGCTTGTTTTTTATTTTTACCATATTGTGTATTTACGTATTATAGTATTTAATAATATTTTGAATGAGCTTTTATTTGTATATTTTTAATATACAATTTAAAAAAAAATTTTAATTTTGATTTTAGTTAAAAGTTTTAGTAATTTTGTTTTGTGCTTTTGTAATTTTTATTAGGTTGTTGTTGTTTAAATATTACTATATAGTGTAAATTAATTTTTTATTTAATGTTTACTAATTTTTTTGTACTTTAACTAGTTTTTTTAGTAGCAAGACAAGATTTTTCATCTTATATTCATATTATCATTATATCATATTATAATTTGTGACCCTGGACCACAAAACCAGTCATAAGGGTCAATTTTTTGCTACAAATATACCCCAGCGACTTAAGACTGCTTTTGTGCTCCAGGGTCACATTTTATTTCAGCTTTTTTCAATTACCGAAAATGATTTTTAATCATTTTAGCTTAGTTAACAATTGCAATGCTGCATCTTTTGGCAAATTACACTGCAAATGTGACACAGAAGTGTCATTTAGGTGTATTTACACAGGCTGTTCAGTGCTGCTCAGCTTAATGCTGCATAAAAGCATTTAATTTAGTCTGGCTGTTATGTGGCATTGTGACTTTTCACTCAATTTTCAGCAGGAACAGAGTCTGTTTGCCTGTGATGCTTTAAATGCTGTCCAGGTAGGCAGTATACTTGGTTTTGGAACAGAACTATATAGTCTTCCATCATGCATGACCTCAGGGAGCAGTGTAATGTAATACTAGTCTATATTCTATATATTCCATCAAACAAGACAGCTGTTTAAACGTCTAGTAAGGTCATGTGTATGGGCTTTATTATCCTCCAGGTGAATTAGGAATTGTATTTCGATTTATAGAGCCCCTCAGGAAATGTCCTTTACAAATGAGCACATGACATTTAATGACATTTTGATATTTTAAGGCCTATTAATTACATTCCCTTTTGCAATATCATATTATTCCAGAAAATAATGCGCAAATCACATACAAATACAGTGTTACACCCATCTCACCAGACATTTTCCACTAAATGAATGGTGTTATTCGGTAGCTGAGGGAATTTGGTGTTGTTGCCCAGTTTATTATTTTCCTGTTGGTTTTATCTAATAAAATCAAGCCATTCACGTCTCTGGACTCTGTTGGTTTCAGGACGCTGGTAAAGCTACTCAAGTCTTCCACAATACTGGTTTTTAAACCCTGAGCCCGTCCCTAGTTGTCAGATGACTCATCGGGAGGAAAAGTTGAGTAGTGTTGGATTATAACACAAGCTGATCTCTCATGAAGGCTTTCATAAACTTCTAGGCTGATCTGCAGCGTCATGTAGTTTCTAGGCTTTAATAACCAGTGTAACTTTAAATTTTCTGTCTTGAGTATCTCTTTAGTTTTGAACAATTTTCAGTACTAAACTAAATTTGTACAAAACTCACTGCCATAATGGTAGGATGATCTAAGTGAAGACACAAACTTATCGCTGTTGGATTGGAACAATAAAAAACAAATAATAATAAAAATAATTTAACTGTCATCAAGGCTATAGTTATTGATATTATAAGGTCTTGACAGACGCTCTCAGAAAAACCGGCTCTGTTGAATCTGGGTCAGCTGTGCCAAGCTATGCTGGAGTTGGATCCAAAAGAGCAAGTCCCTCAGGCTTAAACATCAAGTCCACTAGATTTTTATGATTACTACAACAGCTTTACACTTGTTAAAGCCTACCAGTCTGTAATGCATTTGCCAGTTGTATCAGTATGAGGTTTTCACTGCAGTTCACATGCCGCATATGAAGCTCCTCTGTTATTTTCAACCTTTATAATATGATTTTTATCTTACGGGTTTGTAAAGCTACGAGTCTTGATCTTGTGGTCTCGGTCTTGTGTCTTGAGACCACATGAACATGGCTTTCGTCTGAGTTTCATTATTTAAAGCCAGGCCATAAACTGAGACCCAGACCACAGTCTGTCTCCAGCGTACTAAAGGTGATTTTTACCTCAACCACTAGTTGGCGCAGTATCTTTACCATTGTGCTTTGTGTTTGAAATAAAGGCTGCTTTTGAATCTCTCATTTCAGTTCTTTACACTGAACATTCTGGTTCTTGTTCTGGATCTGGATTTATGCAATTTTGATTTTCAAGTTGATCCTGTTTTTAAAAGGTTTAGATATGAGACAGAAATATTGATTAAGAAGAATATTATTTGTATGCAGTGTGTACTGTAGGTTCAGATGGCTCATTTGCACACCTGAGGAGAAACCTTGAGAACCTGAGCTTTAATGAAGTCATCAGGGTGGAGAGTATTTTATTTTTTTTTTTAGGTCTAATCTATATTTGTGTCTCTGATTGTCTGCAGACAGTAGCATAGATTATACTGTAATGTCTCCTGTACATTTAAGTGAATATTACACTGTTTTGATATAAAATTGGCCTATTAAACTACATCTATTAAAAGACTTTCCCTCATTAACATTCAATGCAGCTCATTCTGCTGCTGAAATCAGTCTAATATCCTGCTGTAATGTATAATGTGCATAATGTCTTGTCCAGGCCTGACCAATTAAACTTCTGCTTTGGCCTGTTGCTCATTTAAAGACAACAGAACAATTATATGAAAATGACCAGTTAAAAGTATATTAATAAATATAAGCAACATTTTACTGCCTTTTATTATTATAATACATCTTTTTGGTCATTTTTATAATCTTGAACAGTTTTATTTGTCATTATATATATTTTATTTGTCATATATGGCAGGCTAGCATTCACTAGAGATTCCTGCAGTGTGCTTTCAGAGTTTCTCTGAAACCCTCCACCTTCCCCAGCTCCACCTGTATAGATCTGCTACGGGTTATTTTATATGCTATTTGTGCAGCAGCAGTATGTCTTAAATACTCACGGCACCATATCGCCGTATGCATTGGCAGTAGCAAGTTCCTGTACTTGCTTGCAGCAGCAGCAATAATCTACAGCAATAACCAACAGCAGCAGCAATTCAGCAGCAACGTAGCTGATCTGTTCCGCCAAGACCAAATACATTAACATTGTCATATCCATCACCATGCTAAAATCTTCAGAGAGTTGTCATGATTTAAATATATATATACAGGTGAAGCAGGAGCTACAACCAAAAAAAGTAAAAAAAATAAAATAAAAAAACTTCTGAGACGGTGCATGAAATGGAGATTGTTCCAAATTGGTCACTTGTCGCATTAGAAGGCAGCTGACTATGTAGACAGTGATAGGGTTTGGAGCAGTGTTTTTGTGCAGATGGGACAGTGTGCAGTGGAATGGACCATTAAGATTCCTGTGGCAAGCAGCATCAAGTGTTTAAATTGTGTTAGTTGTATGACAGACAAGGGTGTGGGCCGGAGTGAATTGGATTAGGAGTGACTATCTGTAAATGCCTGTGGATCGTAAGAGCCCGGTCTCGAATGTTGGATCCATTTAGCCCACCAGCACAGAGTATTACAGCTATTAATGATGTCACGCTATCGTGCTGTTTTCCTGATCTCATAGAAATCCACACTGACAGGGCCAGTTGAAAAAAGTTTTTTTCCTCACATGAGGTTGTTTTCCTTTGAAAATTGTATGCATCACCTCTAGTAATTCACATTTCAAAAAGATTAAACATAATTATAGTTTTCCTGTTTTATTCCTGGCTGGTTGTTAGTAATAGCGTCTGTGCTTAAGACTCAAGATGACAGATTTAGTTTGATTTCATGAAAACAGGTACCAGCTTGTTGAATATGGATTTAAAATGAGAACATTTAATAGTTTGTGGTCTCTGAGATTCTATGTTTTTGATTCTCTTGTCCTTTGAGACTTAATTTATTTCATTTATTTTCATTTATTTATTTAACCAGGAAGAGACTCACTGAGATTAAAATCTCTTTTCCAGGAGTGTCCTGGCCAAGATAGGCAGCCGAGTTTGCATATACAAATAAACAACGTAGTTACAACATACATTACAAAACCAACATATAACCAGTTAAAAACAATTACACACCATTAAGTTGCTCTCAAGATTACATAATAAAGACCTAAAATAATTATAAGACAGCAAGTTTTGTAACTTCATTTCCTTTTGAAGAAGATTCCAATCTGAGGCTGCAGCATATTTAAAAGAGGTTTTACCAAGCTCAGTTCTAACAAAAGGTATACAGAGATTGTAAATTGACTGAGAACGCAATGAATGAGCATCTATTTGATTGAAAATAGTCAACAACAATAATATGGTGAAATATTATAATTTTAAATAACTGTTTTCTGTGTGAGTATATTGTAAAATATAATTTATTGCTGTGATCAAAGCTGAATTTTCAGCATCATTACGCCAGTCTTCAGTGTCACATGATCCTTCAGAAATCATTCAAATATGCTGATTTGCTGCTCAAGAAACATTTCTGATTATTAGCAATGTTCAAAGCAATTGTGCTGCTTCATATTTTTGTGGAAACTGATTCTTTGATGAATAGAAAGTTCAAAAGAACAGCACTTATTTGAAATATAAATCTTTTGAAACATCTTTACTGTCATTTCAGATTAATTTAATGCATCCTCGTTGAATAAAACTATCAATTTAATAAAAAAAAATCATGTAGTAATAATAATAATACATTTTAAAAATAATTTACTAATAAAACAATGTATTTTTAATTTCTTTTTCGATACTTTTCCCCATGTGCTATATATAAAACCCTGTTGTTCTGTTCTCTGCTGCCTGACTGCAGGCTGTTGGATAAATTCGATCTGAAGCATCTTCTGGCTGGTTTGACCCAGACTCTCCTGCTCTCTCTCCCTCCCTGACAGACTCAATCTGACATAGTGAATTGGTTGTGTAGAAGTGGCAAAAAATAAATAAATTATTGAATCTGGGTCTTGGGTCTAAATTTAACAAACAAAACCAGGTCTGTTATATAAAGCCGAGACCAGTCACATAAGGACATTGACTGCTGCAGTATGAATATTCTGTGCTTAAGATCCAAAATCCCCTGTCCACACTGATGAGGACCAAGCCTTTATGTATTTCACAACTAGAGATTTAGATTTTAAGAACAAAATGTGGTCTGTGTTTGCACATGCAAAATTGAGTTGTTGACAAGGTGTTGCTATGCATTTGCTGAGGTGTTTTGGGTAGCTACTACAGTAGGATATCTCTAAGTGGTTACTACAGTGTTATGGGTGGTTGCTAAGGGGATCAGGGAGGTTGCTAGGTCGTTGCTAGTTGGTCACCTGGTCGTTTGGAGTAGTTGTATGGGAGCTGCTAGGTAGGTAGTTGCTAGGATATTCAGGGTGGTTGCTAGGGCATTGCTATGGTGTTGTAGGTGGTTGCTGGGGTGTTTGGAGTAGTTGTATGAGCATTGAGAGTTCCTTGGATGATCAGGGTGATTGCTGGAGCATTGCTAAGTATGCTGTGGTGTTGTAGGTGGTTGCTAGGGTGTTGCTATGTAGTTGCTGGGATGTTCAGGGTGGTTGCTAGAGCATTGCTAAGTATGCTATAGTTTTGTAGGTGGTTGCTTGGGTGTTGCTAGTTGGTTGCTGGGGTGTTTGGAGTAGTTGTATGAGCATTGAGAGTTCCTAGGATGATCAGGGTGATTGCTGGAGCATTGCTAAGTATGCTATGGTGTTGCAGGTGGTTGCTAGGGTGTTGCTATGTAGTTGCTGGGATGTTCAGGGTGGTTGCTATTGCTAAGTATGCTATGGTGTTGTAGGTGGTTGCTTGGGTGCTGCTAGTTGGTTGCTGGGGTTTTATAGTGGTTGTATGGGCATGAAGTATGTTATAATGTTGTAGGTGGTTGTTAGGGTGTTGCTAGGTAGTAGCTAGGATGTTCAGGGTGGTTGCTAGGGCATTGTTATGGTGTTGTAGGTGGTTGTTAGCGTGTTCAGAGTGGTTGTATGGGCATTGTTAGGTAGTTGCTAGGATGTTTAGGGTGGTTGTCAGGGCATTGGTATGGTGTTGTAGGTGGTTGCTAGTGGGATGCTGGGGTGTTCAGAGTAGTTGTAGGTGGTTGCTAGGCTGTTGCTATGGTTTTGTAGGTGGTTGCTGGGGTGTTTTGAGAGGTTGCTAGGTTTGCTTGGCGATTGCTGTGAGTGGGTTGCATAATGCCAATGGAAATGAATGGTAATTTGGTGTAATTTAATGTTGAATGCATGCTGTCAAGGGCACGTCCTCAAGAGACTGCTTTTGGCATGATGTCATGATGACAAACATAAACATGAGCCGCTGGCATGAGGGCGTGTGTCTGGGTTTGAGGAAACACTGTGTCAGTGTGTCTCTCGCTGAGGGGAGGGAGAGCAAATGTCTCCTGCTCTCTATTTGTCCTCCTCATTGGCTTGAAACGTGTCGTCGCTGGCTGTCCTGCATGTCCAGATGTCTTTAGTCTCCGCCTTCCCTTGAGATTCTGCAGACAGCAGTAAAGGTTATCACAGGGATGCTGAAGGAATTCACAGCAACTCTTTAACAAGAGGTGAGATTTAATGGTTTATATTCAAAAGTGCATACAGTCTGAATGGTTTAGGCTTTTTTAGGTTGTTCGTTGAGTATTTTGGGAGAGATCACAGATGTGTTTATCTCTCTATCGGTGTGTGTGGTAGACAGAATTCAATCAGCAGCTGCTCAGTAGTTGTTTTCTGGGGCACTTATCTAAAATCCTCTTCCTCTGAGCTCTGGACTGCTGTGTCATGATTACTCCAGTCTGGATGAGGCACCTGGCTCAGCATTTGTATTGATTTATAGTGAAACTGAAGTAATGCTGTGATATGCATGAGTTCATTGTGATGTGATTCGCTCAATGTGTTTTTCAGGTGCTTTTTTAACATTTTTTGTGATGTTGCATTAGGTTTATTTGTTGCTTATAAGGGAGAACAGGGCTAGTTGTGACAGTTTTTTGCTTATTTCACAGAAAATATTTATTTTTGAATGATTATATCCGTAAAGGCATATAACTGGAAGCATACAATGATTTAAAGGGGTCATATGATGCTTTTTTTAAAGATCATTCTGCGGTTACTGAAACCACGCCTTCTTTCTTTGCGTGCACATTTGGGCGGCATTATGCAAATATTTCCACATAGTGAGGTAGATATGTGGGGGCGTGTTAGAACGAGCCGTTTTAGGGGGGCGTGGCAGAGTCTTAACTTTTATAAAGAATATCTCTTTGGTTTTGAGACTTTAGTCTTTGCAACTTCAGGGATCTTATCTATTCACAATCAGCTTGTAACACTCCAAAGAGAAAGGAAAACTTGAAATCGCATCATATGACCCCTTTAATATAGCGGGGCATGTTGTTTGAGTTGCTGTCTTTGTCATAGAACTTACAGCCAAGATGTATTTATGTACATACACACCCCACATGTGGTGCCATGTTGGCTTGGCCATATTTCCAAATTTGTCACTTGTCAGTGCAGATAATGAGCACTAATAGGATGTGACGTCTCTGTCAGGTCACCAGAGCCCTAAAGGGTCTTATTATCAATATCTCTTTCATCAGTCCTCACAGAGCTGCTGCTGATCTGGAATCAGGGCTAGTGACCTACAGAAATCTGCAGACGTTAAATGCAGAATCAGGTGTTAATATATGACCATTGTTATAGATTTATGTGGCCATGAGCGATCGCTACAGTCATGTGACTCAGTGGTTCTTATGGCACAGGATAAATCAAAACACTTAATTTGAGCAGAAGTGGACAACAGTGAGACTCTACAGGCACAATAGAGGACCTATTATTGGGAGGAAGGGATCAGTTTTGGTGCCAGTCACTGGAAGAGCTTGAGAGATGGCAGACAGGGCTGGCAGTGCATGCTGGGAGTACCAAGTGGTGCCAGTCTGTCAGCAGACCTCTGATCAAACCCCTCCAAAGAAGAGCAGCCGGTCCGGCCAAAACGACTGCCGTGTGTCACTGAGTCCTAATTATTATCAGCTATGCAAATGAGCTTGAAATCTGTCTGCCTGCCTGCCTGCCTGCCTGGCATTTATTTGTATTTCCCAACAGCCACTGGATGGTTTTATTTTATTACATATGAAATTATGATTTAAAAAAAGCATTTAAAGTATTTTTTTATATATTTTTTTTCTATATTCATAAATGATTAAAAGGTCCTAATTTAAGACTATATTTATTTAATAACTATCTTTTTATATTTCCCCTACCTCCACTGATGAATTAACTTTTTATTTTAATTTATTTTGTACTTTTGTTTACATTTGATTAATTTTGTATTCATAATATGCAAGGACACTGTGTATGTTTCTATTTTATTTGAAATCAATTTTATTGATTTGTTTTACTCTGTCTTCTCTTGTACTTTTTATATTTATTTATATTATGTTTTTATATTTATTGTTTATACTTGCACAACCACTGATTCTTTTATTATATATATTGTAGTATTTATTTGCTTCTTTCTCTTCTCTTGTACTGCATGAGAGTAAACCATCCTGAAGATGCCAATCATGCCATCTTGATGTTGATGTCTTGATCATTTCCAGTCATGATGTTTCGATAAATATGAGTAAATTTAGTCACATTTTTAGGCAAAAAAATCTCTCTAAATCTTATCATGTTCTCTTGACGTCTTCTCCCAGAGCTTCATCTCGTGATCTTCCTCGACTATGAGCGGTGGTGTGAACCTGAAGACGATGTCCCAGAGCGGCTCTGGTATTCCTCTGCCGCGGAGCCTGACCAGCCTCTCCAAGCAGGACACCAAGGGCTTGAGCGGCACTTTACTGGGTCCTGCTGCCCAAAACCAGCTGGCTGCGCGAATTTCCTCGCTTTCTTCCTCAACCTCATCCATATCTTCTCAATCGGTCTCAAAGGAGTTACTCAAAGGGACCGGATTGAGAACTCAGTCCTCACAGAGAGCTCAAGGGACATCTGGTGGCACAAACAGGCCGTCGTTTGCTCCCCGTTCGGCCCACAGCAGCCCGCATGTGCCCAAACGAGAGATGATCCCATTCAAAAACAACCTCCGGAGGGGCTCGTTACCCCAGGATGGATTCAGAGACATGGAGAGACACTCCAACAAGAACTGGAGATCTGGCCATCATCACTTCAGGAGCCTAGACAATGAGGTTGTTGAATCTTCTAGAGAGCACCAGACGGGTCAAGGCCTTCGCAAGCCAACCAACGGGAACGTCATTTGGGAAACGTCAGCTGGTGTTCAAAGGGACTTTCAGAAGCAGCGGATGAAAATGCTGGTTCGTGGTGATGGTAACAGAGGAACAATTGCATCTAAATCCCAGGTGAACTTCTCAAACGCGTGTCCTTCAGGAAGGGAGTCTCCACGCATGGCGGCAGTGGCACCTTTCAGATTCAGGTGAGATTTCAGATTTTTTAAAAATCTATTGTTATTGGTTCTATTTTAATATGTTGCCAATATTAAAATGTGCATGCTCAATTTCTCTGTTTTTTTACATTTAAATGACTTTGGCTGTCATCTGATGCATGCTTTATATAGGCTTATATTTATAATTATAAATAAGTATTGGCTTACTGTATTGGCCACTATTTTAATATTGGTGCATCAAAGTCAAAACATTTTTTTTTATGTAATTTGTGTATGTAAAATTTAATGCAAAATTTTAATATGAAAATATATTTCATAAACACTGATAATTTAGTAACACTGTTAAATGTAAACTTCAGCAAAACTAGAAAATAAATATAAATTTTTATACTATGTTGTGATGCCTAAATTCACTTGCATTTAAAATTATTTATTTTAGTTTTTGGTGTTTTATTTTTTTGATTATTTAGACAAAAAGTATTGTAAATAGTATAGGTTTTTTTATATAAATAATAATAGGCTTATTTTTATAGGCTCATATTTATAATTATAAATAATCATTAGCTTACTTGCATTGGCCAGAATTTTTATATTGGTGCATCAAAGTCAAAAAATGTCCATTTAAATTTTTTAATTTCAATATTATTTAAAAAAAAATGAAATTTAAAATGATTTGACCAATAATATTGCTATATACAATGTGACCCTGGAGCACAAAAGCAGTCTTAAGTCGCTGGGGTATATTTTTAGCAATAGCCCAAAAAACATTGTATGGGTCAAAATTATCCATTTTTCTTTTATGCCAAAAATCATTAGGATATTAAGTAAAGATCATGTTCCATGAAGATATTTTGTAAATTTCCTACTGTAAATATATCAAAACTTAATTTTTGATTAGTAATATGCATTGCTAAAGACTTAATTTGGACAACTTTAAAGGTGATTTTCTCAATATTTAGATATTTTTGCACCCTCAGATTCCAGATTTTCAAATAGTTGTATCTCTAACAAATGTCCTATCATAACAAACCATACATCAATGGAAAGCTTTTTTATTCAGCTTTCAGATGATGTATAAATCTCAATTTCGAGAAATTTACTCTTATGACTGGTTTTGTGGTCCAGGGTCACATACGTATAATTCTGTGTACATATATATATAATATATTCTAATATTAATGGAGCTATAATTGTATAGCTCTGCACTGTATGATCAGCTATTGTCTCATTTGTGGCTACTATTTTTATGTAAAATTATATGCTGAAATAAAGTCTCATCCTCTGAGTAATAAAAATTCCCTTTAAGAATTAATGCTACAAAGACACGTGATTTCTTTCTTGTTAAGGTTTTGTCTGTCCTTTCTGTGCCTCAGGCTGCAGGTTGGAGAAAATACTGAAGCTTCTCTTGAGGATCTGAGTGATTGTTCCTCAGACTCTATGGAAGTGTGCTGTGAGGATTTGGGTGAGTCTCTCTTAAAAATATTCCAATATTCATGACTGCAGCATTTTTTTTTTTCTGGAATGGCCTTTGCATTTCTCATACAGGACTGTAGATGTTAGTAAGAATAGGTCTGAGACTGTGGTTACTAGTATCTGATATCTTCAAAGTACTTTTGTGTGAGGGATGCTATGATTCAGATAGATCAAACTATAAGCAGATGCTGGTGTGGTCAGTTACGATTGGTATCCATGCATGTCATTGCTGATGTATGTTTCTGCCATCTGAAGCTCTTTCCAGATTCTTGATGGACTCAGTCAGACCACATGTAGAGCTCAAAGATCAGTGAAATACTCTCAGTCCATGTTGCCAGGCATGCTAAAGAACAGAGACCAATCCACTGATTTGGGATTGTATTCAGTACTTTGAAAAAGTAGTGCAATGGTGTTTTTGTAGAAGATTGTTTTCAAGAAATGTCTTTAAGATGTTACATGCCTTGATAGTGTGTGGAAAGGTTTGCATTTGTAAAATTAGCTGTTGTGACAGTTGTGTATCCATCAACGCTTTGCATACTTAACAGTGGTTTTTGTTGCTTTTAGGCATATACATTATTTTCCATGAAACTGCAATGTGTGCATGTCATAGAAAATATCTAATATAACATCTGATATTTTAATGATATAATTTAAAAAAGATCAGAGCTCCTTTGTGAATCTCATATTTCACCCCCAAAAAGGATATTTTTTAATTTGTTTGAATTTTTTTAGTTTCTGCATCAAGAAAATGACATCTAATTAAGAAAACAAACACTTTTTTGATATTTTTTTAAATCAGAATTAATTTTTTTTCTTTTTCATTACTGTAATCTGTACATACTGTAATAAATTAAATAAGTAAGGTATATAATTTAAATTGTACATTTTTAAAGTACAAATGTATCTATATATAATTAATATATTTAATATTTATATACCTATATATATGTATGTATGTATGTATGTGTGTATGTATGTATGTGTATATGTGTGTATGTATGTATGTGTATATGTGTATATGTATGTATGTGTATATGTGTGTATGTGTGTATGTGTATATGTGTGTATGTGTATATGTGTATGTATATGTATATGTGTGTGTGTGTGTACTTAATGCATATATATGTACTTAATATGTATATTGTAAATATATGTAATGTGTTGAAGCAAATCCTGAGATATTTTCAGATGTGAGAATGTGCTATGACTTTACAGACTGTGTTCACATGTTTCACATTAATATCCAGCATATGTGCACTGGAGACAAATACTTATGACTTTTGAACGTAAGATTTATATTGTGTCACTCAGTAATTCTTCAGAGGGGTGTGATTTTAATGTAGGAATGATGGCATGTGAACTAACAAACAAACAGACAAGCACAGCCATATGTTGCCACATCTGCACACAAACACTGAATGAAACACAAGCTTTTCCCATCTGAGTAATATATCAGTGTGGTGTAATGGCAGCAGCTGACCGGCTACAGATGCCAGCAACTCATGGGATGTTCTCATGTCTGCAAACATCTGCGCTGCTGACCAACCACAGCCTCCGCATGGGATCCAGATGTTTGGAGAACCTTTGGCTTTCTCTAGAGAGAGGGCGGGCGGTAGTCACATCAGGACGTGTGTTTCATTCTTTATGAAGAGAAAACGCTGAGGTCTCACCTAATATGTGTCAGAATCCAGCGCTGTTTTGTGTAAGTGTCGGATCATACAGTAACATATTATGTGATATAATGTAAGTATATGTCCCATAGGGAATAAAAGAACAGATCTTTTTTAATACCTTTTCCTTTAGACAGATGTGAAGTTGTTTAGAGACTTTTGAGATCTCTTTATAATTTATAAGCATTGAGTTTAATTAGGAGTTTTGAGATATCAGTAATATCTCAAATGTTTTTTGTTTAGACAATATATTAAATTGATAATTTTTCAGATCTATTTTTTTTATAAATCTATTTTTAATATTTCAGTTGTTGTTCTTAGAGATTTAAGATTCATTGGATAGGCTACTTTTCACTAAAAATGATTTATTTTAGAAATAAGATTAATTTGCTACTTTTTTATATCAGTTGTTTCTTTGTTTTGTTCCTTTTATATTTTTGAGGTGTAATACTCAATTGTTTCTCTTAGGCATTGAGATTTAATTGATATCCTTTTAGTATCTCCCTTTTAAAAGATATTTTAATATCAGATCTTTTTAGTATCTCTGTTTTTTTTTTTTTTACAATAATTGTAATATTTCAGTCATTTTTCTTATACATTGAGATTAAATAAATACTTTTTTGATTTTAATTTTTTTAATTTTTTTTTAGATGTTAATATCAGTTGTTTCTTTTACCTAATTAAAAACACAGGTCTTTTTTTTTTTCAGGCCTTTTTAATTGCTCTTTTTTTACACATTAAAATATATATTTTTAATAGATATTTGTAAATATTTTTAATCATTTTTCTTAGACATAATTGAGATTACATTTATACTTTTCAAATCTTTATATTATTAATATTATTATTATTATTGCTATTTTTTTATTTAGATATTGGTAATATTTCAGTTGTTCCTATTAGATATAATAGAGGTTAAATTATACTTTTCAGGTCTCTCATGTCTTTTCCTTTTTTCTTTTTTTTTTAGATCTTTTAATATCAGATGTTTCTTTTTGACCTAATTGAAAATAAATAAACACTTTTCAGGTCTTTTTAATAGCTCTTTTTTACACATTAAAAATATATTTTTTAATATCTTTTTTAGATATTTTAATATATATTTTTGATGATTTGTAATCATTCTTGGACATAATTTAGATTAAACGAATACGAAACTAATTTAAAAGATAAATATCTAAAAAAATTTATATTCAATTGAGAGCAAATGGAGACTTTTAATCTGCTTCATAAAACAATCAACAATGTCATAAACTGTGTTTAAATATGGCAAGATTAAACGTCAGAAATCTCAGTACAAATTCAACCATTTGATCTAGATCTAGTTGACCTGCTTTTTATTGATCTAACTAAAATTAAGGACTATTTAATCTTTTTGTGATAACAGATCAGCCCACAGGAAGTATGTTCTTCTTTTAATGATGTCAATGGAAAAATCCCCCACAGAACGACACGGCCACTCGTGACGAGTTCAAACAAAAGACCTCATTCTTCTCAGCCCTCTTTCCCTCGTCAGTAACATCAGAATTACCCCACATGCCCCGGGACTAGCATGTGTTTGGCCAAGTGTTCGGACCCCCTGCAGGAGCGCGCTGAGCTTTTGATTAAGTCATTTTACCAAACTGGTCAGTTGCATCAGGCTGGTTATGGGTGATTTGTTTAAGTCGCTGCCAGGCTCCTGTCGGGCTAACAAGGCTCATTTGTGAAGCGATAAAGACAAACAGAATGTGGATTTGTGGCGTGCTGTTACCTTATTTACAGTGGAGATGTGCTCTGTGGAGAGACAAGGCCATCTTAATGTATGTTGTGATGTAGGAAGCAGCGTTACTATGGTGACGCTTCTCCAGCGAAGCATTGAGGAGAACTCCTTAGAGAGATGCGTATGGAATATCATGAGCGGTGATGCTAGGGGCCATCTAAAAACAACACGGCGGTTTTATGAAGTGTAGATGGATGGAGTGAGGAGGTTGAAGGAGGTGTGATGGAAAACATCTGGATATGATTGATTATATTAAATAATTTATTCCCACGTTGCCAAACAATCCTATTCTTAATTTATTGTATTTGTTTTACACATATCTAGATATATTTGAAACAAGTTTAATTTACTTGAGAAGCTAAATCTAATTTCTGACTGTCATTTTATAGGTTTGCAGATTTTGCACAATTTTGACCTTGAGATTTGGTTTGAGGGGTTGCACAGGTAAAGATTGCTGACATATATCAGGGTCATTTGCAGATCCTATTGTTAATCAATATCTTTTGTTTTTCAGTAAAACATCCTTAAAACAAATATTATATTTGTTATTATATATATAATATTATATAAAATAGTATTTAAAATTATTGAGAGAATTTATCTTGAATACATACTTTTGATCTTATTCTATTGCCAGCTTTTTTTGTCTTATTTAAAAAAAAATAATCTCTTACTTGAAACTGCAATTATTTTTTTCCAGCTGATTTTTATTTTATTTTTTTTGTATGCTGTGTTGGATTGTTTGCAGAACTTAATAACTAATATATTCTTAATGTTTAAAAAATTATGATTATAAATAATGCATTATTGTATTATAGTACTAAAACAATGTACATTGTAAATGTGAAGACATGTTAGACGTACACATTTTTCTTGTTCCATTTTGTTATGTCTTCGCCATTTTTGTGATAGATTATTTGCAGAACTATAGAGCTAATGTATACATTATTATATTATTCCACTAAAGGTAATTTATTTATTTATTTATTTAGAGAGAGATAGATAGATAGATAGATAGATAGATAGATAGAGTATGGCATTTGTGTACTGGTAAATTGTCCCATGCATACGCAATGCATTTCTCCTGAAGGCAGATAGTGAATATAGCTGTGATTTCACTGAGTATTCAGCATTGGATCTTGGAAGGGGGAGGGGCGAAACAAAGGGGATGGAGTGATAGTGTGAGAAAATACACACTACAATGTACTGGATTCAGTTTACATTGTAGTGTTGCAATTTGTCATCTCCCCCTATCAGCTCACACTTTCTGCTGAGAGAGAGAGAGAGAGAGAGAGAGAGAGAGAGGGAGAGAGAGAGAGGGGGAGAGAGGGAGGGGGAGAGAGGGGAGGGAGGACTGTTGTTGTGTGCAGCACTGCTGTCATTTGGCTGCTGCACGGCTCAGCGGCAAGACGGTCTGGTGAAGGGAGGAGAGAAAATGAAGGAGTGAGAGAAAGAGGAGAGAGAAAAGGAGAACCAGGGCGGCAGCTGCTGCAGCCTGACAGGAAGGAACGGAAAAAAATAAAGGGTGCACGGAATTAGCATTTTCTTCCCGTGCAAGAGAGAAAGAGCCGCACATTCATCCTCTCCTCCATGCTCTCACTCTTCTCTCATCCGGCCCTAAATGCTCTCCGGTAGAGGAAGACGCTTGGGGGTCGAATAAAAGTCAGGCAGAGCAAGGGGACGTCAAGGGAAGGTGTGGGCATGGCTGCCAACAGGGGCAAGTCCGGCGTGCCACAAAGCGTGCCACGGAGCGAGCTGAAGGTGTACCGCGTAGGCAGCATGGAGGGACGCATCCCGGTGCCGTCCAACCTTCGGAAACAGAGGTCCCTGACCAACCTGGCCGTGCTAACAGATGCCGAGAAGAAGATGCAACTCTATGAGCCCAAATGGTGCGACGATATGAGCAAAGCTGCCTCAGGACACCTGAAGATGGGCAAGCCCAAACCGGCGGCCGGTGGAGGGGCGGGTGGTTCTCCACTTTCTCGCAACCTGTCCAAATCGGACCACTCCCTCTTCCAGGGCAAGCCGAAGATGTTCACCCCGCTTGCGGCACCTGGCGCTTTGGGAAAAGGCCCAAGTCGGATCCCTCGAGGCCCTTACGTGGAAGTAAAACCCTTGAGCAAGACGTCCGATGACTGCAAGTCCGACGACGATATCCTGTCTGCCAAAGCGAGTGGGAAGAAACCGGTAGCTGGCAGCTCCGGAGACCCGGAGGCTAAAGGTCAAGGTGAGGAAGGTGGCGATAAACCCTTCCTCAAGGTGGACCCGGAGCTGGTGGTCACCGTTCTTGGTGACCTGGAGCAGTTGCTCTTCAGTCAGATGCTCGGTGAGTAGGGTTTTTCCGCTTTCACGCCCACTTACTAGCAGCTGCCATTGGCGACAAGGCTGCTGAATGGCATGGATTGACTGGAAAATCTCCAACTGAGTGCATGCTGTCGTGATTCTAAAGGTGGTCTCGGACAGCTAGACAATGCAGGGCTTTGTTCTGGATAGCATGTGCATTGTGCATCCGCCACCTCTCGCACTTGTGGGGTAGAAATTGCGCTCATAGATTATTCCCCTTGGCATATATCCAATGATTGAGTGACAAAATGCTCGGGGGCGATGCTCGGCACACTGATCTGCTTTTCGACGCCTGTCTGGTGCCGTGTGCTGGTGTTGCCACTCTGCTCTCATCTGTATTGTGTTAATGGCTGCTATCAGGGACGCGGGTTGTATGAGAAAAAGAAGAGGCCATGGAATACAAAGAGGGGGCCTAATGAATTCGGTTTGTAGCTTGTCATCACCCTCGTTTGACTGTGGCTTGATCTGTAGACACTGATAAATGCTGTTGTTGAACACATGAATGAAAGCATGCATGATCATCTGCCACACTCGAGTTCTCTTTGTAGGGATGTGGGATGAAATACAACTAAGTTTTCTTAGGGATAATTTGCAGTTGTATACTGTAGAATTTGATTATATTTTATTGGACTACCTGGCTACTTGAGGATGGATAACGTATACGGTTTGTTATGGTTAGTGAATGTCCATGAGGCAATGTCAATTGCATTAATCAGGAAGTATATTTGTTGCATTTAAAACAAATATCCCATTTTGTTTGTGCCATCTTCTAAACACAGCATGCCCTGCATTTGTGCATCAGTCCTCAAACGAATTACCTCTATTTCAACCGTGTCCAAACCTCATATGCTTAAACAACCAATTTAGGCTGAATTCTTGCAATTGTTTGTGTGGAATCCTAGATCCTTCTTCTCCTCGCACTGCAATGCACAGTATAATTCAGTGGTGGGATTAAAGGCTAATGAAAGTAAACGAATGACCGGATTAAACCTTATTAAAATGCTCTCCGTAGTTCTTGGTCAATAATCCATACAGGATTCCGATCGAAATTATAATTTGGGAAAAAATCCTGAAGGATCCTAATGGGAATAAAAAGTAAGAACCAAAAAAAAAAAAAGTAAAAAAATATATATATTTTGGGAATTTCTCTTGGAATATTTCTAGCAGCATTGCATTCCCATTAGGATGCTTTTGGAATTCCAAATTTTAATTAATCTAATTTTTTTATTCAATTAATTTATAATTTGGTTCCAGGTTCAAGTAGAAAATCCAATAGGAATCTTGCATGCATTTTTTAGGATTTTTAGCATGCTTTCATATATGCAGAGTATAATAATAGCCAACACTAGAGTGGTTGCAGAGCTTTCTCCCCTAAATTTAGAGGGAAAACAATGTGCTACAGGGCCACTTTTTCATGCAGGATCTTTTAATCACAAGGTCTCTAAGAATAATCAGTTGAATCTCTATATCAAAGTACTTTCTTTTTTATAATCATAATTACACATAGAGTTTATGCTCATTTGTTCTGCATAATAAACCGCTACATAATAGATTTCCTTATGAGTCGTTCTTTTGGACCGTATGTGGCACATAACATCTGCATACCACTTTTGGTCACAAGACTGAATTAGCGCTCATTGCTTTCCTCTGTGCATTCACAGTTACTATTGTACTGCACAGCTGGACGAGGGTCTAAACCTGTAGGGGGGTGGAAATATTTAAAATATGCATGAGGGATAATAGTGTGAGCTGAGAGACAGTTAAACTTAGGAAATAAAGGGCGAGGGCCAAATTTGGCCTTTTTGTGCCAGTCTGGAAATAAACCTGAATATGTACAGCAAGTTATGAGGGGGATATGAGCTTTTATGAGGCTACTGGGATCATGTTGGTTTTCTTCAGTGGGCTATGGGGTTTTTAGTGGTTGATGCCAATATCAATATCTAGAGCGTAGTTTGACTGATAGCTGATGGTATACCATTATAAATATACTTGTTATTTGTTCCTTTATCATCTTGTTTTCTAGATATCTTGATATCCTTATCAAGATATCTTAAAATCCTTAAAGGGATAGTTCACCCAAACTGACAATTCTGTCATCATTTACTCACCCTCATGTTGTTCCAAACCTGTATTAGTTTCTTTCTTTTGTTGAGCACAAAAGTAGATATTTTGAAGAATGTTGGTAACCAAATAGTTGACGGTAGCCATTGACTTCTATATGTAAAAAAAAAAATACTATGGAAGTCAATGGCTACCATCAACTGTTTGGTCAAGAGTGAGTGAATGATGACAACATTTTAATTGTGGGGTGAGCTATCCCTTTAAAAAATAACTTGAGAATCAGCATTGCATACGATACTAAGTTTGTAATATACTTGCATTACAGAGTTTCTCTGTACAGTAATGCGTAAAAGTGTATTTTGTATTATTGCACTGATTTTGTCACATGTTTTTCAGTATGAAAACAATTGAAAATAGTTATATTCAAGATTCAATCTATGAAAACAATAAGTTAATATCTTATGCAGCATTGAATCAAGTAAATGTGACTTGTTTTAAGGTTTTAAGATGTTTTAACTGAAAAAGTCAAAAATGCTGTATATTTTTTTGCAGTGTATACACAGCATTTACTACAAATTCACTCAAAAATACTTTTGTATGTATTATATATTGATAAAACTGCTGGTAGAATTTACCTGAATTTACTGTTGGAATTTACTTTTTTAATTGGTTATGTGTATATATGTCTGTTATACATAATATTAAAATGTATTAAACTGCACCAGTGCTCACATCTGCAGGAGTGACCCACAAAATCTACACATGAAGCTGTGGTCCAGTTTGCCCTTGCAGATCAAAGCATATGGGGGAAAAAGAGCATAGGCTATATTAAATTTTAATCTCCCACGCTGTCGACAGCAGAGCTGGAGATTGCATTGGAGCATTGCACACTATGTTTATTTCAGCGGAGGTAGCAATGCATGATATTAGGGTGTTTATATACATAATGGGAGTAAATTAATCAATTTTAAATGTGTTTTGAGCTTGCTTTTTATTTGTCCGTGAAGCTGGTCTATTTGCAATTACGTACATACTTTGCAATGAAACTAATGAAATACTCTCATCTTGTCACCTGATTCGCTAATTCCACCATGCAAGTCTCTCTAGTGATGTAATTAGCTAGAGCATGTTAATTTTCTCATGGGAATGTAGTTGATTGACATGAGTTATCTGCTGTCCAGTAATGCTTGTAAACCACCTCTCTCTCTCGCTCTTTGTAAAGCAGTCCAGTCGTTAATAATGTCAGGCCAGGCGTCGTGCTTAACTGCACCATGGGATTGATTGGGCATGCTGTTGACATGCTGACCGCTCGCCCACGCAGGTTTTCAAGAGATTGTATGGCAGTTTACAACTGCTTGAACAGAAAACATTCGTTTATTTGGATGAAAGAAGACTTTCATTCTTTGTTCTCATTGTCAGTGTAGGTGATGTGATACCAGGCTGTCTGGTTTTCATAATCTCATTTTTGGCATTCGGCTCGTTTTATGCTGCCTCCGAGGTTAATGTCAAAGAGCGTTAGCTTTCAGCAAACCCAGGTGACTGATCAAGTCGAGCTGTTTTGAACATCTTCACCTTTCAAGGGTTGTGACGTAAACGAAAGGCTGTTGGCTCTTTAAAGTGTCAACTTCATGTTTCAGTGCAACTTTGGGAACTTTGCCATCTTTGACTATTTGAAGAAATATTGGTGTAGAAACCTACAATATGTTTTTCAAAATACTAATTGTTTGCTAATTTTACACTATTTTATGTAAATTTTTTGAACTACTGTTCAAAAAAAGTTGAGGTTGGTAAGATTTTTTAAAACGTTTTTGAAAGAAGTCTCTTCTGCTCACAAAGGCTGCAGCTGCTGGGTGTGTCTGCTGTCACGTCCAACTATAACAGCTCTTTAAATTACATTTTAATCATAATCTTTATATGCATGTCAAAAGTTTGGGGTCAGTGACATGTTTTAGTGTTTTTGAAAGAAGTCTCTTCTGCTCACAAAGGCTGCATTTATTTGATAAAAAATACAGTAAAAACTGTAAAACCGTGAAATACTATGATTTAAAATAACTGTTTTGTATTTGAATGTATTGTAAAATGTCATTTATTCCTGTGATGCGCAGCTGAATTTTCAGCATCATTCCTCCAGTCTTCAGTGTCACATGATCTTCAGAAATCCT
>NW_015544185.1:457381-471089 GCF_001515605.1 Sinocyclocheilus anshuiensis | reverse complement strand
TCTAATATGCTGATTTCTAATTTGTTCAAGAAACATTTCTGATTATTAGCAATGTTGAAAACAGTTGTGCTGCTTCATATTTTTGTGAAAACTGTCATACAGTTTATTTTATAGGATTCTTTGATTAATAGAAAGTTAATAAGAACAGCATTTATTTGAAATAGAAATAATTTGTTACAATATAAATGTCTTTACTGTCACCTTTGATTAATTTAATGCATCCTTTGCTGAATAAAAGTATTAATTTCTTTAGAAAATAAATTACTGATCCCAAACTTTGCAACTGTAGTGTGTATATATATATGCATTTATAAGACATTAAATTTAAATAATTGGTATAAAATGACATGAAATGAGAGTAATTGTTTTTTTTGCATACTTACTGTACATTGCATTTTGATCATTATGTGTGCAGATCCCGAGTCTCAAAGGAAACGTACGGTTCAGAATGTTCTGGATCTCAGACAGAACCTGGAGGAAACCATGTCCAGCCTGCGAGGGACTCAGCTCAGCCAGAGGTGAGTGAGAACCAGCACATGTTTATGGCATGAAAAATCACAGCCAAACTAATTCACGTAGATGCGAACTGCTGCTTTTCAACGAATCGTAAATGTTCTTTGGAAACAATCTTCACGCACATTTGTGTCACAAAGAGCATGAATATAAAAAGGCTTTATATTATACACAAACAATTACTTTTTCCACAACCATTCAGCCTCCCACGTCTTTTGGGAGAGTTGCCGCTTCAGTCGTTCAAACACCTGGCTGCCACATTCACAAATACACAGTGAAACCCTTTCCATCAATGAATGACAACAAACACACACACACACACACACACACACACAGAAATCAGCTGGACTCCAGGATCAGATATACAGTCTTTTGTGGTTGCATAACTTAAACTGATCGTTTTTATAATGTATTTGTACAATTGGAAAACTGTACATTAACTGTATGAACTAAATTATAATTTATATATATATATATATATAAAATAACTATATAACTATATTAACAGTCTATATGTATGTATATAAATATATGTATGTACATGTACAGTGATCAAACTTACAATTTCATTATATTACATTACAAAAAAACATCAAATTTTAAATGTAATGCAGGGAATTCTGGGAATGTCAATTTACGGTTATTTACTGTAAATTAAACGGTATTTTTCACTTCCAAAATACTATACTTTATACTACCGTAAAATTTATGTCCAATACATGTAATGTCCAATACAGTTTTTCACCGTATATAGTAGGGGAATTTACCGTTAACCATTTAACAGGTTTTTACTGTAGCATTTTTACAGTCTTTTACCGTTAAATTCACGGTCATTTTTTACAGTGTATATATATATATATATATATGTGTGTATATTTAGAGAGAAAGTATATAACATAAAGTGACAAAGTAAAACTTTTCATTTGATATATATATATATATATCTGTATATCGCAATATTTATATATGTATAAATATCTACAATGTATATAGATCTTAAAGTGACTTAAAGACTACATATATTGTATATAACTACTGTATATATGTAACATCTCATTATTTTTATATGTATGCATGTATATATACAGTACATATAAATGAAAATGTATGTGCTAGTTACAGAATAAGATGCTACTTCCTAATGAATGTGTTTTCCTTCCCCAAAGGTGTGCTATGCTAGCTGTGCTTAGCCTAGCAATTATGCTAACTTTGATCTCAGGACCTTCCTGAGTTTTGCCCCTAGAGATCTCAGCCTGTCCTTCCTCCTAACATCAAACCTTTCCCTGCAGGCTAACCATTCACTGCTCTACTAAGTTTTGGAGCAGAAGACTTTTGTAGTAGATATATAACACGCTTACTAGACCTGCAGCTACTGCTGCCTCCATTTTAAAAAGCTGCACTTGTATAAGACTGATGAGCTTCCAAAGACTTGATGGCGCAGGCGTAAAAATGATTCATACCGCACTTAACCCACAGAATCTCAGCCACGCTAATGTATGTGTGCATAATGAGCTTTTCTGTAACGGGACACTTCTGTTAGCCTTCAAGACATGGAGATGCATGACCTAATACGACTCAGAATAGAGGTGCACTTTTGATTTTTCTGAACATGTCGATTCCTATTATACACCTGCTGCACTACACAATATCTGGACTCTGTCAAGATGTGCACTTGAATTGGAAAATCTGATTAATTCCTGAACCACGTGGATGCTTTTAAGTTCTCATGTGCTGTTTTCGTTTAGGAAAACTACAAACAAAACTACAAACAAGCCTTTTATCAATTCGGCATGTTTCGGTAATGATGTGTGACTAGTATTTAATCAAAACCCGCAACAACACAGTGTTTTTTTTTTTGTAACATTGATATGCTAGAATAGTTTTTATTAATATTTTGAATTTATTTTTATTTTTTAGATTTTGTTTAGTGATTTTGTTGTGTGCTTTTGTCAGTTTTTTATTATTTTTTATTTTTTAAAGTTTTAGTATTATTATTATTATTTTAGTTATATATTTTAGTACATCAAGGTAAATTAAATGAAAATGAGAAATATTGCCTTGGAAAGCAGCTAAAATAAATTAAGTTTAATGTTTTTTATATTTTATTTGATTTTATTTCACTTAATTCACTTAATTTTTTTTACAGTACAGTAGTAGTATTATTACAATAATATATTTCACATTGCAATATTTTTATTTTAAAAATTATAATAAAAATAATCATCATAATAATTATTAATATAATTTTATTTGCCAAATTGTACAGCCCTACAAGCAAGCAAATCAAACCCGAAGCTCCTTTAAAAAAATGCATTTTAATTTACTTTTTATCAGACAAACTGCAATCTGATATATTTTTTCTTCACCAAATAATTCAGCCATTAACAACAGAAAATAAATTATGAGGTATACTGCAACACAGGCACGTGCACAGGTAGGGCTCAACCTGTGCAGAGCACATGTTATGTTATAAATCTTTTCAAACTAATCTGTCAGAAAAAAAGATGGGGATATCTCTGGGGATGGATGACTTTGGTAAGGATGGTGAATAAGACTAAATTCAGCATACTGTGGATTTATGTTGAAGAAAAGTTTCATCCTTCATGATAGCGTCCCCATTATGAAGCCCCAAATTCATATTTTCAAATCAGTTAGACAAATATTATTAAAATATTATGTTAAATATTAACATATTTAAATAGTCATTAGAGCTTAAACCTGCCAAACAATTAATTAAGCAAATTAAGGGGATATATTATTCAACCACCTAAATGGGGGGTGCCCTTTTTCAGTTTCAGCACATGTCCCTCAAAAGGTCTGTGCACAGCCCTGCTGCAACAAATGAGAAGTTTTTAGGGCTCCTTGCAGCTTTTTTTTTTTATTTTTTGCCAAAAAAAAAAAGCTAAATGATTTAATGTTTGAAAAATAAAATAAAATAGGTATATTAGTATTGTAGTTTTAGTTGTACTGTTTTTTATGCATTTTATTTTATAGTATATTATTATAGTTTGTTATTTTAGTACATTAAGTTAAACTAAATGAAAATGAGAAATGCTGCCTTGGAAACAAGCTGATATTTTATTTTATTTTATTTCAGTTAACATTTATTTCAAGTATGGTTTTAGTTTTAGTTAACTGTAATAACCCAGAATGATCCACCAAATTATGCAGCTTGTCTAAGCGATTGTAGAAGAACAGACCTGAACCACCTAGCAACATCCTAACAAACTGCATAGTAACACACTAGCAACCACTCAGAACACCTTAGCAACTGCATACCACACCTTGGCAACCACTCACAACATTTTGGCGGTGTATTTTGCATGGGCAAACACACTCATTTTAGAAATGCAAAGATCTAGTTCAAGTCTGCTTTTGCCATTACAGTCATTGTTGATTTTAGTAATGAGAAAAACTCTATAAATGTTCTTGCCACATAGTGTGCGATGTGGAGAGAGCAGGACCTTTGCTTTGGCTTCATGTAGGATGTGATGTGGCACTGAAAGCGAATGGAAAAGCCGGTCATGAGGTTTGGGAGTGGCTGCGCCGTCACTGTGAAAGGTCCAGTGCAGTGAAATAAGGCTGTATGTGTGCTATTTTCAGATGTTTTTTGAAAATACTGAGAAATGAAACATTTATTCTGTCTAGAAACTCCCATGTGGTCCTTTATCACCAATCCAGGTCTGCCATGAATGCCAGTAATGCTGCTGGATCCAGAATCCAGATCACTCATTCCATTTCATAATCAACTCAACTGATATATCATTCAGATACATGCAAATGACAAATATGAGTAAAACTGAACTATTTTTTCCTAGGACTGAACAATGATCTGAATCAAAATAATACCGCTTTTTACTATGTGTAATAAGAAGCATTTATAAACCTGTTGCCAAGACAAATAAACAAATTATTTAATGTTTGAAAAGTAATCAAGAAGCAAGCATCAAATTTGTAATTTTACAGTTGTATTATTATAAAAAGACATTATTATTTTTTTTAGATGCTGCATTTTCCAGTACAGTAGTATTACAATAATAATCAATTTTTTAATTTAATATTTTATTAAATTCTTAATTTTTTTATTTTACAGGACAATAGTATTATTACAATAATATATTTCTCACTGTAATATTTTTATAATATATATAATAATAATCATAATAAAAATGATCGTCATAATAATTATTATTATAGCCATATTTATATAATCACAATAGAATTTTATCGGCCAAATTGTGCAACCCTACAAACAAGCAAAGCTCCTTTAAAAAAATACATTGCAATTTATTTTTTATCAGAAAAATCTCTTTTTTTTTTCTTCCCTAAATAATTTAGCCCTTAAATAGCCCATCGACAACAGAAAACACTTATGAAAAATGATGAGGTATACTGCAACAAAGGAAAAGTTTTTAGGGATTTTTTTTTTAACCAAAATAAAAGCTAAATGATTTAATGTTTGAAAATAAAATTATTTATTTTGTATTAAATATGTATTTTTATTTTATAGTACGTTATTATTATTATTAGAGTATTTTTTTTATATTTTTATTTAATAATAATCATCATAATTAAAAAATCATCATCATTATTTTATATAACTTTATTGGCCAAACTGTGCAGCTCTAAAAACAAATACAGCAAACCTGAACTCTAAAAAAAAATGTAATTAGTTGTTCCCAAATCGTTCAGTCCTATAATAACCCATCGACAACAGATTGAAATTATTAACAGACCTGCTGGCAACCGAGTTACATTGACTAAATGACCCACTAGCAAGAATAACAGACCAAATAATTTTCCTTCAGCTGGCTAACACTAACCGAATAACCCAATGCCAGTGTGTTTGTGTGCTTTTTATGCCTCGAGTGCATGAAATATTTCAACCCACAAGTGCATTTTCTTTTCACAGCTGTGTGATGAATTATCTTGAGAGAAGTGTGTAAAAATAGCTCTTCCATGTTTATGTGGTGAAGGAAGATGTTATATTATTCAACTGAGC
Organism: Sinocyclocheilus anshuiensis; assembly: GCF_001515605.1. Lineage (NCBI taxonomy): Eukaryota > Metazoa > Chordata > Actinopteri > Cypriniformes > Cyprinidae > Sinocyclocheilus > Sinocyclocheilus anshuiensis. Next base: position 465,574 of record NW_015544185.1, on the reverse strand, counting down.
TGGTGCATCTGGTTATGACATTTTCATCCTCAACAGATGAATTCTACCACAGATGCATGCTTTTCTTTAGTAGGTCATGAGTTCCTGTGGCCCTCATCCGATCCAACAGCCCTGTTATGTTGTGCTTTGCATGCATCAGTAACCCTCTCTTTCCGTCTACAGTTGTCTGGACAGCAGCGTCTGCTACGACAGCGATGAAACCAACGCTCGTAGCATCTCCAGCCTCTCCAACCGCTCCTCTCCTCTCTCCTGGCGCCACGGCCAGTCCAGTCCTCGTCTGCAAGCCGGTGACGCTCCTTCCTCAACGGGCAGCAGCTATGTGTCGGGCAGCAAGGCCTCATCTCAGTACACCTCTCACACCATGCCTGCCCGCTGCTCCAGCCGGCTCAGCCACACGTCACGCAGTGAGTTCATCGAAGGCCTGGACGCCGGAGACAGAGACCTCAAGTCTGGTTACCTGAGTGATTCTGATGTACTTTGCAAGAGCCTTAATGACGACGACGATGACGACAATCTGGCCAATGGGTGAGTTGTCTGCATGTGTTGCACTGCTAAATATTTTCAACCTTTCATCAAATTCAGCACAAGAGGGAAGTTGAAGATGATGCTTCACTCTTAAAAATAAAGCTTCCAAAAGGAGGTTTTCGTAGTGATGCAATAGAAGAATCATTTTGGGTTCCTCAAATAACCTTTAAGTGCACAGTTCTTAAAACATCCATTTTATTAGTGTGAAGAACATTTTAATAATTTAAAGAACCTTTTTTCCACTATAAAGAACCTTTTGTGCAGTGGAAAGTTTCCATGGATGTTGAAGGTTCTTCATGGAACCATTGATGCTTATAAGGAAAATTTATTTTTTTATTTTTTGGTGCCCCAAACTTTTCCAAAAGGAGGTTTTCGTAGTGTTGCAATAGAAGAATCATTTTGGGTTCCTCAAATAACCTTTAAGTGCACAGTTCTTAAAACATCCATTTTATTAGTGTGAAGAACATTTTAATAATTTAAAGAACCTTTTTTCCACTATAAAGAACCTTTTGTGCAGTGGAAAGGTTCCATGGATGTTGAAGGTTCTTCATGGAACCATTGATGCTTATAAGGAAAATTTATTTTTTAATTTTTTGGTGCCCCAAACTTTCCAGTAAAAAGTTGTTAAAAGAAACATTTTTTCTAAGTTACCAGAGAGGCCTGCAGAGATGCTGTTAATGATGACTTGCCTCCTGGCACAGATTCATAACTTTACTACAGGATCTTCAGATTTTTGTATAGGATGGTATAAAATGTACAAAACGTATGTAGTTGGGGCTCAATGCGTAATATTTTCATTGCTTTGGATGTTTGCTGCAGCTGCGAAATCTATGTAGACTACAAAGTTTGGAATTGGCAAGATTTTTTAAAGGTGGGGTAAGCGATTTCTGGTAGCCAATGTTGATTTTTTATCCGCCATCTCTATCTTTCTGTCACTCTGCTCAGCTAATGTCCGTCCTGCGCACTGAACTCTCTCTCCTCCACATCATGAGTAGACACGCCCCTTACTGCTGATTGGCTACAAGTTTTTGTTATTCGGCCCGAATCAGTTTTTTAAAGCGTTTTTGAAAAATCGCTTACCCCACCTTTAAATGTTTTTGAAAGTAGTCTCATGCTCACCTAGGCTGCAATTATTTGATTAAAAATACAGCAAAAAAACGTAATATTGTGAAATATTATTACAATTTAAAATAGCTGGTTTCTATTGTAATATATTGTAAAATGTCATTTATTCCTGAGATCAAAGCTGAATTTTCAGCATCATTACTCCAGTCTTCAGTGTCACATGATCTTCAGACATCATTCTAATATGCTGATTTGCTGCTCAAGAAACATTTCTGATTATTATCAATGATGAAAACAGCTGTCCTGCTTAATATTTTTGTGGAAACTTTTTGTGGTGAAATAGTATGTTCAAAAGAACAGAATTTATTTAAAATATAAATCATTTGTAATATTATCTTTACTGTCACTTTTGATCAGTTTAACGCATCTTACTGAATAAAAGTATGAATTTCTTTAAAAAAAAATCGACTGACCCTAAACCTTTAAATGACAGTGTATGTTGACTGTCACTCTTGGTCCAGTTCAATAATATTGATTATTAAGTGTGGGATTGACAGTGGAGGAGGTGTTGTGAGTGTCAAAACGAGAAATGCTCAGCTTTATGCAAATCAGAAGCAAAACAAGAGAAGGTACATCGGTTGTAGCCTATAGTATGTATAAATATCATTAATACACAGTTTTGATCTTGGTTGTGCTGCGTTAGTAGTATTTGGTTAGTATATTTTATTTTGTTAATTCGTTTGATATTTATCAGGTTTGTAGACAAAGACTGCACACACCAAAATACTAGCAAATAATCAAGTAAGCATTTAGCAGACGCTTAACAAATATGCTGATTTGCTGAAAAGGCCGATTATTACCTCATTTGATGATGCTGAGTTCAAAAAGAGCAATGGAAACTTTCCATCATTTACATTTTTTTCACAAAATAACAATGAATAATCAATCATGGATATTAATCAGGTTGAATGCACTTATCAAAATAACAAAAACAGTAAAATGTCAAAAAAAGAAGTAGCCACTCACTGCAAAGGAGTGGAAAAAGTGGATTATGCATAATAAATCAATGAATCAAAATCGATCATACAAAATCATAAATTGACTGAGAATTGAACAAATAGTTGTAATCTTTAACATAAAGTGTAACCTAATACACTAATGCACAAAATAACAGCAGTTAAATGACAAAAGTTTAATGGCAAAAAGCAGATTTCAAAATATATAATTTAACTTCAAGCCTGCAAAGGAATGGAAAAAATGGGGGGAAAAAACAGGATTTGGCATTAAAAAAATTGTTTCGAATCATTCAAACTTATAAAAATGGGTTGAAAATTGAACAAATAGTTGTAATCTGGCTCAGATTCAGACAGGAATCATGTGTTTGTGGCAGTTTTTCTGCTGATTAAGGGATAATACAAGACTTCTTCACCATACAAATGGTTGTCGAGAGCAAAAATGCTACAAAATGCATCACATTTACTTAGAAAGTGTAACATGCTTGAGCAAAACGGACACTAATTTTGGAATCAGCACCCCAAAATGATAACGCTTTAATTCATTATTGGATTTCATTCAGGAAATATGATGCAGGGTGGTATTAGAGATCAAACTACACATTGACACCTTTGTTTCCACTATTTTGAAACACCTAAATTGTCTCCAAAGCCAAACTTTTTCAACAGCAAACCTGCAGCATTTCAATGCACCCAGTCACCATTCGTGTCCTTTTGCAAGGTCGAGCCATCTGCCAGGTCTCAGATTATTCATATAACTCAATGATTTCATTGTAATCTTGTGTTCCTCTTGGACTCGGTCAGCACGCAACAGTAGGAGTTTGACAGCAGGTGTCTGATCTGAACTCAGTCACCTCCAGATTTGAGGACAGCCACTCCTTTATTGGCCTTGATTGTCTTTCTAATTCCTCTTTTTCAGCAGAGAGTTTGAAGTTATCAGCACAGCTCACTGCTCAGTCACACCCCCCCCGGATACACACATTGCTTGCACAGTGAGATGATGAAATCCAGGCCAGTTCTCCTGGGCGTGAATCTGGGCTTTATCTGGGAGGCTCATGCGGAGGGATTTAGCGAGTGCCGCATGACGGTGGGGTGATCAAACCCAGCCCTCGTTCTCACTTTCTACTGACGCTTCAATGCAGTGAGCGAGAGAAACTTACATAAGAGAGAACAGACCTCAACAGTACGGATCATCAGAGAGCTTTGGGTCAATTGAAGTAACTGTCTCTTACATTATAGGAAGTCGTGGCTTAATGGTTAGAGTTGGACTCATAACCCAAAGGTTGCGGGTTCGAGTCTCGTACCGGCAGGGATTGTAGGTGGGGGGAGTGAATGTACAGCGCTCTCTTCCACCTTCAATACCACGACTGAGGTGCCCTTGAGCATAAATGGCTGCCCACTGCTCCGGGTGTGTGTTCACGGTGTGTGTGTGTTCAATACCACGACTGAGGTGCCCTTGAGCATGGCACCGAAACCCCAACTGCTCCCCGGGCGCCGCAGCATAAATGGCTGCCCACTGCTCCGGGTGTGTGTTCACTGCTGTGTGTGTGTGTGTTCACTGCTGTGTGTGTGCACTTAGGATGGGTTAAATGCAGAGCACTAATTCCGAGTATGGGTCACCATACTTGGCCACGTCACGTCACTTTATTGGGCCAGTCTTAACCCTCCTGCTGCTTAACCCTCTTGCACTTGATTTTCAAACTGCTCGAAAAACTGGTTAAACGGTTTATTTCTTCATGAAATTTTGTGGATATTTTTCATTTTGGGTCATGAATGTGCATGCAAAGCTTCGACACATGGATGTGTTTTGGCTAGGCTGTACGAATGTTATGACTTGTGTGTTGAAGTCAGATTGACCTCTATTGTTTTCCATGCAAAATCAACACTGTGAAAAACACTAAAGAGTCAGGTAAAAAACTGAAAACTTTGTCAAACACTAAAATATGAAATACATTATGAAATTTAAGACTCAAAGTAGAAAAATATGTGGGTCAAATGGACCCCTAACAAAAAAAATAACACAAAAACAAGATAGGAATTATTATTATTTACTTAATTAAAACAAGCTGAAGTGACACAGTTGCTGAACACTTTATCACAGCTTAATTTCACTGTGTTTAGTCCATTTAAATATGCAAAACTGAAGTTTAACTAATCCATTTATGTTAGGATTACATTAATCATTTTTATTGCATTAACTGAAATGCATGGGTGGATTTTTATTTCCCAGAATAGGACTGAATTTGGAAGGTAAATGTGTTATTTTAAAAGTGTTATTTTATGCAAGCACTTGCCTTTAAGAATTTAGTGAATTCAAATTGATGTATTCACTTAATATTACTTACTTAAACTTAGTTAAGTGGATTTTACTCCATTCCGTATGTTAAATTTATTTAAAATCTGAGTGTAAACACTTTTTCTTTTTCAGTCTAGAAGTATCAGTTGCATTGTAACTCCTGGGAAATTTTATAATTTTTGACACGTATACAATATGTTTGATTAAAAAAAAAAAGCTAAAATAGCTATTCATATTTGAATAATTTCATATTTATCAGATTAAAATATCATATGATGTTAGTAGGGCAAGTACAGATCTGAACTAGGCTGAATCAAGGCAGCCAAAAAATGGAAAAACTCATTTATTTTTATTTATTTATTTAATGTTTTATTTGTTAGGGAATTATATATATCTTTAGAATATGTAGTATTCAATTCATTAATAATTCTCATAATTACAGATTGATCCACTTCCTGAATTTCAAATAATTTAACATCATCCTCTATATTCTCAAATTGATTGGCATCTTCATCCACTAAGTACTGCCCCTCAGCTTCAACGTTTGAAAAATTAGATTCAAGATCTTTTACTGATTGAATAAAAAAATCATTAAATATATTTGCAATTCTTTTTGAGTCATGAACAACTTCATCTCCAACTTTAAGAATATCTTATGATGCTTTTTTAAAGATCATTATTTTGTTTAGAAATGCTGGAAAGAAAGCTATTTATGTACTGTGTGTAAAGGTGTCACATCTTCTTCAGCTTCAGAATGTGAGAGAGTCTAAATGGCAAGAGATTTTTGGGTCGAGCGTTTCCCCTAAAGGTTGCTGGAGGACCTTGTACAAACCTCCCATTGAGAAAAGAACTGGAGACCTACAATGGAGGATTGTGCATGGTATAATAGCCACAAACAGACACAGAGCACACCTCGATCCACTGGTTGAGGAGGGCTGTCCTTTTTGTGGAGCACAAGAGACTGTCTTCCATTTATTTTTTAATTGTGGGAGATTACAACCATTATTTTATAAAATGGAAGAGTGGTGTCAAAACCTGGGGGAATTATTTGCACCTGCAAGGTTATTTTTGGGCCAAAGTACAGCAGAAGTAAAATGAGGAGTCATGTTTTATTAAACTTCTTATTTGGGCAAGCAAAGATGGCTATATGGTTGTCAAGAAAAAGTAAATTGAATGATAAAGGATCAACTGATGCTATTTCAATACTGAAGGGATTAATAAAATCCCGTATTAGTATAGAGTATAGTTATTATAAGTTGATAAATGATCTGCAGATGTTCAAATATAAATGGGAAGTTAATCAATGCATTTGTGAAGTTGACTCTGATGAAGGTTTGCAAATTTATATTTGAGTAATGTTTGTTTTATAATTTTGCGCCAAAAATGTATTATTTTTTCTCTTTTGATGTCAATCTAAATTTTTAAACTTTTTGTTATAAAGAGACCTTAAAAGTCAAAGTCTCTCGCTCTCTCTCTTTCTCCATCTCTCTCGCACTCTCTCTCTCTCTCTCGCGCTCTCTCTCTCTTTCTCTCTCTCTCTCTCGCGCTCTCTCTCGCTCTCTCTCTCTCTCTTTCTCTGGTGCATGCTGGGAGTTTGTGGAGGAGCTGAGCGCGTGTTGAGAGCGTTGCTGAGAGTGATTGTGAATAATCTTCAGTGTCTTTATTTATATATTTTCTCTTTTTTTCTTTTCCCCTCGCTTTTTTTTTTTTTCAGTGTAGGAAGAAAAGTTTTTCGTGTGTGTGTGTGTGTGTGTGTGCGCGTGGGTTGTAGTCGCCGCTATGGCGACTGCTCACGCGCAAGGAACACCGGCCCTGTCACTCCGAAATGGCTGCAGGTGTGTACCTGAGCCCGGGGTGACAGTGGAGGAATTGCTCGTGATTATTGGTCAGAAACTTGGTTTTGAAAACATCGTCTCGGCTTCATGGATGAACAAAGCGGTAGTCGTGTTTTTAAAATCTGAATTACTCATCAATGAGTTGACTGTGAGTGGAATATGGGTAAAGGAAACTTTTGTTCCGGTAACCCCGCTATCTGCTCCAGCAACTAAAGTAACTGTTTCTAATGTTCCCCCGTTCATATCTAATGAAGCTATTGTGAAAGAGTTAGTGAGATTTGGTAAGATCGCAAGTCCCGTAAAAGCGGTCCCGCTCGGATGTAAACACGACGCACTAAAGCACGTACTTTCTTTTAGACGACATGTCTTTATGTTTCTTAACTCGCCGGAGCGGACTTTGGAAGTTTCTTTTCGTGTTACTCATGGAGAGAATTCCTTCATGGTGTATGCGAGCACTGAGAGTCTGAAGTGTTTTGAATGCGGGGATTTGGGCCACAAGCGTTTTATGTGTCCGCGTAGAGAAGAGCAGCGCGCTTCTACATCTCGTGGTGAGGAAAACGATGTTGAGCCTCAAGTAAATAACACCGAATCTGAGAGAGTTGAGGAGCAGGTTAAAGAAGCTACAGAGGAGGTGAACGGGCAGCAGGAGGTGAGTGACTCTGCTGTTAATGCTGGCTGTGTGGAGCAGTCTGGAAGTAGTTATTTACCTGATAAAGCTGTGAGTGTTTGTAAAGAAAATGATCAGAGTGATGCTGATGATGATACTGCACAGAATCTTGGTTCTGAGGAAAATATGGCTGATGAGACTGAGAGTTTATCACAGTATACTGATGATGGAATGAGAGATGATGAGCAGTGGCCTGATATGTCTAAGGAGGTTGTGGAAAATCTATATCCCCTTGAGCAGATCAATTCTTTTCTTGATAAGACAAAAGGAAAAGCAGGTGTTGAAATAAGAGATTACTTCCCAGATGTTGAAAAGTTTATTGCTTCAGTAATGTGGTTTAGGAAAGAAAGTAGCTATGATGAGCTTTCACAACAGAAAAGATTTTGTCTTAAAAAGTACTTAACTGTTGTTAGATCAGGAAGAAAGATGGGAAAAGCGAGGGGAAAATCTAAATAACTACAATGGCTGAAAATTTCTCCTTCCATCTGATCTGTTTTCTCTTTTTCTCTTTCTTCCTTATGGAGATCTTAAGGGTGGGTTCTCTTAATGTCAATGGGATGAGGGATGGACGAAAGAATGAGGTTTTATCAGAAATTATTGGTTTGAAAGATCTGAGCGTGACATTTTTGCAAGAAACTCACAGTACTTGTAGTAATGAAGTTAACTGGGGATTATGGTGGAAAGGAGAGTATGTTCTCAGTCATGGGACTAATTTAAGTGCTGGTGTGGCTGTTCTTTTTTCTCCTACTGTAAATGTGAAAGTATTGTCAAAAAACGAAGTAGAGCCAGGAA
>NW_015544185.1:442615-453914 GCF_001515605.1 Sinocyclocheilus anshuiensis | reverse complement strand
CGTCGGAAATGTAACGCCCCTTACCATAATCGTGAGCTTCAGCTTTCAAAATAAATGTAAAGACAGAGCCCGAAAGGGGAACAGAATCGCGTGACAGACACAGTGATGAAGCTGGTATGTGTTTGCAGTACACAAGCCACAGTTAAGACAGCTGACTCCACTGTGATGTGACCCTCTCTCTCTCTCTCTCTCTCTCTCCCTGGTGCATGCTGGGAGTTTGTGGAGGAGCTGAGCGCGTGTTGAGAGCGTTGCTGAGAGTGATTGTGAATAATCTTCAGTGTCTTTATTTATATATTTTCTCTTTTTTTCTTTTCCCCTCGCTGTTTTTTTTTTTCAGTGTAGGAAGAAAAGTTTTTCGTGTGTGTGTGTGTGCGTGGGTTGTAGTCGCCAGTATGGCGACTGCTCACGCGCAAGGAACGCCGGCCCTGTCACTCCGAAATGGCTGCAGGTGTGTACCTGAGCCCGGGGTGACAGTGGAGGAATTGCTCGTGATTATTGGTCAGAAACTTGGTTTTGAAAACATCGTCTCGGCTTCACGGATGAACAAAGCGGTAGTCGTGTTTTTAAAATCTGAATTACTCGTCAATGAGTTGACTGTGAGTGGAATATGGGTAAAGGAAACTTTTGTTCCGGCAACCCCGCTATCTGCTCCAGCAACTAAAGTAACTGTTTCTAATGTTCCCCCGTTCATATCTAATGAAGCTATTGTGAAAGAGTTAGTGAGATTTGGTAAGATCGCAAGTCCCGTAAAAGCGGTCCCGCTCGGATGTAAAGATGACGCACTAAAGCACGTACTTTCTTTTAGACGACATGTCTTTGTTTCTTAACTCGCCGGAGTGGACTTTGGAAGTTTCTTTTCGTGTTACTCATGGAGAGAATTCCTTCATGGTGTATGCGAGCACTGAGAGTCTGAAGTGTTTTGAATGCGGGGATTTGGGCCACAAGCATTTTATGTGTCCGCGTAGAGAAGAACAGCATGCTTCTACATCTCGTGGTGAGGAAAACGATGTTGAGCCTCAAGTAAATAACAGAGGAAAGAAGTTAAAGAAGCTACAGAGGAGGTGAACGGGCAGCAGGAGGTGAGTGACTCTGCTGTTAATGCTGGCTGTGTGGAGCAGTCTGGAAGTAGTTATTTACCTGATAAAGCTGTGAGTGTTTGTAAAGAAAATGATCAGAGTGATGCTGATGATGATACTGCACAGAATCTTGGTTCTGAGGAAAATATGGCTGATGAGACTGAGAGTTTATCACAGTATACTGATGATGGAATGAGAGATGATGAGCAGTGGCCTGATAGGTCTAAGGAGGTTGTGGAAAATCTATATCCCCTTGAGCAGATCAATTCTTTTCTTGATGAGACAAAAGGAAAAGCAGGTGTTGAAATAAGAGATTACTTCCCAGATGTTGAAAAGATATTGCTTCAGTAATGTGGTTTAGGAAAGAAAGTAGCTATGATGAGCTTTCACAACAGAAAAGATTTTGTCTTAAAAAGTACTTAACTGTTGTTAGATCAGGAAGAAAGATGGGAAAAGCGAGGGGAAAATCTAAATAACTACAATGGCTGAAAATTTCTCCTTCCATCTGATCGGTTTTCTCTTTTTCTCTTTCTTCCTTATGGAGATCTTAAGGGTGGGTTCTCTTAATATCAATGGGATGAGGGATGGAAGAAAGAATGAGGTTTTATCAGAAATTATTGGTTTGAAAGATCTGAGCGTGACATTTTTGCAAGAAACTCACAGTACTTGTAGTAATGAAGTTAACTGGGGATTATGGTGGAAAGGAGAGTATGTTCTCAGTCATGGAACTAATTTAAGTGCTGGTGTGGCTGTTCTTTTTTCTCCTACTGTAAATGTGAAAGTATTGTCAAAAAACGAAGTAGAGCCAGGAAGGTTTTTAATTGTTAAGGCTGAAATTAGTAATTTTAAATTCTTGTTTGTAAATATTTATGCTCCTAATGTTGGAGCAGAAAGGAGTTTACTTTTCAAGAAGTTTGAAAATATAGTTAAAGAAGAAAATGAAGACGTGTTTATTGTTGTAGGGGGTGACTGGAACTGTACTCTTGATTTTACTCTTGATAGAAATGGGGAAGAACCTCATGCACAGTCAGCTTCCTCTTTAGCTGGTGTAATAAAAAAGCTGAACCTCTTAGATGTATGGAGAGAGCACAATCCTTCTATAAAACAATATACATGGGTGAAGGTCTGTGATGATAGGATTTCTGCTGCTCGTTTGGACCGGTTTTATGTATCTTGTAACCTGAAAAATAGAGTTGTTAGTACTGAAATTATTCCTAATATACTTTCTGATCACAAACTCATTAGGGTTGGTTTTACCCTATCTAAAAGTACACATAAGAGCTGCTACTGGCATTTTAATACTAAACTTTTAGAAGATAAAGACTTTTGTGAAGCTTTTAAGTCTTTTTGGGAAGCATGGCAAACAGAAAAGAGACTTTTTGAAAGTATTATACAGTGGTGGGAAGTTGGTAAAGTGCACATAAGAGATTTCTCTCAGAATTATTCTGCTTTTTCCTCTGTGTGTTTAAGAAATACATTAAAGTGGTTGGAAACAGAGATTGTTAATATTGAAATGAATATGACTGTAAATGATGCTGTTAATTTAAAAGAACGTTGGACTGAAAAGAAAAACCATTTAAGCTTCATTTTGGATGAAAGGGTTAAAGGAGCTCTCATAAGAAGCCGTTATTCAACTCTGAAGGATATGGATGCTCCTACTAATTTTTTTTTTTAATCTAGAGCGTAAAGGGTGTCAGCAGAAATTTATGCTTTCTTTGAAGGACAATAATGGACATGTTACCTCAGACCCTCAGGTGGGTCTGGACCGCCACCTGTTCTTGATAGACATTAACAGACTGGATTTAAGTGGACTGAGCCTCTTTTATAGATCAATTTTAAAGTCATGGTCAATTTTTAATTTGTCACGGGGTGCAGGTAGCACACAGAAATTATGGCTGAAGGAGGAACCACTATTTTTCAATTCTGCATTGGATTCGGATGTTTTTAAATCGGACACTTTCAGAAAAGCAATGTGGGCTGCAAACATGACAAAGATTGGACACTTAAAAGACAAAAAAAGTTGGATTAGCCCTGAAAATCTAGCTTCAAAACTGGGAATAAAATCAGTCAGGCTGGCACAAAATATGTTGACTCGGATTTTAGAGTCTCTGCCTCAGGAATATAGATTGGCAATGGAAACTTTTGATGAAAAGGCAGATAATTGTGACTTTCCAGAGTTGTTTTTTTCAGCACTGACTGGCATATGGCAAGAAAAAGAGGACTGTTTATTATCATTTAAGACCCCTAAACTGGCCTGCTTTGGTGATGCTGATAAGAAAGCTATCTACATTATGTGTGTGAAAGTGTAGCATCTTAACACACTGAAGAATGTCAGCGAGTCCAAATGGTTGGAGGTTCTGGGGACAGGTGCCTCCCCTAAAGGCTGCTGGAGGTCCCTGTACAAACCACCCATTGAGAAAAGGTCTGGAGACCTTCAGTGGAGAATAGTACATGGGATTATAGCTACAAACAGATCAACACCTTGATCCAGAGGTAGGAGTAGGTTGTCCTTTTTGTAGAGAGCAGGAAGATGTTTATCATTTGTTTTTAAAGTGTGAAAGGCTTCAACCTCTGTTTGATATCTTAGAAGAGTGGGTTCATACTTTAGGGGAAGTCTTTACTCCAGCACTTTTCATTTATGGACCAAAGTATAGTAGAAGTAGGAGGGAAGTACATGTTCTGATTAACTTTATTTTTGGTCAGGCAAAATTGGCTATATGGCTATCAAGAAAACATTTTTTGAATGATGCTGGGTCAACTGATGTTGTGTCTATTTTAAAAGGGTTATTAAAATCTCGTATTAAAATTGAGTTTACAAATTACAAACTGCTCATTGATATGGATATGTTTAAAGGTAAATGGGCTGTAAACCACTGTATTTGTGATGTTGATGTTGATGATTGCTTGCTATTTTATATATGTGTTAATATTTATTTATTAATTTTTTTTATTTTTACATTTTTTTTAAATTAATTAATTAATTTTTTTATTTTTATTTTTTTTCCTCACTCTATGTATATATGTATGTGAAAATTTTAAATATATGCATGTTAGAATTGTTGTTATTATTATTATTATTATTTAAAAAAAAAAGAGATATAGGTCTTTACGGTTTTATTGAATTAATAAAGACCTAAAAAGTCAAAAAAGTCTCTCTCTCTCTCTATTATGAAACTTTGATTGGATAAAAATCCTATGTTAAGCTATATCATTATTGTGATGGGGGGCCCTGCAGTAAGTCATAGCCCCGGGGCCCATTGAGGCCTTAATGCGGCCCTGCTTGCACAATATGACATTGCAAATACACTTATGAAGGTTACTTTAACCTTCTTTGTATCATCTCATCTTCTGAGGGCTAAGTGCCGTTCCATGTTCTTGTCTCCATATGGCCCTGCGGCACAGATATTACGCTCTCATATTTCACCCTAAAGCTTGACCATTCATATGAGAGGACGTTTTTACAATGACTCACATCAGTGCTGAGATTCCTGTTACACTGTCAGTTATGGTCGGTGCTCTGAGTTGCTGAAAGATCGCAGGCTGAGAACATTGGACTCGACCTCAATACGTCTATCTGACATTTCAGAGACTGAGAGAGAGCCCTTCATTTGGCAATTAATGAGCTAATGATTTAGAATACTCACAACAACAACAACAACAACAGCCCACCCAGAATCATCTATTTACCATAGCTGACACATGGAAATAGTACCTAGATCAATAGGTTTTTACACTCCTAAAGAGTAACCACCAGAAAGTTTCTGGTCCCTGTTGACTCCAATAGTGTTTTTTTTCCTCCATACTATGGAAGTAATGGGGGCACAGACACTGTTTGGTTACCAGTATTGTTCCAAATATATACGTTTGCATTCAACAGCAGAAGGAAACTCATTCAGGTTTAGAACAACAACAACATAACTCTGATTTTTGGGTGAACTATTCCTCCAAAGCAGCCTAATATAGCTGCTGTTGCTACTTGTGTCAATAGTGTAAATTAAACATTAGAAAGAAAATCACTCACTGTCCTTGACCGAATCGCTTTTGTAAAATAATGTATATTGAATTTATACAGTGAAGACTATTCAGTCTATTTCTAGTCTATTTATTTTATACAATATATTTCTTATTCAGTGCTTTAAGTGTTTGTAGGTCAATTTCTTTGTTCTATAGTAATGCATGACTGTTTACTTGTCTTCAGTAAGTTTGTTTTTACATAGGCTAGTATTTTTTTATTTTGAGATATTGGAATTGGTAACAAGAATTATGAAACTTTGATTGGATAAAAATCCTATGTTAAGCTATATCATTATTGTGATGGGGGGCCCTGCAGTAAGTCATAGCCCCGGGGCCCATTGAGGCCTTAATGCGGCCCTGCTTGCACAATATGACATTGCAAATACACTTATGAAGGTTACTTTAACCTTCTTTGTATCATCTCATCTTCTGAGGGCTAAGTGCCGTTCCATGTTCTTGTCTCCATATGGCCCTGCGGCACAGATATTACGCTCTCATATTTCACCCTAAAGCTTGACCATTCATATGAGAGGACGTTTTTACAATGACTCACATCAGTGCTGAGATTCCTGTTACACTGTCAGTTATGGTCGGTGCTCTGAGTTGCTGAAAGATCGCAGGCTGAGAACATTGGACTCGACCTCAATACGTCTATCTGACATTTCAGAGACTGAGAGAGAGCCCTTCATTTGGCAATTAATGAGCTAATGATTTAGAATACTCACAACAACAACAACAACAACAGCCCACCCAGAATCATCTATTTACCATAGCTGACACATGGAAATAGTACCTAGATCAATAGGTTTTTACACTCCTAAAGAGAATATGAGTAGTGTTTGCCCATGTGGCTGGTTGCAAGGGTGTTGCTATGGCATGCTAGGTGGATGCTCTGTGGTTGCTAGGGTTTTGCTATGTGTTTGGTAGGGTATTCTGGGTGGTTGTAAGGGTGTTTGCCCATGTGGCTGGTTGCTAGAGCATTGCTATAGTATTCTGTGTGGTTGCTATGACATTTTGGGTGGTTGCTATGTTGTTTCTATGGTATTCAGGGTTGAGTTGAATGTTGTTAGAGTATTCTGGGTGGTTGTAAGGGCATTGTTAGGTGGCTGTTTGCAGATTTGTGTCCTTCCTGCAAAGGAATTTTTCTCTAATTTTTATCAACCACTAGGTAAAAATTTTAATTGATATTAGGATTTTTTTTTTCAGGTTCCTTATCTTTGCTATAAGATATCTGCACTAAAAATATCTGAAAGGGTTAAGGGATATCTTTGTCTGGTGATGCACAGTAGGGTTGCAGTGGCGGGTGTGTCTGTGAACATGCAGCAGGCATGTGTTGCCATGGTAACCCCCATCAGCCTGACTCTCGGTGACCCAGTGAAACAGTGTGTGTGTGACTGCAGATGGAAAATGGCTGCATATTACTGCGAGAGGCTGATGAGCGCCTGTGTGCCATTGATTCTGGATGTGCTAGTAATCAGTTCAGAATCAGCTTACTTCCTGTTTCTTTTCAGGCAGGGCTTTTACAAGGCATTAGGAGTGCAAATTACATCAGGCAAATTATTTTGCACATCTGCAAACTGCATTGTGGTTGTAGCATAAATGGTTATTAAAATGAGGAGTACAAAAAAACACATCTCTGCATTTCTTCTCTTCTCCAGCTTGTTTCTCATCTAGTTGTCTAATAAATCTGGTATTGTGTATTATGACTATTGTTGGCTCTTTTATGAATTGCTTTGTTCCTTTTGTAAGCCGCTTTTGATAACAGCATCTGCTAAATGCATTAATGTATGTATATAATGAATGTGGATTTTCAGATGGTTTATTCTAAACCACTGCAGAAAATACTGTACAAATGTGAATAATTTTAATTGAAAATAATGCAAAAACAGTAATATGATTACTTTTAAAAGGAGTAATCAGTAATCAGTAATTTGATTACATTTTCAGAGTAACTTGCCCAACACTGCACAAGAGTGCATGTAAACGTGCTCAGATACTGACAATATAGCGTAGTTACGATTTTGAGCTTAAATTACAGTCAACAATATTACAATCCGTACTACATGAAATATTGTGTTTTTAATAGTGAAGTTCTGGCAATCATAGCTACTAATTTTTTACTTCAAGCTAACATTAATGTGCAATTTATTCAAAATTCTAAGCACGCATTTTATGCAGTTTATGTTTAGGTGTGTAGTTTTGAAGATTTTCGAGTAATTCAAGGCCTCGTTCCCAATACGTTTTCACAGGATGCAATCCATTAAAGATGACCAGCGTATATCTCTGAGCATGTGGACATCAGCTGTCCCACAGCCAAATAAACACACCATAAGAACATCTGGAGAGGTGTCTGGGGTCTTGAGGGGTATTATTCTAAGACTCCCATTACATACACACTCTCTGTGTGTGGTCAGGCTAAATGCTGGACGTGTCAGTTTGTCTATCAGTCACGTGCATGACAGACTCCACTGTGCTGGTATCAGAGGGTCTTACTTCACATGTTGTGACCCCTGCTGGATACATACTGTAACTGCAGAGGTCTTTAGGTTAGCATGTGTGTGATTTTTATTTTTCAGAATGTGAAATGCCAATCAGATGGTGATGTCAACACTGCACCACGTACCTTGAAATGACTTTAAAACATTGCATAGCACAGAACAATGTGAAATGCATGTGTGGGAAACACCCGTCGGTGAAATATTATAACAGCTTCTCTCTGCTGTGGGGGTTTCATGTGGGTGTCAGTGAATTATCACTATTATTAGGTTTCTTCTGTGGGGCGGTGCAGATCTGTGTGCTGTGCATTGACATGGAATTGCTGATAAACAAGAAAATAAGTAAAGAAAGGTTTTATCTCCATGCAGAGATACCAAAAGAAAAGATATTTATGTTTAATATCTTAATATTCAGTCGGCGCCGATGGCCTCGTGGGCAGCGTGCCGACATGTAGCGCCTTTGCGCTTCGGGCGTCCCGAGTTCGAGTCCCGGCTCGTGGACCTTTCCCGATCCCACCCCCCTCTCTCTCTCACCCACTTCTCTTCCTGTCGACCTACTGTCCTATCTAAATAAAAGGCATAAAACGGCAAAAATAAATCTTTAAAAAATATATATATCTTAATATTCAAATGAAATGAAATGGAGACTTTTGCTTAAAGGAATAGTTCACCAAAAATGAAAATATGCTAAATATTTCCCCTCAGGCCATCCAAGATATATAGATGAGTTTGTTTCTTCATCAGAAATTACATCACTTGCTCAGCAATGGATCATCTGCAGTGAATGGGTGCCGTCAGAATGAGAGTCCAAACAGCTGATAAAAACATCACAATAATCCACAAGTAATCCACACCACTCCAGTCCATCATTTAACATCTTATGAAGTGAAAAGCTGCATGTTTGTAAGAAACAAATCCATCATTAAGGTGTTTTAAACCAAATCTGTTCTAATGAAGCAGCAAACTCATCTACATCTTGGATGGCCTGAGGGTGAGAACATTTTCAGCAAATTTTTAATTTGATGTGAACTATTCCTTTAATTCTCCTGTCTCTCAAATCAAGCAGTCTAAGTTTCAGAAGAGATCTAAATACTCAGATTTGCTAAATTACAACAAATGATCTGATCATCAGATTTTATAGCACTATACACTTATTTGTGGTTATTTTTATTACTAAAGACCTTCTAAGAGAACCATCTTGTACGGAAAGTGTGCATGCCTTTTATTAATGTTTCAGGCTTGAGTTGCTGTATTGTGGTTTGAGATACTCATGTAATTTGTTTCCGGTTGTGTGAACATAAATCTAGCGTAGCGTTAGTTCTGGCAGGTCACGTTAGTCAAGCTCGCATCAGCTGATCCCCATCAACCTATGGGAATACGGCACCTATCTAAGCATTCATATATAAGGTCCCTCAGTATTATCAGCAGTTTTCGCATTGCTCAATAGCTAATTACCCTCCTCCATCCCCAACTCCTCCTCTGTCAGTCAGGATTCAGCCTTCTGATTCTCCTTTGAATCAGACTAATTCTAAAATGTGTACATAACATTATTGAACTTTAACGATATCTGCAATACGTTTATGTTGGTTCTGTTCGAGGGGGGGGGTTATCGCTGCTCTCCCTGACCTCATCCATGCTAGGCTGCATGGATGCGCAGGGAGTTCTTGCCCAGAACAGAACCATACTGCCAATCCAAACTGTATGCTAATTGTCAATCATCTTTGACGATAATGGTCCTGACAGAACTCACCATCTTACATCTTGATCTAACAGATGCTTTGTGTAAAAGACTCTCTAAAGCACTTTGTTGCATGAAAGTCGGTCCTTTTCCAACACGGTAACACGTGGAGCATTTGTTCGTGCAAAAGCGGTTTGAGGGGACTGAAGTCATTTGATTTATAGTTTGGCTGAAATCTTCATTTAATAATTGTTGAAATGTATTCCTGACACGAGAGTATAAAAGTTAATGATGTGTTACTCATGCACTACATTAGTCTGAATCCCAGAGTCCAATTATTGTGTATTTAGAAGCTTGTTGCACAAGTAAACTGCAGTCTTTCTGGACTGATGTAGTGACATTATGTGTTTATCATAATGCCACACAGAAATAAATAGTTAATGCACATATGTTCTATTCTGTAGATTTTATTTTACTGAAACAACACCCATTTACTTCCATAACATGATGTATTTTAGACTAAAACAGACTGTTCTGAATTTGAGTTTGCACTGCATCTTAAATATTGAAACTTCAAGGTATTGCATTGTGATGAAAAATTATGAGCATACACATTTTTATAAGGTGCAAATACAGCGTGGATTTAAATGCATTTCTTTTTTTAAATGTAATGTCTTATTCTGAACTTTTATCAAGCCTTAACATACATTAATAGGGCTGTAAAGATGCATCCGTTTGCTATTTGCTATATATATGTATTTATTTGTGTGTATATATATATTTATTTGTGTGTATGTGTAGACTTGGTTTGGCACCACTGGAGCCACATGAAAGAAGTGAGATGGACAACAAACGATTTGAGCTTCATTTCACTCAGTAACTCGCTCAGAGCTAATATATTCCTGCTTTTCACTGTCTTTCTGTCATGCTCATATGGTGCTCGTCGAGTCTTTCCCCCTCTGGACTCTGGCGTGAATGAAGCAGAAGCTCTCCACATCAAAGGTGAACAGAGATAAATGTGTGCGAATCCTCCGTGTGTATTTGCAGTGAGTTTGCCGATGTGGAAAAGCCATTAACGGGTCTGTCATGGAAAGTTTGTGCGCTTGTCTGGCTTCAGCTGGTTCAGACACATAGCCAGAAGTTTATCTCACCGGTATTTCAGTAGATGTAGGGTGTTGTAAATCTAAAAACTCAAAACTCTTTCCATGAAGCTTGTACTGTATATGTAAAGCATTATAAAGGTATTCCCTTTATAAAAACACTGTGGTGAACCATGGTACATTAATAATACTATGGTACTTTTATACACTGCTGTTCAAAAGTTTGAAGTCGGTAAGATTTTTACAATATTTTTGAAGTCTCTTCTACTCTCTATTAGATCAAAGATACAGTAATATTGCGAAATATTATTTCAATTTAATAAAATAACTTTTATATTTCAATATATTGTAAAATGTCATTTATTCCTGTGATGCCTTTACTCCAGTCTTCAGTGTCACATGATCCTTCAGAAATCATTCTAATGTGCTGATTTGCTGCTCTAGAAACATTTCTGATTATTATCAATGTTGAAAACAGTCGAGCTGCTTCATATTTCTGTGGAAACTGTGATACATTTTTTCAGGATTCTTTGATGAATACAAAGTTCAAAAGAACAGCGTTTATTTGAAATAGAATCTTTTGTGACATTATAAATGCCTTTACTGTCACTTTTGATTAATTTAATGCATCCTTGCTAAATAAAAGTATTCATTTCTTAAAAGAAAATCTTATTGACACCAAACTTTTAAATGGTAGTGCATAAACAATGGTACTGAATGATTATAATATTCATCTGCCATGGTTTTTTACAGTATATGGTACTCCAAAATACCTCCAAAATATTGTGGCATTACATGTATGTATATATATATATGTGTATATATATATATACATATATATATATATATATATATGTATATATATTAATATTATTGTGTGTGTGTGTGTGTGTGTGTGTGTGTATATAAAATAATATCAGTTCCATATCTATACAT
>NW_015544185.1:422143-442605 GCF_001515605.1 Sinocyclocheilus anshuiensis | reverse complement strand
TATATATATGGATAGTTTCAATGGAGGTGAGTTGGATATATGGGCAAGTTTCATGTAAATGTCCTGCAGTCAGTAAGTGCTGCAGTCAGTGGTCTTCATCAGGTCCAGCAGTACTGCGGCTGTATTTGTCCTCGCTGGACGCTGCTGTACATCTGGATATGATTACAGGCTGCCCGGGAGGTGGGGGTGTTGCCTGTGGAAGGGGGACTCCTGGTCTCAGTCGTATAGTTTCAATGGATGTGAGTTGGATTAAGCGTGAACAAAGACACGATGACTGTGCGTGATTTCATGTGACTCACTGCCGGGAGAGATCAGCGATGAATGAGGGATTCGCTTGTGGGGAGTTTCGCCCTCTGACGACATCTGCATGTCTGAACAGGACCATGTTCTTTTCAAAGTGAGTAAAGGTTCTTTTTTTTTTTGCTTGGCAATTATGAAAGGAAAAAAAGTTTGACAGCAATATGCTTTTTTTTTATCAAAAAGTCACTGTTCTGTATAATTTTTTTTATAAAACTGATATTTTCCTAAATTCTGATTGGATAAGTTGCATTCGAAACCAGTGTAAACACACCTGTGACTGCACATTATAGTCAAATATTCTATTAATGCATCAAGTTGCAGCCTACAGTTGCTAATGAACTTGTAATGTTACTTGGTGTTATTATTATTAAATATAATAGTAATAGTAATATTAAAATAATAACAACAAACAACATTAAAACAATAACAACAAATAAATAAATGTAATAATTTACTGAACTGGTGTCTTACTGGTGGTGTACAGTGTATTTTAGTATAAATTATATTGTATTTTTTGCTATTTTGATTTTTTGAATATTTTCAGTTTTTTTTATTTTAGTTCACGTTTAGTTCATGATTTTAATATAAATATGCTTTATTTTATATTTTTATATTATATTTATGTAATAGTTTTAGTTAACAGTAACAACACTGCTGATGTAAAACAGTGTGTATTAGCCTATTGTATTAATCATATCGTAGTGCATGTGCTGTGTAATATGAAAAAAAAGTTCATTAATATTCTCTTCAAAGAAGAAACAGGGTGACTCCTATTAGTTAGAGACAAACACCAACCTGCAAGTGCATGTTCATGTTTACAGAGGTCAAGGTCAAATCTTGAGCAGCTAATTAGAATTTGTAAAGATCTACAAAGGCTTTTCTTCCTTTTGAAGTGGTGCTGTATTTTATTAATCAGTTTACTGTTGGAGTAACCATGCTTGTTTGAATTGGTCACCTGGAAAATAGCTCAAGACTCAACATGCTCTTTATTGCGTCACTAATGGATTGAATCCTATTTTTTCTCCAATATGGGTGTAACTCAAAACATAGTCTCAGCTGTTATGAGTGCTGAACGCTGGGAGTTGTCACAAAGCCCCAGATGCCTTTCATATGGACTAAAGTTGGGAGGAGAACATAATTGCTCAATATTTGAAGTCCAACAAAACCTCTCCACCCAATGTCATTTCTCATTCTCAAACTGAGCTGACTAGTTTTCTTCATGTACTGCTCCATTCTTCACATAGACCGCAAAGGACCTGTTATGGGCCCCCTATTCCTCCACACTTGAGATTTTTGTGAGAGTGAAACATGTTGTTTTTGATCGCATAGATTTTACTCAAGCTCCCTGTATTTAGTAGTCACACTTCAGACAAAAGCTTTATCTCAGTATTAGACGAACACGATCACCTTTGTCTCTGAGCGTCTCATTAGCCAGACTTCTGACTAGTGACATTCAGACTAGTCCATTTACTGAAATAGTATTTTCTTGTAAAACATACTCCAAAAAATTTCATTTATTTTTACAGTGCACATTACGTGTAATTTTAGAGTAAAACAATGTCAAATGCATGTTTTTTTGTTTGTAAAAAATATGAATGACTATAAATAATGGTGAAAAACAGTAAAAGGTCAGTAATGAAAAAACAATTCTTAAAATATACAGTAAAACTACAGTGAATTACGGGAATTAAATACAGGATTACTTAATGGAAAATAGGATTCATAATAAAAACTCTTTGTAATATTTACAGAAAAATACTGTAACCGTTGTAAACTAGGTTGTTTTGTGTTGCCTTTTCTGTTGTTTAATTAATGTTTATTGCATTACTTTATTTTTGTCGTGTGTGTTAACCTGGTCTTTTGTGTTTGTGTGTCTGTGCACCATCTATGTGCGATTATTGGCCAAGTTTTATGGACTGATTTATCAAGTGGTTTTCTAATTTACCACTTGTATTATTATCATGATAATTATCAGTACATATTAAGGTAAAAAATATATGTTGGTATATTAACATTAAATCATTTAATGCAATATATGGCTTGTAATAATGGTTGTAAAATATACAGGCACGAATATGCCATCTCATAATATCCAAAGCATTGTCACCGTCACATTGAATTTCTGGCACCCATCTGCTGTTTCTTTACCATAAATTGAACAGGATATTTTTTACAGTGTGCACTTTAAAGCTACTAAAGAAACTAGCTGTATTTCTTAGGTTGTCGTCTGTTTCCATTTCAAACACGTACCTTTTGGGCTGTGTTTTCTCGGCGGCTGTGATGAATGATTTCCTGAGTTATTTGGCGGTTTCCACTGAATGTTCAAATGAGATTGATGGCACCGTTGCCCATTCTGGAGACCACAGCGGTTCTCATGAAACGTCCCTCAACCCAATATAGAGACAGCGAGCGTTTCCTGAGAGAGGGAACAGAGCAGGACTTTATTACTGAGAGTGAGTCTGATGAAGCAAAGCTTCCCTCGGCCCTGTTCTGTTCTCAGACGTCAGTCACAGCGTTTGTGTGAACAGCCTCAGCTTGTGTCTGTGTGTTTGAGGTTGAGCTGTATATGCACCGTCTGCAGTGGTATTTTAGCATTATTTGTACACTACAGTATTATAGTGTATATTAATGTTTTGAATTAGCTTTTATTTTTACTACTTCAGGTTTATGTTTTAGAATTTTTTCATATGCTCTATATACACTTTCATTCTATTTTTTGTTGAATATTTTAGCTTTAATTTATTTTTATTTCAGTTTTAGTAATTCTAGTACTTCAGCTTTGAATTCAGTTAGTTGCCACGTCAACATTTCTAATTTTTGCTCTTTTTAACATTTTTCTTAGTTATCTTTTTGTATTTTTTCAACCTTTTCAATTAAGGATAACCATTTTTAATAGTTTTATGACTTTTTTATGACTTAAAAGCATACATTTTTATATGTTTTTATTAGTTTTTTTATATCTTAGCTTTCATTTATTTTTATTTCAGTTTGCTATTAGTAATTTTAGTACTTTTATGTCAGTTAGTTACCAAGACAACATTCCAAATTTTCACACATTTTTCATGTTTTATCTAATATTTATATTGTATTTTATTTTTTATTAGTTTGTCTTTATATTTTAGCTTTGATTAATTTTTATTGTATAATTTATATAATTTTTATTTTATTCTTTTATTTATATTTTTGTTATTTTATTTATCAGTTTTAGTTTTCGTGATTTTAGTGCATCAACTTTATTTCAATTAGTTGCCAAGGCAACACTTCAAATTTCGGCTTTTTTTGTTGTTGTTTTTACAAACGTTTTTACATTTTTCTTAAAGTTATCTAATATTTATGTTCTATTTTAATGCAATTTAAATTTAAAGTAATTTAACGCTTTTTTCCAATTAACAAAAATATTTTTAATAGACTTTTTAATAGACTTTATGACAGTGAGTTTTGCACATGGTGGCTCTCTTATTTTCTTTAGAAAATGTAAAAATCTAGTTGTCGACTTATTCTTTGGTCTTCTCATTATGCAATATCTCAGCATGGTAATCACAATTTCCATTCAAATGAGAATAAAACTAGCTGACACAGACTTAGGCCGACTTTTGGCTCCAGTGCGCCACCATTACATTTCAAACGGGTGGAAATAGAAACTGATGTGGAAAAGAAAAGCATTAAGAAATGTCTTTGCGGGAGTCGTCTCTAACCGTTGAGACATGTAGGCAAGTCCATTCTCTCCCCTCTGTGCCACACAACCTGTAATTAGCACAAATTGCTGGCTCCTTAAGTTGTTCTTCTGAACACCAACAAGCCATTTTTGACCTCTGATCCTTTGGCACCCATAATTCCCTTTTCCATCTTTTGCTGAGTCGGAAACCACAAAGTACTTTGCAGATAGAGACAGACGGACAGAGATCTACAGTGATCATGACTCAGGTTCATTTCTAACATCCCACGTGTGTCATTTGCTTAAAGGTTCTTCAGTGGCTCTTTGAAGCACCTTCGGTTCAGAAAGAACCTTCTTCTGGTCCAAAATCACTGTATAGGGTTCTTGAGATGAGCAAAAGACAATCATCTCCTTCAGTATTTTTCTTGTTTCATTTAAAAAAAAAACTTAAATGCAAGAATTATAAAATTACTGAACAATAAAAACTGTAATGTTTGAATTAAGTTACCATTTTAATAGTTTTTATTTATTTTTCTGTTCACTTCCTCTTCATCTTTTTAGTTTTAATTAAGGTTAAAATCATTCATAATCTTTTTTTCTAAACTTTTATTTTGAGTTAGTTCCTCATCTGTTTACTACATCTTATTTTTTATCAACAATGTCATTATAACATCCTTTTTTTTTTCTTTTTCATTTTTTATTTTGTGAAAGTTAAACACCCATTTACTTTACAGTTTTTTAAAGAATTTTATTTATGCATTTATGTATCTATTTTTGTTGGGTTTTTTTTACTTTTTTTATTTTGCAAAAGTTAAATGTCCATTTACTTCACTTATGTTTTTAGTTATTAAGAATATAATTATTCCCAATCTTTTTTTTTTTTTCTTCCATTTTTTCATCTTTATTTTACATATTGTATTGTACAGCTTCTCAATGTGTCATTGAGTTAAAGTCGTAATAAACAGAAACACAATGCCATAAAGAGGACAGTTTGGAGAGGAAAGTTTTTAAATGTGCAGATCTTGCACAGCATTTGCGTTCACATAAATATGAATGTTTCAGGCCTAAATCACATCTTTGTCATGCAAGACTGAAGATGAATCATTATGATCCTATAGTGTGGCTTTCCCTCTTTCACAACAGATGGGCAAACCCCAAAGCCGTAGCGTTTGCCAGAAAAACCCATTCGTAGTTACTGCACTGATGCTTTGCCATTCATAAACTCACTGACCTTAAGAACAATACAGTTATTTTAAACCTCTCCGGTCGCTACCCATCATTCTGTTTTGCATCTACATCCCTTCCAATGTTTTTTGGGAAGTAAACGCAAGCCTGCTCCAGAGCCAGAACCGAGCTTGTGTGGTCATATGGTGAAGACATCTGTGCCATTACGAGATCCTGGGTCAGGTAATGGAGCATGAAAGTAACAAATGATTTCTCTCTATACCATCTCAGTTATTTCTCCTTGACAATGCTGAGATGAAATTGAGATCAAATAATGCTACTCAGATCTTTCTCCTGAGAAAAGGATTTCAGTTTCAGAAGAGGTTTGCTCTGAAATCTAGGGAAGCTTAATTCCAGCATGGAATACAAAAATTAAACAAATATTAGTCACTTTTTATCTACACTTCTGACTTTTTTCCTTACAGTTCTAAGAAGAATTGAGATATAAACTTGCAATTCTGAGAAGAAAAGTCAGAATTGTGAAATATAAGTCACAGTTGACAGAAAACAAAATGTCAGAATTGTGAGGTAAAAAGTCGTAATTACAATTTTTGAAAAACTTCTGTGGCAATCAAAAGCAGAATTGTGAGATTTAAACTCAGAATTCCGAGAGTGAGATGTAAACTTATGATTATGAGTTTAGAACTTGCAATTGCGAGATATAAACTCAATTCTGAGAAGACAAATCTGATTTGTGAGATAAAAAGTTGCAATTACGTTTTGTTTTTGTTTTTTTAATTCAGCAGTGGAAACAAAAAAAACTCAGAAATCTGATAAAAAAAGTCAAAATTGCGAGTTGTAAACTTGCAATAATGAGAAAAAAGTCAGAACTGTGAGATGTAAACTCAAAATTATGTTTTTTATAACTTGCAATTCTGAGATAAAAACGTGTAATTCTGAGGAAAAAAAACATGACTTATGAGATATAAACGTGCAGTTATGAGAAAAAAGTCAGAATTGTGAGATTTAAAAAAAATATCGCAATTACGTTTGTAATATTTTTATTTGCTGACGGTAATGAACTTCCATAGAAATCAAAAGTGAGGGTAAACTCGCTAATTTCTTCAGTCCAGATCTAATCTTTCTATTGATTCATTTGTGTCTCATTGTTATTCCTCCAAAGGAATTTGAGAAGAGACACCTGAAACAAACTTGATTCTTCAATGAATCATAACTAATATTAAGAGCGCTGGAAGTGCAAACTCTGAGCAATAAAGTATGTCCTGGGTGTGGTACTGTTATTTACTTCTTTCTTGCATGATTCAGGCTTTCCTTGTTTCTTCTAACCGTCTTCATCTCTTCTCTGTGTGTGTGCAGTTGGGACGAGAGCAGCTCCATCAGCAGCGGTTTGAGTGATGGTTCTGATAACCTGAGCTCAGAGGAGCTCAACGTCAGCTCATCTCTCAACTCCCTCCCCACCACACCTGTCGGCTCGCGACGCAACTCCTCCGCCATGGTAAGCAGCTCAGAGACCAGTATTGCACAGATCACTGTTTTTGTGCACGGAGTGATTTGGGTCTTGTTCTTGAACGTTGCTTGTTTGGATTTAGTGTGACTTGGCATAAATATCTACTGGAATAGGCTAGTTAATATATTTGAGACATCATATATTTTGCACAAACAACATGATTAAATGTTCCAAATGGGGTTAGATTCAACTTTACATAGCAACTGTTGTAAAACATGCTGACAGTGGAAGTCTATGGAGCAGCACACCTCACTGCAGCTGTTAGATATGAGTGAATGTCATGCTTTTTTCTGTTTGATTTTACAAACTGAGGGATAAGAAATGTTTTTCTATGGTAGGAAAATATCCATAACTCATCTAAATAACCAGGTCAGTCATGTTCCTAGAACAGGACTCTGGTCTGTGGTTTAGATCAATCTAGATCAATCTACAACTAGAAATTTTGCAACAATTTGAATATGACGTTGGCCATATTCTGTCCATGAGTTAGAAATTTGACATGCTGTTGGTATGATTTTTTTTTTTGTAAATTCTTACTTTTATTCAGCAAGGATGCATTAAATTGATCAAAAGTGACAGTAAAGACATTTATTATGTTTCAAAAGAGTTCTATTGCAAATGAATGCTGTGCTTTTCAACATTCTATTAATCACCGAATTCTGAAAATGCAAAAAATGTCACTTTCCACAAATTATGAAGCAGCACAACTGTTTTCAACATTGATAATAATAAGAAATGTTTTTGAGCAGCAGATCAGCATATTAGAATGATTTCTGAAGGATAATGTGACACTGAAGACTGGAGTAATGATGCTGAAAATTCAGCTGCAGATCACAGCAATACATTACATGTTACAGTATATTCAACTAGAATGTAGTAATATTTAACAATATTTTCTGTTTTTACTCTATTTTGGATCGAATAAATGCAGCCTTGGTGAGCAGAAGAGATTTCTTTTAAAAAATGTATAAAATCTTACCAACCCTTTTTACTTAAAGGGATAGTTCACCCAAAAATGAAAATTCTGTCATTAATTAATTACATTAATTACTCACCCTCATGTCGTTCCAAACCCAGAACTTCATTAAAATAGTCTGTGACATCAGTGGTTCAACAGTAATGTTATGAAGCTACGAGAATTATTTTCATTTTTGGCTGAACTAATGCTTTAACTAATCAATATATATATATATATGGATAGTTTCAATGGAGGTGAGTTGGATATATGGGCAAGTTTCATGTAAATGTCCTGCAGTCAGTAAGTGCTGCAGTCAGTGGTCTTCATCAGGTCCAGCAGTACTGCGGCTGTATTTGTCCTCGCTGGACGCTGCTGTACATCTGGATATGATTACAGGCTGCCCGGGAGGTGGGGGTGTTGCCTGTGGAAGGGGGACTCCTGGTCTCAGTCGTATAGTTTCAATGGATGTGAGTTGGATTAAGCGTGAACAAAGACACGATGACTGTGCGTGATTTCATGTGACTCACTGCCGGGAGAGATCAGCGATGAATGAGGGATTCGCTTGTGGGGAGTTTCGCCCTCTGACGACATCTGCATGTCTGAACAGGACCATGTTCTTTTCAAAGTGAGTAAAGGTTCTTTTTTTTTTTGCTTGGCAATTATGAAAGGAAAAAAAGTTTGACAGCAATATGCTTTTTTTTTATCAAAAAGTCACTGTTCTGTATAATTTTTTTTATAAAACTGATATTTTCCTAAATTCTGATTGGATAAGTTGCATTCGAAACCAGTGTAAACACACCTGTGACTGCACATTATAGTCAAATATTCTATTAATGCATCAAGTTGCAGCCTACAGTTGCTAATGAACTTGTAATGTTACTTGGTGTTATTATTATTAAATATAATAGTAATAGTAATATTAAAATAATAACAACAAACAACATTAAAACAATAACAACAAATAAATAAATGTAATAATTTACTGAACTGGTGTCTTACTGGTGGTGTACAGTGTATTTTAGTATAAATTATATTGTATTTTTTGCTATTTTGATTTTTTGAATATTTTCAGTTTTTTTTATTTTAGTTCACGTTTAGTTCATGATTTTAATATAAATATGCTTTATTTTATATTTTTATATTATATTTATGTAATAGTTTTAGTTAACAGTAACAACACTGCTGATGTAAAACAGTGTGTATTAGCCTATTGTATTAATCATATCGTAGTGCATGTGCTGTGTAATATGAAAAAAAAGTTCATTAATATTCTCTTCAAAGAAGAAACAGGGTGACTCCTATTAGTTAGAGACAAACACCAACCTGCAAGTGCATGTTCATGTTTACAGAGGTCAAGGTCAAATCTTGAGCAGCTAATTAGAATTTGTAAAGATCTACAAAGGCTTTTCTTCCTTTTGAAGTGGTGCTGTATTTTATTAATCAGTTTACTGTTGGAGTAACCATGCTTGTTTGAATTGGTCACCTGGAAAATAGCTCAAGACTCAACATGCTCTTTATTGCGTCACTAATGGATTGAATCCTATTTTTTCTCCAATATGGGTGTAACTCAAAACATAGTCTCAGCTGTTATGAGTGCTGAACGCTGGGAGTTGTCACAAAGCCCCAGATGCCTTTCATATGGACTAAAGTTGGGAGGAGAACATAATTGCTCAATATTTGAAGTCCAACAAAACCTCTCCACCCAATGTCATTTCTCATTCTCAAACTGAGCTGACTAGTTTTCTTCATGTACTGCTCCATTCTTCACATAGACCGCAAAGGACCTGTTATGGGCCCCCTATTCCTCCACACTTGAGATTTTTGTGAGAGTGAAACATGTTGTTTTTGATCGCATAGATTTTACTCAAGCTCCCTGTATTTAGTAGTCACACTTCAGACAAAAGCTTTATCTCAGTATTAGACGAACACGATCACCTTTGTCTCTGAGCGTCTCATTAGCCAGACTTCTGACTAGTGACATTCAGACTAGTCCATTTACTGAAATAGTATTTTCTTGTAAAACATACTCCAAAAAATTTCATTTATTTTTACAGTGCACATTACGTGTAATTTTAGAGTAAAACAATGTCAAATGCATGTTTTTTTGTTTGTAAAAAATATGAATGACTATAAATAATGGTGAAAAACAGTAAAAGGTCAGTAATGAAAAAACAATTCTTAAAATATACAGTAAAACTACAGTGAATTACGGGAATTAAATACAGGATTACTTAATGGAAAATAGGATTCATAATAAAAACTCTTTGTAATATTTACAGAAAAATACTGTAACCGTTGTAAACTAGGTTGTTTTGTGTTGCCTTTTCTGTTGTTTAATTAATGTTTATTGCATTACTTTATTTTTGTCGTGTGTGTTAACCTGGTCTTTTGTGTTTGTGTGTCTGTGCACCATCTATGTGCGATTATTGGCCAAGTTTTATGGACTGATTTATCAAGTGGTTTTCTAATTTACCACTTGTATTATTATCATGATAATTATCAGTACATATTAAGGTAAAAAATATATGTTGGTATATTAACATTAAATCATTTAATGCAATATATGGCTTGTAATAATGGTTGTAAAATATACAGGCACGAATATGCCATCTCATAATATCCAAAGCATTGTCACCGTCACATTGAATTTCTGGCACCCATCTGCTGTTTCTTTACCATAAATTGAACAGGATATTTTTTACAGTGTGCACTTTAAAGCTACTAAAGAAACTAGCTGTATTTCTTAGGTTGTCGTCTGTTTCCATTTCAAACACGTACCTTTTGGGCTGTGTTTTCTCGGCGGCTGTGATGAATGATTTCCTGAGTTATTTGGCGGTTTCCACTGAATGTTCAAATGAGATTGATGGCACCGTTGCCCATTCTGGAGACCACAGCGGTTCTCATGAAACGTCCCTCAACCCAATATAGAGACAGCGAGCGTTTCCTGAGAGAGGGAACAGAGCAGGACTTTATTACTGAGAGTGAGTCTGATGAAGCAAAGCTTCCCTCGGCCCTGTTCTGTTCTCAGACGTCAGTCACAGCGTTTGTGTGAACAGCCTCAGCTTGTGTCTGTGTGTTTGAGGTTGAGCTGTATATGCACCGTCTGCAGTGGTATTTTAGCATTATTTGTACACTACAGTATTATAGTGTATATTAATGTTTTGAATTAGCTTTTATTTTTACTACTTCAGGTTTATGTTTTAGAATTTTTTCATATGCTCTATATACACTTTCATTCTATTTTTTGTTGAATATTTTAGCTTTAATTTATTTTTATTTCAGTTTTAGTAATTCTAGTACTTCAGCTTTGAATTCAGTTAGTTGCCACGTCAACATTTCTAATTTTTGCTCTTTTTAACATTTTTCTTAGTTATCTTTTTGTATTTTTTCAACCTTTTCAATTAAGGATAACCATTTTTAATAGTTTTATGACTTTTTTATGACTTAAAAGCATACATTTTTATATGTTTTTATTAGTTTTTTTATATCTTAGCTTTCATTTATTTTTATTTCAGTTTGCTATTAGTAATTTTAGTACTTTTATGTCAGTTAGTTACCAAGACAACATTCCAAATTTTCACACATTTTTCATGTTTTATCTAATATTTATATTGTATTTTATTTTTTATTAGTTTGTCTTTATATTTTAGCTTTGATTAATTTTTATTGTATAATTTATATAATTTTTATTTTATTCTTTTATTTATATTTTTGTTATTTTATTTATCAGTTTTAGTTTTCGTGATTTTAGTGCATCAACTTTATTTCAATTAGTTGCCAAGGCAACACTTCAAATTTCGGCTTTTTTTGTTGTTGTTTTTACAAACGTTTTTACATTTTTCTTAAAGTTATCTAATATTTATGTTCTATTTTAATGCAATTTAAATTTAAAGTAATTTAACGCTTTTTTCCAATTAACAAAAATATTTTTAATAGACTTTTTAATAGACTTTATGACAGTGAGTTTTGCACATGGTGGCTCTCTTATTTTCTTTAGAAAATGTAAAAATCTAGTTGTCGACTTATTCTTTGGTCTTCTCATTATGCAATATCTCAGCATGGTAATCACAATTTCCATTCAAATGAGAATAAAACTAGCTGACACAGACTTAGGCCGACTTTTGGCTCCAGTGCGCCACCATTACATTTCAAACGGGTAGAAATAGAAACTGATGTGGAAAAGAAAAGCATTAAGAAATGTCTTTGCGGGAGTCGTCTCTAACCGTTGAGACATGTAGGCAAGTCCATTCTCTCCCCTCTGTGCCACACAACCTGTAATTAGCACAAATTGCTGGCTCCTTAAGTTGTTCTTCTGAACACCAACAAGCCATTTTTGACCTCTGATCCTTTGGCACCCATAATTCCCTTTTCCATCTTTTGCTGAGTCGGAAACCACAAAGTACTTTGCAGATAGAGACAGACGGACAGAGATCTACAGTGATCATGACTCAGGTTCATTTCTAACATCCCACGTGTGTCATTTGCTTAAAGGTTCTTCAGTGGCTCTTTGAAGCACCTTCGGTTCAGAAAGAACCTTCTTCTGGTCCAAAATCACTGTATAGGGTTCTTGAGATGAGCAAAAGACAATCATCTCCTTCAGTATTTTTCTTGTTTCATTTAAAAAAAAAACTTAAATGCAAGAATTATAAAATTACTGAACAATAAAAACTGTAATGTTTGAATTAAGTTACCATTTTAATAGTTTTTATTTATTTTTCTGTTCACTTCCTCTTCATCTTTTTAGTTTTAATTAAGGTTAAAATCATTCATAATCTTTTTTTCTAAACTTTTATTTTGAGTTAGTTCCTCATCTGTTTACTACATCTTATTTTTTATCAACAATGTCATTATAACATCCTTTTTTTTTTCTTTTTCATTTTTTATTTTGTGAAAGTTAAACACCCATTTACTTTACAGTTTTTTAAAGAATTTTATTTATGCATTTATGTATCTATTTTTGTTTTGTTTTTTTTACTTTTTTTATTTTGCAAAAGTTAAATGTCCATTTACTTCACTTATGTTTTTAGTTATTAAGAATATAATTATTCCCAATCTTTTTTTTTTTTTCTTCCATTTTTTCATCTTTATTTTACATATTGTATTGTACAGCTTCTCAATGTGTCATTGAGTTAAAGTCGTAATAAACAGAAACACAATGCCATAAAGAGGACAGTTTGGAGAGGAAAGTTTTTAAATGTGCAGATCTTGCACAGCATTTGCGTTCACATAAATATGAATGTTTCAGGCCTAAATCACATCTTTGTCATGCAAGACTGAAGATGAATCATTATGATCCTATAGTGTGGCTTTCCCTCTTTCACAACAGATGGGCAAACCCCAAAGCCGTAGCGTTTGCCAGAAAAACCCATTCGTAGTTACTGCACTGATGCTTTGCCATTCATAAACTCACTGACCTTAAGAACAATACAGTTATTTTAAACCTCTCCGGTCGCTACCCATCATTCTGTTTTGCATCTACATCCCTTCCAATGTTTTTTGGGAAGTAAACGCAAGCCTGCTCCAGAGCCAGAACCGAGCTTGTGTGGTCATATGGTGAAGACATCTGTGCCATTACGAGATCCTGGGTCAGGTAATGGAGCATGAAAGTAACAAATGATTTCTCTCTATACCATCTCAGTTATTTCTCCTTGACAATGCTGAGATGAAATTGAGATCAAATAATGCTACTCAGATTTGAGGTTGAGCTGTATATGCACCGTCTGCAGTGGTATTTTAGCATTATTTGTACACTACAGTATTATAGTGTATATTAATGTTTTGAATTAGCTTTTATTTTTACTACTTCAGGTTTATGTTTTAGAATTTTTTCATATGCTCTATATACACTTTCATTCTATTTTTTGTTGAATATTTTAGCTTTAATTTATTTTTATTTCAGTTTTAGTAATTCTAGTACTTCAGCTTTGAATTCAGTTAGTTGCCACGTCAACATTTCTAATTTTTGCTCTTTTTAACATTTTTCTTAGTTATCTTTTTGTATTTTTTCAACCTTTTCAATTAAGGATAACCATTTTTAATAGTTTTATGACTTTTTTATGACTTAAAAGCATACATTTTTATATGTTTTTATTAGTTTTTTTATATCTTAGCTTTCATTTATTTTTATTTCAGTTTGCTATTAGTAATTTTAGTACTTTTATGTCAGTTAGTTACCAAGACAACATTCCAAATTTTCACACATTTTTCATGTTTTATCTAATATTTATATTGTATTTTATTTTTTATTAGTTTGTCTTTATATTTTAGCTTTGATTAATTTTTATTGTATAATTTATATAATTTTTATTTTATTCTTTTATTTATATTTTTGTTATTTTATTTATCAGTTTTAGTTTTCGTGATTTTAGTGCATCAACTTTATTTCAATTAGTTGCCAAGGCAACACTTCAAATTTCGGCTTTTTTTGTTGTTGTTTTTACAAACGTTTTTACATTTTTCTTAAAGTTATCTAATATTTATGTTCTATTTTAATGCAATTTAAATTTAAAGTAATTTAACGCTTTTTTCCAATTAACAAAAATATTTTTAATAGACTTTTTAATAGACTTTATGACAGTGAGTTTTGCACATGGTGGCTCTCTTATTTTCTTTAGAAAATGTAAAAATCTAGTTGTCGACTTATTCTTTGGTCTTCTCATTATGCAATATCTCAGCATGGTAATCACAATTTCCATTCAAATGAGAATAAAACTAGCTGACACAGACTTAGGCCGACTTTTGGCTCCAGTGCGCCACCATTACATTTCAAACGGGTGGAAATAGAAACTGATGTGGAAAAGAAAAGCATTAAGAAATGTCTTTGCGGGAGTCGTCTCTAACCGTTGAGACATGTAGGCAAGTCCATTCTCTCCCCTCTGTGCCACACAACCTGTAATTAGCACAAATTGCTGGCTCCTTAAGTTGTTCTTCTGAACACCAACAAGCCATTTTTGACCTCTGATCCTTTGGCACCCATAATTCCCTTTTCCATCTTTTGCTGAGTCGGAAACCACAAAGTACTTTGCAGATAGAGACAGACGGACAGAGATCTACAGTGATCATGACTCAGGTTCATTTCTAACATCCCACGTGTGTCATTTGCTTAAAGGTTCTTCAGTGGCTCTTTGAAGCACCTTCGGTTCAGAAAGAACCTTCTTCTGGTCCAAAATCACTGTATAGGGTTCTTGAGATGAGCAAAAGACAATCATCTCCTTCAGTATTTTTCTTGTTTCATTTAAAAAAAAAACTTAAATGCAAGAATTATAAAATTACTGAACAATAAAAACTGTAATGTTTGAATTAAGTTACCATTTTAATAGTTTTTATTTATTTTTCTGTTCACTTCCTCTTCATCTTTTTAGTTTTAATTAAGGTTAAAATCATTCATAATCTTTTTTTCTAAACTTTTATTTTGAGTTAGTTCCTCATCTGTTTACTACATCTTATTTTTTATCAACAATGTCATTATAACATCCTTTTTTTTTTCTTTTTCATTTTTTATTTTGTGAAAGTTAAACACCCATTTACTTTACAGTTTTTTAAAGAATTTTATTTATGCATTTATGTATCTATTTTTGTTGGGTTTTTTTTACTTTTTTTATTTTGCAAAAGTTAAATGTCCATTTACTTCACTTATGTTTTTAGTTATTAAGAATATAATTATTCCCAATCTTTTTTTTTTTTTCTTCCATTTTTTCATCTTTATTTTACATATTGTATTGTACAGCTTCTCAATGTGTCATTGAGTTAAAGTCGTAATAAACAGAAACACAATGCCATAAAGAGGACAGTTTGGAGAGGAAAGTTTTTAAA
The DNA here is from genome assembly GCF_001515605.1 of Sinocyclocheilus anshuiensis. NCBI lineage: Eukaryota > Metazoa > Chordata > Actinopteri > Cypriniformes > Cyprinidae > Sinocyclocheilus > Sinocyclocheilus anshuiensis. The sequence continues at coordinate 427,188 of NW_015544185.1, read as the reverse complement.
TGTGCAGATCTTGCACAGCATTTGCGTTCACATAAATATGAATGTTTCAGGCCTAAATCACATCTTTGTCATGCAAGACTGAAGATGAATCATTATGATCCTATAGTGTGGCTTTCCCTCTTTCACAACAGATGGGCAAACCCCAAAGCCGTAGCGTTTGCCAGAAAAACCCATTCGTAGTTACTGCACTGATGCTTTGCCATTCATAAACTCACTGACCTTAAGAACAATACAGTTATTTTAAACCTCTCCGGTCGCTACCCATCATTCTGTTTTGCATCTACATCCCTTCCAATGTTTTTTGGGAAGTAAACGCAAGCCTGCTCCAGAGCCAGAACCGAGCTTGTGTGGTCATATGGTGAAGACATCTGTGCCATTACGAGATCCTGGGTCAGGTAATGGAGCATGAAAGTAACAAATGATTTCTCTCTATACCATCTCAGTTATTTCTCCTTGACAATGCTGAGATGAAATTGAGATCAAATAATGCTACTCAGATCTTTCTCCTGAGAAAAGGATTTCAGTTTCAGAAGAGGTTTGCTCTGAAATCTAGGGAAGCTTAATTCCAGCATGGAATACAAAAATTAAACAAATATTAGTCACTTTTTATCTACACTTCTGACTTTTTTCCTTACAGTTCTAAGAAGAATTGAGATATAAACTTGCAATTCTGAGAAGAAAAGTCAGAATTGTGAAATATAAGTCACAGTTGACAGAAAACAAAATGTCAGAATTGTGAGGTAAAAAGTCGTAATTACAATTTTTGAAAAACTTCTGTGGCAATCAAAAGCAGAATTGTGAGATTTAAACTCAGAATTCCGAGAGTGAGATGTAAACTTATGATTATGAGTTTAGAACTTGCAATTGCGAGATATAAACTCAATTCTGAGAAGACAAATCTGATTTGTGAGATAAAAAGTTGCAATTACGTTTTGTTTTTGTTTTTTTAATTCAGCAGTGGAAACAAAAAAAACTCAGAAATCTGATAAAAAAAAAAAGTCAAAATTGCGAGTTGTAAACTTGCAATAATGAGAAAAAAGTCAGAACTGTGAGATGTAAACTCAAAATTATGTTTTTTATAACTTGCAATTCTGAGATAAAAACGTGTAATTCTGAGGAAAAAAAACATGACTTATGAGATATAAACGTGCAGTTATGAGAAAAAAGTCAGAATTGTGAGATTTAAAAAAAATATCGCAATTACGTTTGTAATATTTTTATTTGCTGACGGTAATGAACTTCCATAGAAATCAAAAGTGAGGGTAAACTCGCTAATTTCTTCAGTCCAGATCTAATCTTTCTATTGATTCATTTGTGTCTCATTGTTATTCCTCCAAAGGAATTTGAGAAGAGACACCTGAAACAAACTTGATTCTTCAATGAATCATAACTAATATTAAGAGCGCTGGAAGTGCAAACTCTGAGCAATAAAGTATGTCCTGGGTGTGGTACTGTTATTTACTTCTTTCTTGCATGATTCAGGCTTTCCTTGTTTCTTCTAACCGTCTTCATCTCTTCTCTGTGTGTGTGCAGTTGGGACGAGAGCAGCTCCATCAGCAGCGGTTTGAGTGATGGTTCTGATAACCTGAGCTCAGAGGAGCTCAACGTCAGCTCATCTCTCAACTCCCTCCCCACCACACCTGTCGGCTCGCGACGCAACTCCTCCGCCATGGTAAGCAGCTCAGAGACCAGTATTGCACAGATCACTGTTTTTGTGCACGGAGTGATTTGGGTCTTGTTCTTGAACGTTGCTTGTTTGGATTTAGTGTGACTTGGCATAAATATCTACTGGAATAGGCTAGTTAATATATTTGAGACATCATATATTTTGCACAAACAACATGATTAAATGTTCCAAATGGGGTTAGATTCAACTTTACATAGCAACTGTTGTAAAACATGCTGACAGTGGAAGTCTATGGAGCAGCACACCTCACTGCAGCTGTTAGATATGAGTGAATGTCATGCTTTTTTCTGTTTGATTTTACAAACTGAGGGATAAGAAATGTTTTTCTATGGTAGGAAAATATCCATAACTCATCTAAATAACCAGGTCAGTCATGTTCCTAGAACAGGACTCTGGTCTGTGGTTTAGATCAATCTAGATCAATCTACAACTAGAAATTTTGCAACAATTTGAATATGACGTTGGCCATATTCTGTCCATGAGTTAGAAATTTGACATGCTGTTGGTATGATTTTTTTTTTTGTAAATTCTTACTTTTATTCAGCAAGGATGCATTAAATTGATCAAAAGTGACAGTAAAGACATTTATTATGTTTCAAAAGAGTTCTATTGCAAATGAATGCTGTGCTTTTCAACATTCTATTAATCACCGAATTCTGAAAATGCAAAAAATGTCACTTTCCACAAATTATGAAGCAGCACAACTGTTTTCAACATTGATAATAATAAGAAATGTTTTTGAGCAGCAGATCAGCATATTAGAATGATTTCTGAAGGATAATGTGACACTGAAGACTGGAGTAATGATGCTGAAAATTCAGCTGCAGATCACAGCAATACATTACATGTTACAGTATATTCAACTAGAATGTAGTAATATTTAACAATATTTTCTGTTTTTACTCTATTTTGGATCGAATAAATGCAGCCTTGGTGAGCAGAAGAGATTTCTTTTAAAAAATGTATAAAATCTTACCAACCCTTTTTACTTAAAGGGATAGTTCACCCAAAAATGAAAATTCTGTCATTAATTAATTACATTAATTACTCACCCTCATGTCGTTCCAAACCCAGAACTTCATTAAAATAGTCTGTGACATCAGTGGTTCAACAGTAATGTTATGAAGCTACGAGAATTATTTTCATTTTTGGCTGAACTAATGCTTTAACTAATCATATGGATATGAGTTTTTTCTAAAATTAAATATGAAGATGCAGCCACTGCTTAAAAACTAAAACTGGATGCAGACACCAAGGCACATATTAAAATGACTTCCATATCTGTTTTTTGACATTGTTTTTCAGTTCCTTCTCTGGTAAACACTGACATAAGATAACCTCTGAGGATTTGTTTTGTGTCGAGACGAGAACGTGAGACGTCTTGACAGTTTCCGGCTCTAGTTTCAGGCTGTGGTTTGGTGTTTGTGCCATCTTCAATTTAACGTGTCTCTGGTTTGGTAGTCTGGTGGTTTTCACTAGAGTGTTATATGGATGGCCTGAACATTTCTACAGCTGATAAAAAAGTTAAACAGTTTTTGTTCGTGGGTCTATTTTTGTCACTCTAAGCTGATAATGTTATAGAAGCATCACAAATAATGATTACAAATAATGCAGCACAACCAAAGTATGAGACTCACGCATATCACATTCACCCAGAGAGCCAGTACTTCCTTTAAATCAGCTTAAAAGCCTGGCTTTGATTTTCTTGGATGAATTAAGAGCAGCTGGTTTCTATTGGGCACGTCATTTGCTCGTTTGAAGCACTTGCTATCAGTTCACCATGAACTCAAACCTTTGTTTTCCTCGTCATTAAAGACGCAAATGTTAATTCTCAGGCTCATACAGACAAAAAGGGGAACAATATGACTTGATAGACTTTCTGTTGCTATGGTAACATCATCATAGAATGGCTACATGAAATTTTGAAGATATTTTCAATGTGCCATCTGGATGGTGCAAAAAGAGAAATGTCATATTCCTGGCATTGGCAAATGCTTCCATTGCGATGTCCAACATTTTTATCCACAAATGGCATGTTATATATATATATATATATATATATATAATGCAAAGTTATTTCTAACTGAGTAATGTGCTGTTTCCCATAAGTAAAACTGTGCCCATAAAAAAGCATCACAGAATCCAAGTGTGAATGTGGGAAAGTCTTTTAGAGTAAGATTCCCCGAGCTTCATTTTTTTTCTTCTTTTTTTCTTTCTTCTCGTATTAATCTTTATGTTTTACAGCCGACACAGAGGATGGCTTTGGATTGCGGTTATTACTTTCTAGATAACAGAGATGTGCGCATCATTCATAGTGTGTTTGTGTATTTCAGTGTGTAATATGAGGCCAAGTCATAAAGTATAGAATAAAATATATAAATAAAATGCTTTGTTTGGGGTCAGTAAGGTTTTTTAATGTTTTTGAAAGAAGTCTCTTCTGCTCGCCAAGGCTGTATGCATTTGATGAAAACGCCAATGAAAACAATAATATTGTGAAATATTATTACAATTTAAAATAACTTTTTCTTTGTGAATATATATTCAAATGTAATTTATTTCTGTGATCTGCAGCTGAATTTTCAGCATCATTACTCCAGTCTTCAGTGTCACATGATCCTTAAGAAATCATTCTAATATTCTGCTGCTCAAGAAACATTTCTGATTATTATCAATGTTAAAAACAATTGAGCTGCTTCATATTTTTGTGGAAAACTATTTTTCAGGATTTATTTATGAATAGGAAGTTTAAAAGAACAGCATATATTTGAAATAGAATCTTTTGTAACATTATAAATGTCTTTACTGACACTTTGGATCAATATAATGCATCCTTACTGAATACAATTTAGAATAGTATGGTCTCTCATATTAAATCTCATCTTCTAACAGATGTCCTGTACTCTGTGTGTGTTTAGTTGCGGACGGATGCAGAGAAGCGCTCTCTGGTGGAGAGTGGACTGGCGTGGTATAGCGAGGACAGTAAGTCTTTACGGAAGGCTGATGGAGTTTATGACACAGGCAGCTTAAAATCAGAGACTTCCAGCAAGTGGAGGAAAACCCGGCTGCCGGATGGTTCTCCGCAGGACAAGACGGGAAAAGGAGAACTGAAGAAACCTCAGAGTTTCGGACAACATGGGAGCTACAAAAAGGGCCGCAATCCTCCTGTGGGCGTCACCTCACCCATCACACACACTTCGCAAAGTGTGCTAAAAGTAGCAGGTATTTCTTTTCTTTTATTTTTTAAATAATTTTTGTTTTGGTATTTTATTTTGTATTTAATTTGATTTTATATATATATATATATATATATATATATATATATATATATATGTGTGTGTGTGTGTGTGTGTGTGTGTGT
>NW_015544185.1:409657-422062 GCF_001515605.1 Sinocyclocheilus anshuiensis | reverse complement strand
TATATATATATATATTAAATTAAATACAAAATAAAATAACAAAATAAAAACATAAATAACAACAAATTAAATATAAAATAAAACAAAAAATAAAATAACAAAATAAAATTACATATATATAATTTTATTGTTATTTATATATTTTTGTTTAGTATTTTGTTATTTTTTGTATATTTATATTTATTATGTGTGTGTGTGTGTGTGCTAATGCTTTGACATAATCAGACTGTATATTTGGATATATTTTAGACATAAACTCATTAGGGGAACCTGTTGGCAGCAAAACAAAAACTTTTTGTTCTCCAAACATGCATCTTCACTTTGTCATCCAGCATGCAGCTCCAGAAGGATTATATATTAATGGTAATATATCATGAGCTGGAAATGAATCAGCTGGACAAACTTAGGTTGTTTATATTACTGCTGTCATCCATAACCTGTCGTAAATGAAGACCATGTGCAATACAGAGACTGGTGAAGTGTCTCTTCAGCAAATATCAAACCGATGACTCGTGTGGAAACTGTAAAAGATCCACATGAGTCTTAACTTCAATAGTTTAAAGTTCTGTCCTCATTGGCTCACCCTCATATCAATCCACATTAAGCTTTTCTATACAGTGACCAGGGCCTCAAAAATAAACAGTAACGAACCATAAACGGACCATAAAAGAAGTCCATATGACTCGAGCCCTATATTCAGAGTCATCTGAAGTCATATGATAGATTTCTGTGAGATTTAAGTCATTATCCACTAAAAAAAATTCTCCTTTCTGCTGTACCTCTCAAACCTTGTTAAGTCATGCTGCTTTGGTATTACATGAGGATGCATAAATCATGGTGAATTATTCCATTAACTCTTCTTCACTATGTTTTTGACTTTCCTCAAATGCCTGAGCACATTTCTTGAGAGAGAATCCTGTCAGGTTTATCTTTTCACCATCTTGATGCAGATGCACCAGTAGGCAGCCTTACCTTTCTATGCTGGATCCATAGTTTACAATGACATTTAAATGTCAGGGGTCCATTGTACTTAGAAGAAAACCAGCAGCTGTATGGCACCATATGGCATTTTACTTTGTCATACTGCCATCCTGTTATAAAAGTACCCTCACAAATGGCAAAAACATAATCATCAGTTTAAGGAATAAAAAACATAGTGGTCATAGCACTGAATAAAACAGTTGGTTTCTGTTGTTTTTGGGTTGTGTGGTCACTTTGAAGTAAAATTACACTCTCTATATAAAGAAATGAATACTTTCAGTCAGCAAGGAGGCATTAAATTGATCAAAAGTGACACTAAAGACATTTATTTATTAATGTTACAAAAGATTCTATTGCTATTTCAAATTAATTCTGTTCTTTTGAACCTTCTATTCATCAAAGAATCCTGAAAAATAAAATGTATCACAGTTTCCACAAAAATATGAAGCAGCACAACTGTTTTCAGCATTGATAATAATCAGAAATGTTTCTTGAGCAACAAATCAGCATATTAGAATGATTTCTGAAGATCATGTGACACTGAAGACTGGAGGAATGATGCTGAAAATACAGCTGCAGATCACAGAAATAAATTACATTTAAGAATCAAATAAATGCAGCCTTGGTACGAAACTTCATTAAGAACAAAACCGTATTATGTATGTAAAAAAAAAAAAAGTGTACTGAGCACACTATACATACTATATACTGCAGAAATCATAAGAGTAAGTATGTACTATGCACTATGTAGTAGTATGTAGCTACTAAACTAAAGTCTGGCAAGCATAAAGTTTTCATTTTAAACACTATATCAGCTGCTTTATCATTCCAAACCTAACAAATGTGTTTTTAAAACGATTTTACATGAAAAGTGTGCTTGAGCTATCGCAGAATGACATTTTTAAGTGGAAAAATTGAAATTGTATCCAAAAATAAATCATAGACAATAAGCAGGCATGTTTTCAGGCATTTCCCAGCATGCCACGCTCAGATAATGCTCTCCGCTTGAGGATAGTTTATCTGTAGGCACTTTGAGAGCTTCTGTCATTAGTGTTCGTTCAGTGATTAAAGCTTCATAGAAACTCATCTATTAGTAATTAGTCCTCCGAACGTCATTGAACCCCATTAGTTCACATATTCTTGCTTGCTATTTTGGATTGTAGTATGCTCAAGTCACGCGTGCTGGTGTTTAGATCTTGTGTAGGCCGAGACGCTCTTTATCTTTGAAGTGTCTCTAATTCAATGCAGATGGCTGCTTGCCCTCGTCTTCATCAGCGATGACTCACATACTGTAGGTTTAGGCCACAGAACCTTAATCATGGCTTCAATCGGGTCCTCTCCATGACTTCATCTGATGTCATAGCCCCAAGGCTTTCACCTTTCTGATGATACGTCTCTGTGTGTCATCCTGGTGTTGGTCATTATCAGTGATTCAGCTTTGTGTGTGAAAGGAAATGAAGCTCTATTGACGATGAGGTTGATGTGGTAAGTTCCCACAGAAAAGTACTGCGGTGGTGCCATGGCATCGTGATGGTATTGAATGAGAATAGCGTGGTATTGCAAGGAGCTGAATTATTACCGTAATCATTTATGTGGTTTATACATTATATTTCAAGGTACTTCAATAAATGCCGTGGGTTATGTCTAAAAACATATGGGATTTCCATCCTAGAGGAAGATTTTTTGCTCACAAATTGCTTTTCGTATTTCAGAGTAATTCATGGAGTATGAACATCCCAAGCTTTCTGGGTTTTGGCTTTCATTGGGATTTGTGTTTAAAACTATTTTTTAAAAGATAAATAGTGTTGTTTTTGTTAACTAAATCAAAAACTATTACATGTAGTTACATTTACATTTAGTCATTTAGCAGACGCTTTTATCCTGATGAGGACAATGGAAGCAATCAAAATCAACAAGAGAGCAATGATATGCAAGTGCTATAACAAGTTATATAGTTCAAGTTTTAGCAGTTTTGTTGGGGTTTTTTTGTTGTTGTTGTTGTTGTTGTTGTTGTTGTTGTTGTTTTTTAAATATACATCTATACATTTTTATAATTTTTTTAATTCTAAATAATTTTATAAAACTAAATTAAAATGAGAAATGTTTGCTTTGCAACTAGCTGAAATTATTTGATATATATTTTATTACAGTTATTAGAATGTTTTTATTTAAATAAATAATAATTAAATAACTAATTATTTATTAAATAATTTTAATAAAGTTTGGGTTTTAGTTAACTATAATAACCCTGGTTGAAATAAAACTGATATAAAATTAAATATGAATATTAGATGGAAAACTTAAACTCAAACTGAAAATTGAAAAAGTTGAAAGAATAGAATAGAATAGAAATAGAAATAAAGCTAAATAGAAATGTTTTTTAAAAGTATAGAAATTATTCAAACTTACAAACTAACATTAAAACAGAATATATCAATAAAAGGCCCATTAAAACATTGATAAACACCTTAAAGCTTATAAATAATACTAAAATAATATTTCAACAAATAAAACAACTCAACGTTTTTAATTTTGAAGAGATTTGATAAAGATTTTGTTTTTTGTTTTTAAATGGAAAAGATTGAATAGTTTCCATTGACCTTGTCTGAATTATGTGTAGAAGTCATACTGGATTTAATTTTAAAGGAATGGAATTCTCTGAGCAATACAATGAAAATATTTCCCTGGAATGACAATGAATCGTTTATACTTTTAAAGTCACACAATTGTGTTGTTTAAAATAAATAAATAAATAAAATGTTATTTTCCCATAATATTCCCCTCTGTATCTTCAATCTTGCATTGGTGCTCTTGGTTTAAATATGCACATGTACATGTGAGTGACACTTATTGACTGTTTTCTTTCTTTCTTTCTAGTCCCTAAAGGAGACACTAAGGCAGTCGACAAGGTGAAAATGTCCGTCAAGGCAACGGGTCTCCAGCGTTCCCGCTCCGACGCGGGCCGTGACAACGAGCACCGCAAGCCTCCCTCAGGTCTGGTTAAATCCTCCGCTGGCGGCTCCTTCGGTTACAAGAAACCGCCGACCACCGGAACGGCCACTTTCCTGACAGCAGGAGGCACTACTATCACGAGCGGCTCGGCCACTGTGGGCAAAACCCCCAAGTCCTCGGGAATCCCCATCAAACCCGTCCCAGGTGGAGGTGGGCGCAAAAACAGCCTGGATGCCAGCAGCTCCGATCAGGGGTTCCTCGCGCCCAGTGCTCGCGGGAGCATTCAGTATCGCAGTCTGCCGCGACCTGCCAAATCCAGCACTATGAGCTTGACCGGACGCCCTTCCTCTCGCCCTGTTAGTGGCAGCATCGACGCCAGTCTCCTCACCCTCAAACCTGTACCGCCTCTGTCCAACACCATGCCCACCAGAGGAAGAGAAGGAGGCAGCTTGAAAGCGGCTAGTCGCCCGAGCACCACGGGACCCGTCAACCAAACGGACCGAGAGAAGGAGAAGGAAAGAGCCAAGGCCAAAGCCGACCTGGAGATCAGTTATCTGAAGGCCGAGAACCAGAGCGACAGCTGTGGAGAGACTGTGGAGAAGATCCACCGAGTGCGGAGGACGAGCACTAGTAAATACCCAGAACTGAGCTCTCCGACCAGCACGCCAAGGTATGACCCTCTGCACAAATGCCACATATGAAATAAAATTCACTGCAATCAATTTATAATTTTAGTAAATAAAATTAAGTAAAATAAAATTATATTATTTTTTAATAACAGAAAAAATAAAAAATAAAATAAATACGTGTATACACAAAAATTAATTAAAATGTATTAAGTGTCTTTTCATAAAAAAAATTATTAAATGTTTGTGTGTGTATATACATTTTATTAATATTTTATTCAATATTTAGTTTATTTGATATATATTTAATATTTTGTATTTATATTTAATATGATAGATAGATAGATAGATAGATAGATAGATAGATAGATAGATAGATATTAAACGACAAACTATTTATTGATTGAATGGTTTATTTATTTAAATTCTATTTTTAATTAATCAACTGGTATAAAAGTATACATTTATATCTATATTATATCTTGATGATTTACACAGCTACATGACTCACTTAATTGATAGATAGATAGATAGATAGATAGATAGATAGATAGATAGATAGATAGATAGATAGATAGATAGATAGATAGATAGATAGATAGATAGATAGATAGATAGATAGATAGATAGATAGATAGATAGATAGATAGATAGATAGATAGATAGATAGATAGATAGATAGATAGATAGATAGATAGATAGATAGATATTAAACGACAAACTATTTATTGATTGAATGGTTTATTTATTTAAATTCTATTTTTAATTAATCAACTGGTATAAAAGTATACATTTATATCTATATTATATCTTGATGATTTACAGAGCTACATGACTCACTTAATTGTCCCCAATTTTAGTTTTTCTATAAAATTATTTAATTTGAAAATATCATGCATTGATTGTTATGATTTGTTAAATATTTTATCAAATATTTTTACAGCTAATGCTTCTGGTCTCTTGCATTGTAATTTAAATATTTAACAAATTATAACAATCTCTCCATGATATTTTCAGATAATAATTGGGGACAACTGGGGAAAATGAAGTGAATCCAGAGGCTGTGGGGCACTTCAGAAATAAAATGAGGGGGAAATATATAAAATAAAGTTGTTGGTTTTTTTGTTGTTTTTTTTAGAAAATGGGCATAGGCAACATTCTTGCAGGAAATACTCTGTAGAAGCCCTGTGTGTTTATATTACGCAAGTTATGCTACTCAGTTATTTAAAACCCTTTCTGGAAACGGACATCAAGAGCCTTTGAGGTTGATTTCATGGTTGGCAGAGTGTTCTTCTTTGGATGCGCTGAAATCCCTTCAGTACTTGATTACAGAAGGTCTTTGAGTTCATGATGTTTCTGATGATGACTTGGTCTTTGACTCTAACAGGTTGTTGAGCAGTAAGTCTCTAGTTCATCCTCCCAGCCTGGCTCACCTAGACAAGCTCAACTCCAACAGTCTGGACTCCTGTATCACCATCCATGACCTTCCTCCAAAGATCCCTCCCTACTCCAAGCTGCAGGACCTGGCGGGCTCCCGCGTGTCCCCTCGACTCACCCCGAGCCCCGCACCGGTGCTCCACATCGACTCTCCCAGCTGTTTCTCAGGCCAGGCGCTGTCGGTCAGCAGCTCCCCCATCCTCTACCCCAAGATGTCCGGCCTGCACCGCAGCATGGAGTCGCTGCCGCTTCATATGAGCATCCCCGCCAAACCGGATCTGGGACACCGGGAAGAAACCAGGAATACTGGGACGTGGGGCGCAGGCAGTCGGACGTCCATCACTTTGGGCGACAGGTGAGTTTGGGTCTGTTTATTAGTTGTACGATGTTTAAGTGAGCAAAGTAGAGCAGAACCATGATTTTATATAGAATAATATATATAGAATCAAATCTATTAAATCATTAAATTCATTAAATCCCTATTAAATTTTAATCCTGGCCAATCTTTTATTTTATTATAAACTATTATATCATTTATTCGTTATTGTACTATAATATTATTATTAATTACTATGTTAATTATTAATATAGCATTTTTATTCAAACAAAGATTATGAAACATAAATATAAAAATATATTTATTAAAATATACATTTATTTTTATATCAAATTAAAATTATACATGTAAATAATAATATATATCTCTGTTTATTTAAGAACAAATATATTAAACCTATTATTATTATATAATGTTCATTTTATATATATTAAGGATGGTAAGATTAACCGATTCCCATCGGTGCATCAGCATAAAAGTTATCGATTTAAAAAAGTGTGCATTGGATACAAGTTGGCATTTGTATCGCGATGCATCGTTTCTAACATATTTGCGTTGGTAAAAAAAAAACAATTTATTTATATATATAATTATAAGTAGATGCACTTTACTTTTATTATTTAAAAAGTTACCAAAAATTTGTGACCAATATTTTATATGTAGATATTTCTTCTCTCTAACTGTTTCTCAATGCTGCTACGTGAATATGACGTAGCCTATCACAACACTACAGAGACCGAGACGTGTCCTGAGAGTCACATAAAATATAGATTAACATGGCAGAGGTAGAGCTGCATCTTCCACCAAATAATTATAATAAACTAAAGAAATAAAAGCGAACTATCTGTACCATATTGAATTGCATAGCATCATATTTTTTCAATTGCATGCATTGCATTGAATCCAAATGAGCACAATAAAATATTCAAATGATGCTCATGTCATTTGCTGTGAGAGAGTCTCGCCCTGCTGGCACAAGAGGGAGAGATTGAACTAATTAAACAATCAATCAATCAACATTTATTTATACAGCCCTTTACAACTCTCAAGGTGAACCAAAGTGCTTTCCAATTAAAACAGAGCAATAAAAACAAAGATATAAGCCAACAACAAACAATCAGATGAACATTTTGGACTGGATAGCAGTGTTATGCTAAGCGTGTTAGTTCGGGGTGAGGTATTTATACTGTATGTGCTGCTCTCTACCCCTCCCAGTTTACAAACTGATAGGAACACCTTTCCCAAGAAAGGATTAAGGTACATCTATTTTATCTCAAATTAACTAGTACAGCAATGCAGTGTAGGATTGTTCTGACGTATGTCATGCTTTCTTCCGCAGTCACTGTGGCAGCGGCCAGTCAGAGGGAGAAGTGAGGGAACGCCGTCATTCCCACACGATCACGAGCATGACGGATTCAGAGAGCCCGCCGCAGCTGCCCTCACCGACACACGTGACGCAGCCCTTCCTGGGAAAAACACTGCCGACCAACGTGGGTGAGTGAAGTCAAACACTTCTCAGGTGTGAGATTTTACAGATAAAACCTCAGCAGATGCACATGACACATGAGATTAATCACGCTCTCTCTCCACAGTGGCACCAATCCCGAGTTCAGGCTCCGGTTCCCAGATCACACGCTCCAACAGCATCCCGGCGAATGACATGGGATACGAGCTGTACGGCACGTCTCCTCTGGGCAGCTCTCTGTCAAAGAGCATGATGAGATCTGGATCCTTCAGAGAGCCGAGTGAGGATGGTGAGCCGTGGACAGTGTTCAAGAACCTGCCCTAACCTACTCCTGGATTTGATGCAACATGCATAAATGCTTTGTTTCGCTAGTGTTCAAATGCATAGATAACAACTCAAACTAACTTAAATGTTTTATCTGTTGCTTTTGATGGAATAGAGAGTTTTATCATAACTATAAAAGCCCAAGTTTTATAGCTTTTAGTGTTTTCTGGTCCAAGAATTTGATGTTGTTTGATCTCATTTTTACTGATAGCTCAATAACAGTATTATCTTAGAATTATTTATATACTTTTGTAGTATTTATTAATATTTGAATTAGCTTTTATTTTTAGATTTGCAGTTTTAGTTTTAGATATTTTCATACTTAAACGTATACCACTTAGTTGCCAATGCAACATTTTTATTAATTTTGATTAATTAATCAATTTTATTTTTAATTTTTTTTTTTTCGGTTAATTTTGATAGTTCAAATTAAACTTCTTTCAGTTAGTTGCCAAATAAAAATGTTTTTTTCGTCTAATATTTATATTTCATTTCAGCTTTAATTTCAATTGCCAAAAAAGTTTTAGTTTTAGTTAACAACACTGCTTCATGGCCAAACAAGATATCTAATAATGAAATTGAAACTGAGCCTGTCTTCTATCGTAATACCCATTCCTTGTCTTATTTTGAATAATTCATAAGTGCATGTTATTCTAATCAACAATCAGGTATAGATAAACATCATTCAAGTCACTACCTATGTTTTTCATGTCAAATATCTTTATTCTTTATTATCTTTATTTACAGCATCTTTATTTCCTTTAGAAATAGACCATATTATACAAATAAAATGCAAACAGAGTTTCTTGTTGCCTTAACAGCATTAACTTTTCTATTTTAAATTGGTGAACGTGAACCAAACTATGGCTCTAGCCTGTATTTGTGTGCAATTTTGCTCTCTGTCTCTCAGTTCATGGATCTGTGCTGTCTCTGGCCTCAAATGCCTCATCCAACTACTCGTCGGTGAGTAGAAACTGATGTAACACGTTAAAATCTGATTGGCTCTTTATTTTCTGAAATTTCTCTTAACAACCAGCCTTTTTCCCTCTATTTCCTGTCCTTGCTCACTCTTTCTTGGTCTTTATCGCCATTTCTGAATCTTGCACTCTCAGACTGAAGAGAGAATGCAAGGAGAGGTAAGAATCTTCTTATGCCGCTGTCGTCAGCTTGTCTTTATCCTTCTTTTCCTCTTATTTTCTGCTATTGCTGAAGAAAAAAACACATTCATATTCACTTTTGATAGCAACTCATTCTGCAATATAAACGACATGTAAAACAACCAACTGTAGTTCTTTTTTAATGTGACGTCAGTGTTATACTAATTGCATTACATTTTAATATTAAACCTTTTGCTGACCATAAATGTCTGTGTTTTGAAAATACCTTTGATTTTTAATGTTTCTAACTCATTCTTCCATCTCAGCAAATCCGGATACTGAGGCGTGAGCTGGAGTCGTCTCAGGATAAAGTGACCAGTCTGACCAACCAACTCTCAGCAAATGTACGCGCAAAACACACCATTAAATACACAATTGCAGAAAAAAAAAACAATGCATTTCATAATATTTCTAGTGTTTTAAATCCAGATCACTTCTCACTGCAAGTTTCCACTAACCCCAGCTGCCTTCAGCTCACCCTGCATTGATCTGCTGCTTCAACACAACTGGCTTCAGCAATACACTCACACACTTTGGTGACTGTCAGATCTGGATGGGATTAGTTTTGCCAGAGGAGTTTTTGTGATTCGGATGGTATTAAAATCAGTAATTCTATAAAACACTAATCACCCCAGGGAAGACTAGTCCTGTCTGAGTAGGGCTCTACAGTGTGCTTTATATGGGTGAAAATAAAATTGCTGTCATAAAGGTGCAAATGCACTTAAAAATCACCGCCAGAGGGCCTTTAATGAAAAGTTTTCATTTCTGATGCTGATACCAGTGCATATATAAATGTGTGTGTGTGTATGTGGGATGGAGGGTTGTGACCCTATAGTCCTAACGGCACTGTCCCTCTCTCCCTGGCTGATGTCCTGTCCTGGCCTCTGATGACTGACTGCTGCCTGGGGTTGCTGGCTGTTGCAGACAGGCCAGGTTTGTTGGACTGTCACTCACAGCCACGTCCGTCGCTGTTGCATGTGTCTGTACCCCTCGCAGGCCCCCCGCCCTTAGTGTGGCGCTGACTGATGATGTGGAGTGGAAGTCATTGTTTGCCCTGTGGCTTTCAGGTGTCATCTGGCCGAGTGATGATGATGATTATGTCATAGTGTTGATGCTGGGTGCTGTATGAGGGAACCACAAACACAAACACAGACATAGTCTTGAATGTGCAATAATTGAGTATTAAAAGTTGCTTCTTTATCTGAACAAACACTTAACCCAAATTATTTAATTTTGTGTGTAACTTGTATCGCATAATTTATGCTATGTACATGTCCACCCTGGAAAACCACCTAACAATTCCCTGGAAACCTCCCAGAACATCGTAGCAACCACATAACAACACCTTAGCAGCCACTCCGAATACCCTAGGAACTGCATAGCAACACTACTGTGGCAACTACTGAGAAGCAACACACTAGCAACCACCCAAAACCCTTGCAATATCATAGCAACCACCTTAGTAACTACCTAGCAACCACCCAAAACACCTTTGAAACCATTTGCAGTGCCATAGCAACCACCCTAGCAACTGCTTAATAACCACCTAGAACAACCTAGCAACCTCATACCAATATTCTAAAATTATTCAGAACACCTTAGCATCCACATAGCAACGCCCTAACAGCCACTCCAAACACCCTAGGAACTGCATAGCAACGTGGTAAAAACTACCCCAAACACCTTATCAGCTGCATAGCAGTATTCTCACAACTGCTGAGAATACCTCAGAGCAACACCCTAGCAACCACCCAAAATCACTTGCCATAGGACCCACCTTAGTAATTACCTAACAATTACCCAGAACACCCTAGAAACATAGAAAGAAACATACACAACATGCAAACAACCACTTAGCAACACTTTAGCAACCACTGAGCTACCAGTTACCACATAGCAATGGTTGGCAACACCCTAGCAACCACATGGCAAATCCAATGTACTGATAATCACTGAGAACACATTAGCAACCACATATTAATACCTTAGCAACCACCCAGAACACCCTAGCAACTGCACAGCAACATGATAAAAAAACATTCAGAACACTTTTGCAACTGTATAGCAACACCCTAATGCATTAGCAACCACATTGCAATGCACTGGGTAACCATCCATCACACTTTAGCAACCACATAGCAAACCTTTAGCAACCAGGTGAACATTCTACAGCAAACACCTAGCAAAACACACTAATAATCACTCAATAAACACTGTAGCAACCATATAGAAACACCCTGACAACCACTGAGAACACACCTCTAGAAACCACCTAGCAACACACTAATAACCACTCAGAACACCTTAGCAACCACATAGAACCACCTAGCAACACATTAATAACTGCTCAGTACACCTTAGCAACCACATAGAAACACCCTGATAACCACTGAGAATACACCTCTGGAAACCACCTAGCAACACACTAACAACCACTCAGAACACCTTAGCAACCGCATAGAAACACCTTGGCAACCACCCACGACAGCCTAGCCAGATTAATTCCATCGTCTCTCTTTCACACACACACTGTCCTGTAGCACGTGTGTCGTCACATGGCAACCTGATGGTTTTGTCCTTTCCAGCTTGCAGGTCGTCCCCTGTTCACCCTCCATCCATCCATCCATTTCCACAGCTGTTCTTCCCGTCCTTTCCCGTCGCTCTTTCCCAGTCCAGATGGAGACACGCGTGTCTTAGTGTGTGTGTGTGTGTGTGTGTGTGTAATGATTGGTAGCGTCTGTCAGACACTAACCTGCACCTGTCCCTGTGTCTGAAGGCTAACCTGGTGGCAGCGTTTGAGCAGAGTCTGGCCCTCATGACGGCACGACTGCAGAGTCTGTCAGTCACTTCTGAGCAGAAGGTCAGTGTACACAGAAACAACACACTGCAGATTTACATGTGTTAGATGTGACATTTTATTACCCATCATTCAAGCATTGTAAAATTTGTGCAGTTGCCTACTATATAAAATTATTATTGAAATCAGATATTTTTTAAAGGGGTCGTATGATGCGATTTCAAGTTTTCCTTTCTCTTTGGAGTGTTACAAGCTCTTGGTGCATAAAGAATATCTGTAAAGTTGCAAAGACTAAAGTCTCAAATCCAAAGAGATATTCTTTATAAAAG
>NW_015544185.1:402464-409585 GCF_001515605.1 Sinocyclocheilus anshuiensis | reverse complement strand
GGCCAATCACAATGCACTGGGTCAGCTGGCCAATCAGAGCAGACTGCGCTTGTCAAAGGAGGGGGCTTTGTTGAAAACGACGTGTTTGAGAGAGGCGGGGCATAGAGGACCTACAATAATGTACAGTGTTTGAAAAATGATGTGTTTTTTTAACATTAAAGCATGTCAATATTCTGTTACACCAAATACACAAAATAATTATCTTTAAAATAGCATCATATGACCCCTTTAAAATATATATATATATATATATAAATATTAAATAAAAAAATCTAATTATTTAAATAAAGCTAAATGTAGGTAGAATTTAGATGCAGTAAAGGTAGATGCATTAAATTGGAACATTTAAAATGTTGCAAAATATTTATTCCAATTAAGTGCTGTTCTTTTGAACTTTGTATTTATCAAAGAAAAGTATGGTAGTTTCCACAAAAATATGAAGCAGCATTACTGTTTTCAACATGAATAATAATCTGAAATGTTTCTTGAGCAGCAAATCAGCATGTTAGAATGATTTCTGAAGGATCATGTGACACTGAAGACTGGAGTAATGATGCTGGAAATTCAGCTTTGATTACAGGAATAAATTGCAATTTCCAAAATATTAAAATGGAAACCAGTTATTTTAAATTGTAATAATATTTCACAAAATTACAGTTTTTACTGTATTTTTTATCAAATACTTGCAGCCTTTGTGGGCATTTTTCTTTCATTCTTCTGACTTCAAGGCTTTTATATAACTGGTTATACACAAATTGACTGTTATTACAATTTTAAATACTAAACAGTTTAATCTATGAAATAATGTGAATATGTTTTGTTTCTAATATGTAATTCCATCAGAAGTAAGTCACAGGGATGCACAAAACACAAATGTCACCATTTCATTAAAACTGACACCAAAAACAGCCAGAAAAAGGCACTTGTGTTAGGTTTTAACAATGGAGTTTCATGGTTTGTTTGTGAAAAGTTTCCTTTTTTACAGTGGAATCAGATATGTTCATGTTTCAATTTTTAACATTCAAGTGTATCTTTGGCTTATCATTTCAGGATTCTGAGCTAGTGGACCTAAGGGAAACCATAGAAGTCCTAAAGACCAATAACACAGAAGCCCAGTCCATCACTCAAGGGGCCCTCAATGTCCCCGACACCCGACATGTGTTAGAGGATGCAGCAGGGCCCCAGAATTGTTATTCGTGATCACTGTGGGTGGTGCCGATTGAACCCCAATAATATGACATAATGTGGAGCTAGAAATGTACTCTTCATAATCAAATTGGTTTGAAGTAATACAGTACATTTATACTAAATAGTTATAATAACATATTTTCCTGTGAGTGTACATATCTTCATTAAAAAAAGTTTCAATCCCACCCAAAGGTTTTTTTTTTTTTTTTTACATTTATTCATTTTCATGCATAAGGCATTTTTTGTTTGTTTGTTTTTAGACTTGATGGAAGTGTGCTAAATGAACACTGATTTATTTTTCCCTCAGAGCTGCAGATCGACCGGCAGAACTCGTCAGAGAGCATCTCCAGTCTGAACAGCATCACCAGTCACTCCAGCGCCGGCAGCCTGAAGGAACAGGAGGCCAAGAAGAAGAAGAAGAAGAGCTGGGTGAGGATGGGAACTGGAAAAGAAAACCGTTTCAGATGGTTTTATCTTTGGTTCAGGCTGGTCCAGGCTGCTCATTTAGCTGATCTAATATGTGAAATGTAGATGTAGATGTAGATGATCTGTTCCAACGTTGCGATTAAGTATGACTGTGATCTCTTCCCTTTGCTTCCCTGCTCTCTATTTCACAGGTCTATGAGGTGAGTTGTTTTCCCAGCCCATCCACATCCATCACAATCACAGCATACTTGAAGCTTCTAAAGAAACAGTCAATATCTTTTTTGCCGTTGTATTATGTGGTCAAAAACTCAATAAGTCGCAGCGAGTTAAAATTGGATAGTATAGTGTCAAATGGATGCTTTCAGGTTTAGAATCTGCCACATTTAAAGGATGAATTTGTGTTTTAGTAATATGCAATGCAATGTACTGTACAATATATTAATAGTCATATTGACTGAAAAATGAATTTTCCACATGGTGTTTCAGGTGTCCTGTTAACTCATTATTTCATGCATTCTTAAACTGTTTGATATGTGCTTTGTGATTAATACTGTCATAACTAATGCCTAAGACGAGCATATTATTATGAACCTTGTCAGGGTAGACGCCATATTTAATTCAACATAGATAAACAGCGTTATTGTATACTATTATAGTATATTTTGAATGAGCATTTATTGTTATATATTTCAGTTAATTTAATTTATAATTCAATTTAATTTATTTTAATTTTAGGTTTAATATGTGCCTTTGTCATTTTTATTTGTTTTTGGGTTTTTATATTTCTATGTCTTTAATTTATTTTTATTTCAGTGTTATTTTTAGCAGTACTTCACCTTATTCCAGTTAGTTGTCTAATTTTAATTTAAGTGTAAGTTTTTCCATTTGTTTATATCTATATATAGTTTTTCCAATGTTTATACTTTATTTCATATTTATTTCAGATATGGAAAATGATTTGTAATAGTTCTATTTTTAGTTCCAGTTTTTGAGAAATAGACATTCATTACATCGTACTACTAATGCTAGATGAAGCTTTGCTGGAAAATAAAGAGACTTGTTGGATCATTCTAGCTAAAATTCACTGTTGAGACACTTAATGCATATGCCATCATAAACACATCAAATCATATATGCCTCCACTGCGTTTTTTGTTTTGCTATTAGCTGCCATTATGAATCCAAACTATCTATACGAACACTCTGGGAATTCATACTTGTTTTTAAAAACTCTCAATATAAAATGGTTGCTTTAGTTAAACGTTGACCCTCATTTCTCCTCTACATGCAGTTGAGGAGCTCCTTCAACAAGGCCTTCAGTAAAAAGGGTTCCAAAGCACCATACGCAGATATAGAGGAGATCACAACCCCGGTCACATCCGCCCCGTCTTCACCCAAAATCACCCACAATGTGGATAATGCCTACTCTAAGGCCTCGACTTCAACATCAGGGTAGGAAATGCAACTGTTGAGGTTCTTCACAAGATGATTGGAATTACGCAGCATTCACCTTTCATAGTTATAGGTTTGATGTCGGTATTTATGGCAGATCGTGCGAGGGCCATGAGGACACTGAGCACGAAGAGAAAGTGGTGTCAGAGTTACGCTCAGAACTGTGGGAGAAAGAGCGCAAGCTGACGGACATCCGTTTGGAGGCGCTAAGCTCCGCCCATCAGCTGGAGCAGCTGCAGGAGGCCATGACCAACATGCAGGTGTGTGTGAGATGCTGCTTAGAGGAACATGAATTCATGAGCAGGCTTATATTTGACTAGAACTGATTTCAGGCCTGAGATTTGAGATTAAATGAACACAACTTTTGATTGGTCACTGGTTTTGTGAAATTGCTTTTGGCTGCAAACACGGACTACATAAAAAAAAAATTATAATAATATAAATTTAATGTAAAATTTTATTAACTAATGAATAATAATATTTTTAAATTATATTTTATATATAATTTTATTATTATTGTTTTTTGTTATTCTATATGTGTACTGGTTATTAATAACACAAAAATAAATAATTGCAAGTGATATATATTTCAATGTATTAATATTATATGTGTATAATTAAATTTATAATAATAATTACAAAATATTTAAAATTATACTATATATTTAAAATAATTATTATTGTTATTGATATTATATAGGTGTTATGGTTAGCTATTAATAATACAAATAATCATTTTAAATAATTGTAATAAAAAAAGAATATATATATTATTCTTATTATTTAGACACACTGGCTAATAATAATGATGATAATAATAGTAATAATAATAATAATAATGAACAAAATTGATATTAAATATGTAATACTTGCGTTTGAAAATCCCTTAATAAATGCATTGACAGATGACGGTGGAAAACCTGAAGGCGGAGAATGACCAGCTGAAGATGGTTGACCCCTCCTCCAGACCTCCGAGCTCCACCTCCCAGTCCTCTGGGCTCGGTTCATTGGGCGTCTCATCACCACAGCAATCGGTGTCGTCTTTCGGCAAGGGACAAACTGAGCCTTACCCAGGTCACACATTTACACAGAGATTTCACATCCAGACACTCTTGAATTCTACACTTTCTCACTGTAGTTTCTGTTCGTCTCTCACAGATGTCTTTCAAAGCCCCACCACGACTTTGCAGAAGGATGAAAGTCTCGTCAGAGTGTTGGTTCGCATACCCAATCAGCACCTATTTAAAGACGTGAGTGTTTTACACAAGCATCTTCATCCTGATGAATCAGCTGATCATGTATTGTACATCATAAAACGGATATTTCTGATTCTGAATTCTAACTGGACGGGCCACATACTATACAGAATACTATTATGCATTTACATACCAATGTTATTTACAATTGTCATTGTATTATTTTTATTCTGTATATTATATTTTCTATATATAGAAGCCTATTTATAAATATTTTGAATTCGCTTTTATTTTTTATATTTTTCATTTTAATTTTAGTTTAAATTTTAGTAATTTCGATATGTGCTTTGACATTTTTATTAGTTTGTGTTTTTTATCAAATTTTAATTTATTTTTATTGCAGTTTAAATTATGTAGTACTCCAACTTAAACTTATTTTATTTCAGTTACTTGTCAAGACTATATTTTTGTTTACGTTTTTACGTTTTTTTAATCTATTCTTTGTTTTATTTTATTTCAGCTAACAAAAACAATTATTATTAAATGTAACCATTTTATATATTTAATTTATATTGTTGTTTGTTGTATTTTTAAATAATGTTGAATAAAATAAAGAAAATATTAATATTTGTAATAATATTTAAGTAATATTTGTTTATATTTAAAAATTAAAATGAAATATTGAATGTAATTATTTATATAAATGTTGTTTTTACAACTATAAACAACCTTCTGATCTGCTGTAACTTTTGAAAATCAAATGTCTCATTGATAGGAGGTGAAACAGCTGGAGTTTTTAATTGGCACGGTTAAAATGAGCGGACGGACAGACTGGTTTGCTCTGGACTCTGCAGTTATCCAGGCTTTTAAAGTGAGTGCCGTCTGCAGTCTTCTGAGGGACAGAAACATCCACACATTTAGACCCGAAATCAAACGTCTGAAATGCTTTGAGAATGTGTAAAGCTCTTCTCCTGTCACGGTGCGTCTGTAGGAGTATTTAGCGGTGGTGGACCCCGGCTCCAGTCTCGGTCTCTCTCAGGACTCCATCTACAGCTACAGCCTAAGCCATGTGAAGAGGGTTCTGGGGGCGCAGCCGCCCGAGACGCCTCCTGTGCGCCTCTACACCAAAGGCTCCTCCTGCATCAGCGTGACTCTGAAAGGTCAGTGTGTTGAAGCTGCTGGCTGACAATGGAACAGTACATGTACATGTCAACTCCAACACTGATCTTTTACTGTAGCTATTGGGTCAACTTAAGCCATACATTTAACAGTTTGATGAACACATATGAAATATAAACATGTCATGTCTGTTATAAATTTTAATATATATACATATTTTTGTGTTTATTTTTAGGTATAGAATGGTTTGTCCCAATTAAGTATTTATATTATGTAAATAAATAAATTTCTATTTAGTTTTAATTTATTTTTATTTCGGTTTTAGTCATTTTATTATTTAAAATTAAACTTATTTTATTTTAGATATTTGTCAAGGCAACATTTTTAATTTGAGTTTAGTTATTATTATTATTATTATTATTATCATTATTATTATTATTATTATTATTATTATTATATGCACACTGGTTAATACTACTACTAATAATAATAATATTAATATTAATTGTACATATTATGTACATTTATTGCATGTTAAATTAATTAATACAAAATAAATATATATATATATTCATTTTAATATTTACATTCACGGTTGGAGAGCGTGTTTGTATGTCTTTTTGGATTATTTTAATTATGATGGGAACATTTATAGATGTTTTTATTATTATTATTATTAATTTAACATGAAATAAATGCTTAATTGTGGGCAAACAATATTGTGCTTATTTTCGCTCATCTGAAATTTATTTTGCATAGTTACAATTTCAAACAGCGCTCAAAGAGTTTCAAATTGTTTACTGTCCATAAGCTAGTAAATGTTCTGACAGTATATTTCCATATCAACTGTGAGCCATTATTTTCACATTTACATCTTCAGTAACCGTCAACAAAAAATGCTAATACCCACAGGCAGCGCTGCAGTGTGAACCAGGGATTTTCACAGCTCAAATCCCTAGAGAAGAGCGATATAGCGCTAATGTTTCTCAGTCTAACAGCAGCCAGCAGGAGGTGTGATTGAACAGCAGAACGTTGCTGCCCTCCACAATCCCATCATTCCTGAGCTCTCAGTCTGATATATGACCCAGGGAATTGGGGCCATTACCCAGACTCCTCTGGGCTTGGTCTAGGCGTTATTTTAAGCACAGGCTCCAACTCTTAAGTTGTTTATTGAGGTGGTGTGATGCTGTATAGACCACCCAGACTAAAGAAAACACAGTCATTTGCTTGTTCTCTTTCAGAGAAAATGTGCATTCCTTCTTTTCTGTGTGCGATTTCATCCTGTACTACATTAAAAAATACACACACACACACACACTGCATTGCAGCAACACGTCTCTTTTCAGACGCACAGATGAACCAGTCAGGGCACGAGACTGGCAGAGGAAAGTTTTGTTTGGAATAATTTATCATGCAGGTAATTTATTAAAGTGCCCCTATTATGCCATTTTTAGGGTTCCTAATATTGTTTTGGGAGTCTCCTACAATAGGATTACATGCATGCAAGGTCAAAAAAACGATTTTGTTTTCTCAAAATATGCATTTAATATCACCTCATTTTCCAGCGATCCTCAAACGATTCGTTCGAAGCGGTTCAAAGTTTCAGTCTCTCTAAACCCCTCCTTTCCGTGAGCCTGCTCTGCTCTGATTGGTCAGATGGCCTAATCTGTTGTGATTGGTCTACGGCGTACAGCACGTGTCGGAAACGATACGCCTATTTCAATAGTTCTGTATTTTGAAC
>NW_015544185.1:378578-402357 GCF_001515605.1 Sinocyclocheilus anshuiensis | reverse complement strand
TTATTTATCATACTTACAGGTTGTGATTCAGTGGAGCCAGCTGGTCCAAATAAACAGGATACTGATCCATCTTTCAACAGCAAGCGTTTTGTGAATCCCGCGTTGAACTCCCCGAGATTAGAGAAGCAGTCGTCAGTAGAATGACGTGTTTGTGGGCGGGGTCAAGTTGTTCGTGGCCGGCCAACGTAGAACATGTGCGCATTATGCAAATGTGTTACCCCGTTACGTGTAGCCGCCACGGAAGTGGGATTTGAATTACTAACGACTCGTTTCAGACTCCGATTCTTTATTTTGGGAGACAATAACTTTATTTATCTTGCACTTTCAGCTTTACAACTTTGCAGGTCGTTTACATTCACATACAGCTACATTACACACTGCATGATAGGCAATATTGGAAATGGCATAATAGGGGCACTTTAAACATGTTATCTGTATTGTACTGCTTTTGACCTTCATTTCATACCCACTGTTTGCCCTGACTGCAGGACTGAAGGAGAAGTGTGTGGATGTTCTAGTGTTTGAGACACTCATCCCCAAGCCCATGATGCAGCATTACATCAGTCTGCTGCTCAAGCACCGGCGCTTGATCTTATCGGGCCCCAGCGGCACAGGGAAGACCTACCTCACCAACCGCCTTGCCGAGTACCTGGTGGAGCGCAGCGCTCGAGAGGTTACACCCGCCATCACCACCACCTTCAACATGCACCGCCAGTCCTGCAAGGTACACAGCAACCAAAACATATACACTATAATATTCATATTTATAAATGTTGTTTATGATCATCATGCTTAAGACAATTCATATTCAGTAATATTATTCAAAATTAATATTAAGATGATCGGATGAGAAACAAACTTGAACTGGACTGAGCTGGATAATCACACTTTGGTCTTCTGTAGAGCTTTTTTTACAGTTGAAATTAAAGTCATTTTACAATTGCTGAACTTTGATGACACTATTATTGAACTAAATTGAATCAACACTGAACTAAATTGAGATGCAAAATGACACTGTTGTCTTCTGTAGAGCTGAATTTTATGGCAATTTCTATTTTTAGGAGGATAGTAATATTTATACTATTATAAAGATAGCATTTTTAATTGAACACTGACACTATTGTTATAATGAATAAATGAATTGTTAGATGAATAATGACACTATTGTCTTCTGTACAGCTGCTTTACAACTGAAATTTAATTTGTTTCATAACTGATGTATTTTGCAAAATTGCCACTCTTTTTTTTCTTGTTTGTTACTGTGAATCTGCTTTGAAAAAAACTGTATTGTATGAAGTGCTATAGAAATAATTGTGACTACAGTTTACTTGACAATAACCTCTGTCTTTGTCTTTTTATCCCAACAGGACCTTCAGCTCTATCTGGCCGATCTGGCCAATCAGATCGATCGGGAGAGCAGCACAGCTGAGATCCCATTGGTTGTCATCTTGGATGATGTGCATGATGCAACATCCCTCAGTGAACTTGTTAATGGTGCTTTAACTTGTAAATATCATAAATGGTGAGTCTAGGAAAGTCTACACCAAAATGACAGATGGGTTTTCCAGTCATCTTAAAGGTGATAAGAGCTGTTTTGTTTCTCTTTTTCAGTCCATATATAATAGGGACTACCAATCAGCCAGTGAAGATGACTCCTAACCATGGCCTACACCTCAGCTTCAGGTGGGTGCTGCTGACACACTCAGTGAGGAACAGCTGGGACGTGTTGCTCCTCCTGATTGAGGATTATGTGCTTGTGTTCTGATTGTCACTTTGGGTGAGACTAACATGTGCTCGCCTTCACACTAGCTATATACTGCAAAAGGATGCCTAATTTTCATATTTTATAGTGTTAAAAAATGTGTATTTCATTATGCCTAATATGGCCTAACTCACTTTTTCAACAAATAATCACAAACCACAATTCTAAGCATAGATGTGCTTTAAGCATAGTTTCCTCTCTCGTGAAACTCCTCAGTCTCTTTTTTCAAACATAAAATATTAAATAATTTCACTATAAGTAAAAGTTGCTTGTCCATTTGGTCATTTATTTGACAAGTAGCCATGATAAGCAGGGTAATAGACAGTCAGCTGGTCATTATTGCAAAATAAAGCTCTTCAGGATAATGTAAGGCCTTGATCACTGTGTTGCGGTTTATTTTTACACAATGACTGGCTCACTGTACATGAATTTTTATGTTGTTTACACATACATTTATAATTCAATAGAGTTTAATGTTATCAAATCAAATGAGATATACACAAAATTACTGAAATTAATATTTATTTGTGAAATATTTACCTAAACTATTTAAATGTAATTTATTGCTGTGAATTTTCAGTATCTGTACTCCATTACTCTTCAGTGTCACATGATCTTTCAGAAATCATTCTGATATTCTGTTTTATTGCTTAAAGGGGTGATTGATCAGTTTTTTTCGAAAGCTTGATTGTGTTTATGGGGTGCAGTGTAACATGTGTTCATGCTTTGTTTAAAAAAAAACGCATTATTTTCACATATTTTACCTTTATTCTACACTAGTTTCCATTCTTATCAAAACGGTCTTTTGAGTTCCTGGT
Source organism: Sinocyclocheilus anshuiensis (assembly GCF_001515605.1). Taxonomy (NCBI): domain Eukaryota; kingdom Metazoa; phylum Chordata; class Actinopteri; order Cypriniformes; family Cyprinidae; genus Sinocyclocheilus; species Sinocyclocheilus anshuiensis. The sequence goes on along the minus strand of NW_015544185.1, from coordinate 399,777 downwards.
TCTATGAAGCCACTTCCTCAGAAATACGCAATGGGCTCTGATTGGTTAGCGGGCTCGGTGTGTTTGTGATTTGCTAACTGCCTAGTGCACGTTGTCCGGAAATGTCACGCCCCCTTACCATTATGGGTAGTTGCGTGTTCCCGGGGGCAGGGTTTGTGTAAATCCAGGAAGAAGCTCGTTGTAGTCCCTACCAGCTGTTTTTTGTAGGTCTTAAATAGTGAAAATATCTCCCTTTGCATTGAACTGAGTGTTGTAACTTTGCAGACGTTGTTTATGCTCTAACAGCAACATTACACACTAACTAAAGTTCAAAAAATGAAATCATAATCAACCACCCCTTTAAAAAACATTTCTTCTTTTTGTTGAAAACAGTTACTCTTTACTGTTTTTGTGGACATTCTTGTTTTTCAGGATTTTTTGATGAATAGAAAGTTCAAAAGAACAGCGTTTACTTAAAATGAATTTTTTTGTAGCAGTATAAATGTCTTTACTGTCACTTTTGAGCAATTTAATGTATCCTTGCTGAATAAAAGAAAAAAAAAACTGACCCCAAACTTTTGAACGGTACTATATTTCTCAATTTTCATATTTGTTTTATATATTTCCTCTATACAGGATGGTGATGTTTTCCAATAACGTCGAGCCCGCAAACGGGTTCCTGGTACGTTACCTGCACAGAAAACTAATGGAGGCCGAGGATCCCCGGAGCTTGAAGAATGAAGATCTGCTGCGGGTGCTGGACTGGGTTCCCAGACTCTGGTACCACCTCCACACCTTCCTGGAGAAACACGGCACCTCTGATTTCCTCATTGGTAATTGGCACATATATTGGATGAGAATGAGGAGGCATTTATTTCAATTACAAGCTTGATGTGCCTAATTAAGTGAGCATTTCATTGATGTGTGTCCAATCTGTGTTGCTGTAGGTCCCTGCTTCTTCCTGTCCTGTCCAGTTACGGTAGAGGAATTCCGCACGTGGTTTATAGATCTCTGGAATCTCTCAATCATCCCGTACCTGCAGGAAGGAGCCAAAGATGGCATTAAGGTGAGTCAAAGTAGCCTAAATGTAAAGAAAAAAATATTAATCCGTTTTGTGTGTCGGTCAGAATGCCACTTCCTATCTGTCCAAGTGGGCAGTTTTTAGGCTAAATGAGTGTGAATGTGTGCGTCTGCAGGTTCACGGGCAGAAGTCGGTGTGGGAGGATCCGGTGGAGTGGGTCAGAGGGTCTCTGCCCTGGCCGTCTGCTCAGCAAGACCAGGCCAAACTCTTTCACCTGCCTCCCCCGAGCACGGGCCCCGGCAGCCCCAGCCAGCCAGGAGACGATCGGCCACATAAGGAGACGCCACCCAGCTCCGTCGAGTCAGATCCACTGGTCAGTGTGTGGATTAGGGCTGTCAGCATTAATAAAAGAATTTATTTAAATCTATACATTTTCTGTATATATGTGTGTGTGTGTGTGTGTGTGTGTGTGTCTGTGCAATCTGAATACATATTTTTAAATCCTGTAAAGATAGATAGATAGATAGATAGATGTAAATACCCTGTAATCCTGTAAATGTAAATATGTATTGTGTGTGTGTGTGTGTGTGTGTGTATCAGATTTGAATACTTAACATGACTGCTTAGTTCATGTTTGCCAATTTTAATGGACCTTCCTAATTAAATTTTGATTTATGTTTGAGTTATATAAGTGACTTTTATATGGTGTTGGATGTAATGCATTACCAAGTAATTAATTACTGTAATTTAATTACTTTTCCCTTGAAAAAGTAAAGTAAGGGATTACTCATAATTTACTCATAATCTTTTTGTAATTTAATTAGTTACTTCTGATATGAAATGCATTAAATAATATATAGACTTTCGAACAATTCTATTTAAAACAATAGTGAATTTAACATCAAAATTTAATCCCTCAACCGCGGGGCCCGGTGCGACCGCACCAGTTTTTTTTTTTTAATGGCTTCCTCCATATCAGTGCACACTGCATGAGAAATATCTCATTTTCTCATTCCTGCGATCTCTGCTCTTTTCCCAGATGGCTATGCTGTTAAAACTACAAGAGGCTGCCAATCACATTGAATCACCGGAGAAAGAAACTGATCCAAAACTCCCTCTTCTCTGAACATCCGACTGACGTTCCCATCATCTCCTCCATCTCTCCTGCCGCCCATGTGGAGGTCCAAACTCCAACAGCTGCCCAACACCTGCAGATGACACCGTACTGTTACTATAAATGCTGTTAGAGCATTTCACCCACTCATTTATTATATTATCCATCCCACCTTTTTCATTTCAGTCAAATGTCCCTTACAGTAAAGTACTGTGGTGGTACCGTGGTTCAGTGATGCTATCAGATAGTAATACCGTGGTGCTTTCTCATATGGAGAGTTGACTTGCTCTGCAATATGACATGCTAAACGACCATTTTAAAAAGCATTTTGCTTTTTTAAAGTTATTATGCATGCAGCATGCATAATAATGAGCTCCTACAAATCGGAAGACTACATGGAGTATTTATACTATATGGAATATTTGTTCTAAAATCAGACCAGGACCTTTAAAATGATCTAGTGATGGCAAAAATAGTGGTTACAATGGTAGAAAATTTTCAGAAAGAAATGGAGACCCGTTACAGCACCTAAATCTACTATACACTTTTCCATATGCATTTATTTAATGCAGAATAGTTTCAATATTGGTGGTGATCCATAAAACTATCCATAAGCCATGGTGCTGAGTACATAATAAGGTATTGTCATGTTAGTGACCAAACCATGGTAATACCACCACAGCCGGTTTATCCATGGTAAATTTTTGTTTTTACCATGGTACTTTTATGTAAGGGCTTGCAAAAACAATTAACTAATTCTCCTAAAAAAAAAAACAATGACGAAAATTATCCTTTTATAGCACTTCTAACTGCATATTTCTGTTTATGGACACTTTAGTAAGTATGTAATTCTCTTTGTGGGAACCTTTACTGTTCCACTGCTGCCCGTATTAACAACTCAACGATGCAGGTGCTAAAATCACTAGTGTGCACACGTGACTTCATCTAGTGGCCATGAATAAGAGCCAACATGGGAGATATTGGGAAATATGTCTCACTTAATAATGTAACACTTACGCCTATGCTACAGGCCACTTTAGCCTATGCTGCTTTTTGTACGTTTTATTTCTTTCATGTTTGAATATAGCCACAGCATGAGCTAGTTTAACCCCAGAAACACTTATGCAGACTGCATTACAGCTTTTCTTCCTCTTTCTAACACAGTGAATGCCTTATAACAGATTCTAAGTGTGCTATCATGTTCCCTCCTCACTCTGTAGGGGGCAGGGTTGAGCAAAGATCAGAAATGAATAAGCACCTTGCAATTTTTGAGTGTGAATCTGAATTAGATTGGCAACAAACAGGATGTTGTATAGGATTTTGATTTAAAATGAAAGTGAGGGGAAATGACTGAATTGCAGTTCAGTCATGCAGTCTTTGAATTTCATTCCATTTTAATTCTAATTCCTTACATTTAAATTGAAAGTATGGTTCTGCATGCTGTTTCAAAAGGTGCTTGACCCTGATAAGGGGAAGCGTTCTCAAAACTGAAGCTTGTGTTCCCTCAAAAGTTCCCACAGTTCACAAAAGCACCTCAGTAACTCGCTGTAAAAAACGGCGGACCAAACAGACCATTTTGTGCACTTTAATTTACTGTAATGATACTGTAGAGATGTTTTACTTGGCTTTGACACTGATCTCAGCTCAGGGGTTTGGTTATCTCAGGCCTCTAATTAGATTCAATACAGCTACTTTCTCAGTTACTGCTCTCTTTGTAGCCAATGGTACAAATGTAGAAAACCAAATACTCAGTGCTTTATTCAGTACGAGGCTTTATTTGAAGAGACGTTCACCCCAATAAAGTGCACACGGAAGTGAAGGCAAAGATCATATTTGATTATTTGGTGCTATCCAGTATCACTATTGGAAAACATCACTTGGTTTAGCAAAAATCTCACTTGACATCCAATAGCCTTAGTCTTGTGGCATTTAAGGGCATCTTTAGGTACAACCAAGTGATCATTTTATTTATACGATCCTTATAGTGATAGTTTTAGAGCATTACGTTTCTTTAGACGTAGTTTAATCGTCGCACTAAAAATCCACTACTTATGTCTAAGTAAATCAGCCTCCTTTTTAATGGTAATCCAAAAACATATCAAACCGTAAAGCATTTCTCTGAAGCTTTCGAGTAATATCAAAGTCAGCAGTTCTGTTGAGTGTTAACGAGAGTAGTGTACACTACATCCAGACGTCCTCAATGCTCACAGAAAGCAGTGGTGGACCAGTAATTTCCCATCTCTGTACCTGAAACTAGTCTCCAAACATGCATGTAGGTACGATCTGGGCTACTGAAGTTAAAATATAACTCCAATCATTCCATTCCTTTCTATTCATCTATACTGCATTATCATTACTCTACAGTGTAAACATGATTTCCGTAGTTCCTTCTCCAAGAAATGAGGGATTGTGGAGTTTTTTAGCCAAATAGGGAGACTTGTAATGTTCAAGATGGCGAAATGATTTTGTTTTTTTAGCCTCCTTCGGTTGCGCTGCTGCTGCTTCAAGTCTAATATGTGACATTTATATTTGACTACATTCCAGACATAAGACAGTGTGTCAGTGGCTTTGGTTGCTTTTCTGCTGAAGCCCATTTGCAGTTTAATTCTCGCTACTGCAACAAAATATTATGTTTCATAACCGCGGCATGTTGGTGATTTACCACTGATATTGAATCTGGATCAGCGAATAAAGCTAATCATTGAGGGAATAAATCTAATTCTGTTGTAACGCGAGCAGGTAGAGATGAATTTGCGGAGCGTTTTCATCAGCAGCAGGCTATTCTTGTTTTAAAAAGACGTTTATTCGTGTGACTAAAGCCGCTGTACACTGTCTGCATCATGTTTCTGGTTATTGTGCCTGTAACCGTGTGATAGCTGTGCTGTGTTGTGCAAAGTCCCATTTAACACGACAATTCAGCAACTTTTTACTGTCTACTTTGTCTGTCCTGGAATTGTAATGACAGCACATGGATGGTGACTGGTAAAACTGGATTTTTACATTGATTTCACTGTCTGTCGCTCATAAGCTTTGGTTTGTGTCTGCTTCTGTTGCTGTTTTCACTCTTTCATGCACCTTTTTATGTGGACTATATTATTGCAATAATTTGTCATGTATGTTAAACAGAGTCAGGAACTCCATGGGATAAAGACTTTGGGTGATTGTATGCCTTGATGGGGCTGCCTTAAGGTCAGGGTCAAGCTTGGGCAACTCGTGAATGAACCTATGGATCTTTAATATCAGGTGGTTTGGTTTTATGTAAAGTGTTTCAAAGAGGACCAATGAAAAATATAAAGCTGTTACAGATACAAAGTGGTAAGAAGTTGCTGAATAGTCCCTTCACTTCATGCAATGCTTGATATTGATTCAAAAGTCCAATACTATTGCATAAAAGGTAATATTAAGTAAAAATGTGCAATGGGTTTATAAATGTCGTAAACGCATGTCACCTTAGTGTGAAGCAGAATTACGGATGTGTTCTACCTAATTTGGGGTTGTATAAAAGAATGATATTACTTTCTTTTTATCGTAATGTTCCCCCAAATGATTGTTTGTACAACTCCAGTTCCATTTTGTACAGAACATTATAAATGTAAACATTGTACATAGCGTGGCCCTGCATTTGCAACAACAATCATATAAGAAAAAAACATAATGTCATTAAGAAATGTGGTTTGTAAGGAAGACTTGTGCTTTTGTTACCGATGGAATGGCCCGGTACAAGAAAACTGCCATGCTTAGGATGATTGTAACATGACCACCAAGACGTTGTCCATCTGTCATAATAAAACCACAACGTTCGTTAAGTGTGTTCTTTGTCGTGTCTTATGTTTTCACATGCTGAAGTTAAAGTACACAGAGTAAAGATATCTAATGCATTTTTAATTGCTCAGAGTTAAATCTATCAAATAATTTGATTAAGTTTAGCATTCTTGGAAAGTCATGGGGACACACAAATGCCAATGTTTACAGACGGGTGCGAAGACAGACAGACTAGATAGACAGAAACACCATTATAGAATTAAGTAATTAATTCAAGTAGACCTGGCTGCTTAATAGGGATAGTCCATCCAAAATTGAAAATTTTGTCATCATTTACTCACCTTCAAGTTGTTCAAACCTGTATGAGTTTCCTACAATTTAAATCATTTAAATGCTGTTGAAGTCTTACTTTTGTAATTTGTGGTGTTAACCCTGATAGCACACGTACATCACTGAGACGTCTATTTGACTGCAAGAGTGAGTTTGCTCGTCTGCAATCCGTCTATAGGACGTTTCCTATCAGATGTCAAATAGACGTTTTGAAAATGTCTTTAAGATGTTTATGATTTAGAATGTATGTAAAACTGACATCTTACAGACGTCTATCAGATGTTTGTACACAGCAGATGCTTTCCAGATGAAGCGATCTTTAACAGACGTCTTGCAGACATACTAAGAAATCGGTTTAGTATGTACTTAAAACGCCCCTCCCCCAGACCCTCAGTACTCTGGTTATCCGGCAGCCATATCACCCTGTAGCCCAAGACTGGTTACCCACTGAAGCTAAGCAGGGCTGAGCCTGGTCAGTACCTGGATGAGAGACCTCCTGGGAAAAACTAGGTTGCTGCAGGAAGAGGTGTTAGTGAGGCCAGCAGGGGGTGCTCACCCTGTGGTCTGTGTGGGTCCTAACGCCCCAGTATAGTGACGGGGACACTATACTGTCAACAAGCACCGTCCTTCAGATGAGACGTTAAACCGAGGTCCTGACTCTCTGTGGTCATTAAAAATCCCAGGATGTCTTTCGAAAAGAGTCGAGGTGTGACCTCAGCATCCTGGCCAAATTTGCCCATTGGTCTCTGACCATCATGGCCTCCTAACAATCCCCATATCTACTGATTGACTTCATCACTCTGTCTCCTCTCCACCAATAAGTGGATGCTGCACACTGGTGGTGGATGAGGAGATACCCCCTGACAATGTAAAGCGTTTTGAGTGCCTAGAAAAGCGCTATATAAATGTAATTATTTTTTATTTTTTTTTATTATTACTCGCACGCTTCTTATCGGCAGTGACACTCGACTGTGAGTGTATATATACAGCTGAAGTCACCGTGATGCTGAGAGCTCCGCTCGCTCCCTCACTAGTCACTTGAAACTCTCGAGGGGAGGAGTTGGCCAGCGCCACATGCCTTAGGCTATAAATCTGGGTTGACTAACCTTCAGACTGAGCCGAAGGACTTACTAGGTCTGAGGGATCCTTGAAGCGGACAAGCATGCCGGCAAAACCAGCCCCGATAAAGAAGTCGGCTAGCGGAGGCCGCCCCAGCTGAAGGAGCCCCGGCGGAGGCACCTCCCGCTGAAGCCCCACCTGCTGAAGCCCCACCAGCCGAACCAGCTGCAGGTACTGAGTGTGTGTGGAGACCCACAACCTACTCATGGATCTTAAAAAGGATACTTTTTAAGGGGAGGGGAGATTGATGAATCTCTCTTAGAAAGAACTGTACATTGCTTTTCTTGTTCTAAGAGGCAAATCAATCATATTTACTCCAAAATTGTAATACTAATTTGCATAAATACTAATGAGAATCCAGTCACGAGTCATAATTGAGTACTGCAAATACTGCTATGAAGTACATTCAAGTACTACTTTACGATATAAATAATAAATCGTTATTTTTAGCACCGTGATGGGAACATTAATGTGTAGTAAGAATTAGAATAAAAAAATGCTTAATTGTCATGTTACCATGCAAAGAAAAAAACTTAATGGTTCTAAAAATAGTGTCATTTTCTTTATGCAAAAGTTTCTTTTATCTTACAATGATTTTTTGGTGAAATATGATGACCCTGCTTCTGTAAGATCCATTCTATCATTTGCAATAATAAATGCAAACAAACAGACACTATTAACACATGCATGTTATGTCATTTAACAATTACCTCTTAATGCATGAGAACTCAGTGCACATTGCTACTGGAGCCAAGAACTTTTGATAGCTACTTGGAAAACGTCTGACTGCAGCTGGTGGTTTAAAAAAACACCAGTGAGCCTTGACACCTGTTAACCTCTCCTCGCCTCCACACTCCACTGATCAAACCAGCTGTTCGCCCTGACCAACTCGACACCTATTCTGCTGCTTTTGCTCTACTGTAAGTGTGTTTGATATCAGTGACAGCAGTGCAGAATAACATGCAAAAATAAAAATTAGTGCCTGCAGAGCATAAATTTTAAGATGAGCTTCTACGGAAGCCCAATTACTTAATCTTTCACTGTAATGTGTGATCATTCGCATGATAATCTGTTCTGCTCTTTAACAATAGCAAAGCATGCTTTTCACCACCTGTGCAATTATTATTTTAACACCAGCTATATCCACTGAGGCCTTATAAGCCAGAGGTATTTAGAGCTTGTGGCAAACGCAGACAACTCTATTTACAGCCCCACAGAGACCTTTAACACAATGCATGAAGAAAATAATAAATATTTAACTGTGATGTTTTAATTAGTGAGTGCAGTCACAAGGTACAGTAAGTGTATGATTAAGGGGAATTCTTCAGTGATTGTTGGTTTTAGAAATAGTCTTTATATTAAATGAAATAATGATAGCATAAACAATATCAGACGTGCACAAAAAATGGATGCATATAAATTATATTCATTATTTTGTGTACAGCTTATATGCTATCATTAAATAATTTCATTTCTTATTGTTTTAACAAGGTTAAATATACTAAAATTAACTTGAAACAGATAATGTGCACTATTCATCCAGTCGGACTCCATTATCTGTGGATGCCAAAAATCTCAAAATGACCAAATATTGTTTGACGTATCGGTCTGTACTTGTTTCTGTTTTTAAAAACATATTCTGTGCATGCAAGTCAAGCCTAAATTATTTGGTCCATTCTAACATTTTACTAACATTTAAACATGATTTGCTGGCCACATCGCATAAGAAGCCATTGCAAATGCTGCTGAGGCCCCGCTAATGGTAATAGCAGTGCTAAGCCAATGGTAAACAGCTACTGTAAAATTATTTGACACACTGCATTTGCACAGTATTGAAAAAGTCAGTCAACATGAAAGACAATGTTCGCAACCCATTTTACTTACCCAATGTGGCATGAAAAAAGCACATTCAATTACAAAACAATGTACGAACCTGATTTCAGTGTGTCAGTATTGATTTCATGTCGACTTTCTAATCTAATCAATGCTGCAAAGACAAATTTTGAAAGTTATGTTTGCTGAGATCATATCTTGGATTATGCCAAAACCTGACCTGAGCTATTATTCCATAATTTTTGATTAAACAAATGCCTGGAGCTCTATTATGTGCCGCTTTTATTAATGTGCCCTGCTTATTTAACACCAGCTGATGCTGAAGCTCCACCTGCTGAGGAAATCAAAGCACCTACACCTCCTCCACCTGCAGGTAAACCCACGGGGAGTCAAAACCGCTTCAGATCACCTACGTGGTGTCATTTCCAATTGAAACATTAGTGCCGGATTTTAGTTTGAAATATTAAATGTGTGTTTTTGTCTCCAGAGCCCACCAGTGAGCCTCTCGAGCTCGGCGTTGAGGATGTCAATGACACTTCCGTCACTATCTCATGGAGACCACCAGCCACCATTGGAAACTCTGGTCTGGATGGATACACTGTGGAAATCTGCAAGGAAGGAAGTGAGTCTGATGTGAATTTAGACATCAAAGCACATCCAAATCCAATCGTGCATAACATGTTGCCAATAAAAATGCCCTTTTGTTCTAGATTTTTAGATCAAAAGCGCTGCCTGTTTATGCATCGTTTGACTGGACGGCAAGGCAGCTGCTTTCAGTTTCAAACACTGGGGTAATAAAGCCCTCAATGAGGATTAGGCCTAAAATCTAAAGCCTTTTCATTTCATTATGGTGGCCCGCTGAGCACTTGCATTCATTTGCATCTTGAAATGCACCTCACAATACCGTACCTTAAATTAAACGCAGCGAAATGTTCATTAGAATTTTATTGGCTGGTCAAAGCTCTGTTGCACCTGTCCCCAATATGTCAACAGCAACATGTACACCCACCTCAGTTGTGTCCCTATATGGAGTGAGGCATTTCTAGAAGTGCCACGCAGAAGAACTGGGCTGGTGCGCACATATCAGTCGCACACGTAAATACAGTCAAACTTGCTGATACAGCCATTAAAAATGCAAATACTCTCTGAAAAAAAAAAGTAATATCCACTCACATATCGATTTGTTCCGGAAAACACTGTGGAAAACATAAACTGAGACATTTCAAAATTTGTTTATTAATTTAAAAAAATACTTTATTTAAATATCACCTTTCCAAAAGCTTACAGCTACAATTAATGTGAACTTATTTAGAAATCCATTTTTATGATTATTAATGGAATGCAATAAAATTATTCAAATGTATTAATATTTTGTGTATTATTTAAATAATTTGTGCATTTCAAAATGTGTATTTTTTATTACTTTTAAATAATATTTTATATCAATTTTTAAATAATATTTTATTCATTTTATTTAAAAATTGCTATTCTGAAAGCTTTAAAACAAAGTACACAGTTAATCAACAATCAATTTTTATGATTGTTAATGGGATGCAAATCTTAGATAAACACCTCAGATTTTTATTTTTTGTCATTTTTATTATTATTATTATTTAAATTAACATTTTTAAAATAATAATACTTTAATAATATTTCATGTTCAGTTAACACTGCAGATTTTATTTTTTTTTATTTTTTTTAAATGCAACAGTTAAAAGTATTACTATAATTAAGTATTATTTAAATATCGCCTTTCAAAAGCTTTGCAATCAATGTACAATTAATCAACAATTTGCAAATTGCAAATCACATTTGGATGTTCTTGCGTCTAATTTAGAATTTTTCCATCCTAGCTAATGACTGGAAAGCTGCTAACGAGGAGCTGACTGTGTCCTGCCGTTACGTCATTAAGAACCAGACCACCGGTGACCGCCTGAACATCAGGGTGGTGGCCATGAACCCTGGCGGCCGCAGCCCTCCTGCCACCCTGGCCGACGCTGTCCTGGTCAGAGAGGTTGTGGGTAAGTCAACATTTTACAGCCCCTACCTTTTTTGGAAAATAATCATAACTTTGTTTTCCAGTTTCATCTTGCTTGGCCACAATGCAAAGAAAAAAGTGCAACTGGTGACATTAAACAATGACCGAGCAAAAACCACACGCTTTATGCATTGCTAAGGTAGACACCAAATGACTCTGGTGCCATTAAATTATTGTTTGTGAGCCAGGCTGAATTTTCAGATCGGTCTTTCCCCCCTGCATCGAAGCCAGTTTTCCTTAGACAGAACTACTGTAAATGTTGGAACATAGAGTTAACCAGCTATTGCTGCTCTAAAGATCGGGGGCCACCTCTCGAATCTCAAGTATCCCAGACCTCAGAGCTATCTCGAGAGGTGAAATTGGTACCACGTCAACCCCACTGCTCATGCTGTGTTACAGGGCCCCCTAATTGGCTCTGAGAGGTTGCCAGTTGTGAAAAAATAAATCTAAATACATCTACCTGACAAGCATGAAGCGGTGTTGCCTTACAAACCTGCGCAGATCAGACAGCAACGTCAAAAACACGAGAAAAAAAATATTTTTGCAAGAAAGAAATCTGCTGTTGCATGGCTTTAGACATGTTTTTAATTGTGCTTTTTTATATTGGTTTTAGTACAAATTAAATTTAACAATCCCTTGACCCTCACCAACAAATTATTGGGATTATATCCATGTTGACTATCATTTTTTTAAGATAATTAAAAAGTAGTATAAACACTTAAACTCTCACCTATGTACATACACACACACTCACACAAATAAAAAAGGAAATTATTAAAATAAATAAAAATACATAAAAAATAAATACTACTAATAATAATTCAGCCACATTATCACAGTCATTATGTAAACTAGTTTTCATGCACGAATGCTTGCAGTCCCTTTACATATTCCTCAAGTGTCCGGCATCTAAAGAAAGAAATCATAAATATAGAATGGAAAGTCAAGCGGGATTGGAATGTAACTTGAATCGGGTCTACGCAAAAGAGGGGGAGGGAAATTTTGGCTGATCTCTGATTAAAGGTCTTCTTTCTACGTTCCCTCCAATGCACTGAGGCATGTCATGAATTGTCATTTCCAATAAGAAAAATCTCTGTTGCACATCCTTGGAAAATAGTTAGTTGGTGTGCATTAACAAGGATTACATGGAGAAGGTTTTACATGGCTTCAAAGCCATTGACAGCTAGCCGCCTGGACCAGTGTCAAGCTACTTCCTTTAAGAGCGATGGCGACAAGTGTGAATGGGTCGAGTCGGAGGGTGGGATGCATTTCCCAAATGTTCTTGCACTGCATAAGGAGTCAAGTAGCATCTAAGGTTACCCCATGAGACTTTTTAGCTCACTAGAAATGCTATGTTTATTTAGAGGCATGCTGTAGCTAGTAAGAGTTAGCATCCGGCTAATGCTTCAAAGAGTTTTCCAGAGATCAATTCACCTTTTTATATGCATTGCATTGCTGATTAAAATGCAGAATGAAATGCAAAGTTTTTAATTCCATTTATGTACTAAAAAAAGATTTCCTATTTTGTAGCATTGACTAGCATCCATTAGAAATTAATGTTAAACTGGGATTCTAAGATGCAGCCTTTGGAATTATTTGTAATTCAGCAGTTTTAATGTAAACTGTAAGCCCTCCATCATAAGTTATTAGTGGCAGGGGTGTAAGAGGACTGATCTATTTAAAGCCGAGATGAGTCCAACAGAGCCACTGTTAGCATGTTGGCTAGTTCGAGTTGTATTAGTGTAAATTTCCTTCTGTTTTCAACTTCTGTGCTTCTGCATATGGTTTTGCAAAAGTTTTTGGTAGTTTTTTTTTTTTTTGCTGTATACTGTTAACCAACATAAGATGAGACAGGCTGACTGAAGCTCAGGATGAAATTACAGTTAGCTTGCGCTCTGGACAGAAGTCAGTTTTCTGGTTCGATAAATAGTGCTATCCCAGCTAACAAGGAACATTCTCAGAGCTAACATTCTGGTAAGGTTCTCTCAAAGTTATGAACAAACATTCTTCCAGTAACGTTAACAGAACATTTGTTCAATGTTATCCTGTTTTGAATAATGTTCTCAAAACGTTATCCCAAAAACTTTATTTATACATCTTTCATGGAACGTTTATTTCTGAATCATTTTAGTTGGATGTTCGTTTAACATTTTTTTAAACGTTGCTACTTGTTTCAGAATGTTCAGAGAACATTTAAGAGTAACATTCTCAAATGTTTTTAAAACTTTTTAAAAACCTGGACATTTTGAAAATTCAGAGAATATTCAGAAATAACGTTTATATAACTTAACGGGAATGTTACAAAACTATTCTTAGAACATATTTTTGATAACTGGGATGAATTCATTGAACCTTCTCTCAAGACTAGGATTTCTCTCGATGACTGACATCTCAGTGAATATATAACCCTGATCACAGTGCTTAAAAGCATACTGTACAATGTAATCATATTATGTACCATTTTTTTTCTCCCTACAGATCGCCCCAAAATCCATCTGCCACGTTTCCTGAGGCAGCGCTACGTGAAAAATGTTGGAGAGAAGATCAACCTTCTTATTCCCTACAGTGTATGTAATCTCTTGACAATGCATGATTATAGCCAAACTCTTTTAAATGCAGGTAAACTCCTGCTTGCTTATTCATAGAACTGAAAAAAAAAATGGCTACATTGTTTTTGACAGAAGTGTTTTTGGGCTAAATTCAGAATAAAAATACTCACATTTGGAATAATACAGTAATACTAACATGCTACTCTTATTCAATAGTGTGCTGTTCCAAAATTTTCCTACTAAAACAGGAAGCTGCACTGGATATTAATGTATATTTAGAAAGAGTACTTATTACTCATTACAGAAATAATACGGTTTAAAAGAATGTACTTAAATGCGAATTGAATGTAATGTTCTTGGCCACTTAACTTTAAATTGAAAGTGCATGAGAAAAGATTATAAAACAATGGTTTAAAGTTTGAAAGATTTAAAGTAAAACTTTTAATTTGGCATTATTACAAAGTGTACCTTTTAAAGATGTGCTTAAGTGTGTTAAGAAAAAGTCAGGAAAGTGTTTTCTCTTTAAGAATAATTAAGTAGACTTTTCATTAATATTAAATAATCTGCAAGTACATTTTTTTCAAAATGTCCTTTTACGATTTAAAAATATATTTTAAGTACACTATAAGTGCACATTGAAAGCAATTAATCGCACTTCTTTTTCAAAAGGAAAGGACTTAATTGGACAAAAATATCTGCAGGAAGAATAAGACAATCAGTCAATTCTAAGTGTTTTCAATGAATCTGGTAAAAGTTGATTTTGTTAATTAATTTGCAGCTATACCTGTCTTATTTTCTTACCTGCAGGGCAAACCACAACCTATTGTGTCATGGACAAAGGATGGCCAGCCTCTGGATACTAAAAAGGTTAACATCCGCAACAGCGACAAGGACAGCATCATCTTCATCCGTGCCGCCGAGAGAGCTGACTCCGGCGTGTATGAGATGTGTGTGAAAGTGGACAGCTTTGAGGACAAAGCCCAGTTGACTCTGCAGATTGTTGGTAAGTGTTCGTACACATCGTGGAACCTGGTTTATATCGTTTTTTTTTTGTTTTTTTTAACAATTGTCTTGTTGACCTGATCACCAGAGTTGCCTGGACCTCCAGCCAGCGTCAAGATCGTGGACAGCTGGGGTTTCAATGTTGCTCTGGAATGGACCGAACCCAAGGATAATGGAAACACAACAATCACTGGATACAGCATCCAAAAGGCTGACAAAAAAACAGGGGTAGAAGCTCTTTCAAAAATTACGACATTTACAAAAAAAAATACTATGAAATCACTGTGATTTTTCGAACATGGTACCATTGTCATAGCATTTCTTTGGACATTTACCATGACAGTGCCGTGGTTGTTTGGATGTGGTATTCTTGGCATTCATGGTATTCTCGAAAGTGCCTGTAAATGCCATGGTGTATTGGAGCTTAAGTATTTCTTGGTGTTAAAATACTTTTTATTATCCAAGCTCAACATGCAGAAACAATTATAACTGCCTTTCTTAGTTTCATTCTCTCACATTTGAATTTTTTGGAGCGACCCATCTAGTCCTCCAGAACAACACTGCTGTGACCAGTGGCGTGAGTTGAAGGCGGGACTATGTGTTTATCGTATCAATGGCTGACGGAGGCGGGGCATGTTTGTAAAACTCTTTTGAAAACTATGTTTATTCATGCTGTTCCTTTCGGTGGCACTAGTCAGCCAAATTATCTAATTAATTATGTGTCTGGAGTTTACTGAGCTGTGCTGCTGTCTCCCCACAGGACTGGTTCACAGTACTGGAGCATTATCACAGGATGAATGCCACTGTTTCAGACCTGATCATGGGTAACACCTACATCTTCAGGGTCTTCACTGAGAACAAGTGTGGAATCAGTGAAGAAGCCACTGCTACAAAGACCTCAGCCACCATCCAGAAGACAGGTGAACCAGCTTTTCTGCATATGTATATATGGGCTTTTTTCTACTGGCGCAGTCGGACCAGTGGTTCAAATTTTTACTTGGTTTGCCAATTTTCACTGGCCCTACCACAAAAATATTAATAGTTGTTATCGTTGTTTTTGACCCATGTTATCTTGTATTCTAATAAATAAGCTTATGTGATGCCAACATTTTAGATACCAGTTAAATTTTACAGTTCTCGATTCCAATTTTAATATCACCACAAAAGCTACTAGCCAGCCACAAATAAATAAATAGAACTAAGATACAAATTAAAGATGCTTTAGGTTTTTAGATTTGTAGGTGTTCAAGTACAGATACTGAATAATCAATTGTAAAAAAACATTCATGCATATTCTTCACTGTGTGAATTAAATATAGATTAATCATTGTTAAAGCTATTCAGTCACGAGCAGTGAGTGATTTTCTTTTCTTTTTATTCTTTTTATTTTTTTGTATTAACAATAAGGACTGACAGCAGTTGGTAAAGCAAAGTGGGAGGGAGAGAGGGGGCGGGATCAGGAAAGATCCACGAAATCAGGATGCCTGTAGCGCAACGGTGCTTTATGTTGGCATGTTTCCCGCAAGGCTATCGGAGCCGATGGGCACGGTCACTTTAAATGCAATTCATGGGTCTAATATATTGATACACATCCGATTTCTTTCTCAACTGTTTAAGTTCGCTTAAGACATAACTGACTGTTTTCAAGGATACTTGCCAAGATGGGTATTTTGACATACTTTTGCATGTATTTGTCCGTTCAAGCACAAGACGATGCGTGCTGTGCGCACAGAACACACTGAATGGAGTTATTTGCGTCGTCTTGTGCTTGAATGTGTTAAAATCGCTTTAATGTTCAAATTGCCAAGGAGTATGCATTTGGCGGACGGTTTTATCCCATGTGGCTTGCATTCAGTTTACAAATAGTTACGCATTGTTGGCGTCATGCCGGTACGAGACTCGAACCCGCAACCTTGGGTTACGAGTCCGACTCTCTAACCATTAGGCCACGACTTCCCCCAGTCATGCTCTACTGTTTGAGCTGCAGGAATGCATTTGCCTACTGAGAGAGTCTTACAGGGTTTTTCAGTCATCCAGCGGTTATTCTTCTTATTCTTACTTCACTGATCTTCATGATGTGTTTTTAGGCATTGAATACAAGCCTCCAGAGTACAAGGAACACGACTTCAGCCAGGCACCCAAATTCACCACCACCTTGGCAGACCGCTGCACTACTGTTGGCTATAACGCCAAGCTGCTTTGCTCCGTTAGGGGATTCCCTAAGGTACACAGTTTCTCATGCACCCATAAGCAGGACCAGTGTTCTGGAGATTCTCAAAGTTCTGAACAAAACATTCTTCCAGTAATGTTAATAGAACGTTCATTCAGAGTTATCTGGTCTTTAATAACATTCTCAGAATGTTAGCACATAAACATTATTTCTACATTGTTTATGGAATGTGTTTCTGAAATATTCTAGTTGGATGTTTGTCTAACATTTTTTAATGTTACTACATATGGTTCAAAGAACATTCAAAAGTAGCATT
Organism: Sinocyclocheilus anshuiensis; assembly: GCF_001515605.1. Taxonomy (NCBI): domain Eukaryota; kingdom Metazoa; phylum Chordata; class Actinopteri; order Cypriniformes; family Cyprinidae; genus Sinocyclocheilus; species Sinocyclocheilus anshuiensis. Next base: position 382,544 of record NW_015544185.1, on the reverse strand, counting down.
GCTGTAATGTTTGCAAAATTATAAAATAAAACATTCCCTTAATGTTGTCTCTAACATTCACATAAACAAACAAAAAAAACATTTAAAAAAAATGGATATTTTGAACATTCAGCGAACATTCGGAAATAATGTTTTCATAACTTAATGAGAACGTTAGCAAAATGCTCTTAGAATGTATTTTTGTTAGCTGGGTAGTTGCTATAGCAATTAGTGGTGATTTTCAGAGTAAAGTGTCCATCGAATATTGGCGGAAATCTAAAATAAGTGATTAAAGTAGAAGGCTAATGGTTATTTTATTTGATCTAAATGAATTGATCTTCAATGCACATGCTTAACATGCTGCAGATGTCCCATTTTGTGCATGTATACATTTTTACAATTAGATGGTTATTTTTTAAGCTGCATGCAACTGGTAAAGTTTAATACCCTTGTTTTAGTACACTGGTGGATTGATAGGTTAGTCTGCGGTTGTCCCTGACAAATTAATTAGTGTTTACACTATAAATGCAATGTAGCAATGTTATTTGAGAGATCTTGGAAAACGGCAGCTGGAGCTTTTCAGTGCGGTCGACTTTGGATCTGATCACCGGAATCCCGCCAGGTATAAATGACCTCTGACTGCTGTATCTTTTGATCATTATGAGCAGACCAGCCTCATGCAATTCACTAATGTGTTAAATTATTGTAAAGATGGTGCTGGTGGGTATTTTGTAATGAAGTCTGTCCTATAATCATCACTTAATCCATCAAGAGCTGTTCAGCAGTTTAATAGGAATCCGCCACCAGAGATAGTGCAGCTTCTAGAGGGGAATGATAACTTGACGGGGGACAGCGTGAGCTGGATAAGTGGGATTCCTACATCACTATGACAGGATGAGCTTCCAAACACCGATATGAGGAGGCCATGACACTGGGATCAGACAGACACATGAGTGAAAGTGTCCAAAATTAATGTTCACCAAGCACCAAATGCAAGTCAAAATGGCTTTGGTGGGTTTATAAGGAAATGTGACATAATGCATGTTATATTGTTGTGTATCTTTTAGCTCAATGGAAAGTGTACCATTAGAAGTTTATCTGGTATGCCTAGTTTTTATTATCAGATATCACATATATGAAATATTTTCACATTAAGCCACCAAAACAAAATTGTTCCCAATTCTCTTCCACTCTTAAAAATGTGAAAATGTTCCAAAAGGGTTTTTTTTTCTGCAGCAATGCCATAAAACCACAATTTTTGGTTCTCTAAAGAACCTTTCAGAGAACAGTTCTTAAAACAACAGTTTTTTTTTCTTATGTATTTTAACAATCAAATGTGAAAGTGACGTGACATGTGGCCAAGTATGGTAACCCATACTCAGAATTAGTGCTCTGCATTTATCCCATCCTAAGTGCACACACACACACACCATGAACACACACCCGGAGCAGTTGGCAGCCATTTGTTTTTTTGCTGCAGCGCCTGGGGAGCAGTTGGGGGTTCGGTGCCTTGCTCAAGGGTACCTCAGTCATGGTATTGAAGGTGGGAGAGAGCACTGTACATTCACTCCCCTGCTGGCACGAGACTCGAACCCGCAACTTTTGGGTTACGAGTCCGACGCTCTAACCATTAGGCCACGACTTCCCTGTTTCCACCATAAAGAACTTTTTGTAAAATGAAAATGTTCTAAGGATGTTAAAGGTTCGTCATGGAACCATATATGGCAAAAAGGAACCTTTATTTTTTAAGTGTGCCATTTGGCCGGTGTGGGTAAAAGTTTATTTTTGTGAAATGGCTCTTTGCAGTTTCTTCGTCCATCTTTTCACCAGTTATAGACTGCAGATGAGATGTTTTTATTGTGTTTTCTGGCTTTTTTGCAGCCTAAGATCGAGTGGATGAAGAATCAGATGATTATTGGTGACGACCCCAAGTTCAGGCAAATAAACAACCAGGGCATCTGCTCCCTAGAGATCCGCAAGCCCGGCAACTTTGACGGTGGCGTCTACACCTGCAGGGCCAAGAACGAGCACGGAGAGGCCTTGGTTACCTGCAAACTGGAGGTTAAACGTGAGTGATTATCGTAGAATTGACTTGAGTGTGTTTTTAGGCTTTTGGTCTTTTTGAACATGCAGAAAAGAAATTGCAATCATGATGAGACTCGTTAAACTATAGTGGAATTTTAAGACTGATTTCAAAGCCTAGAAAAGTCATGAAAATTTCTATAGAGACTAAACGCTTAATCTAATTGTGCTCAACTCCATGATATTTCATGGGTTTGACTTATTCTTTAGGAGTGCAATGGCTGTGAAATCATTTTCTATAAGTAATTATGAATGACTAGAAGAGTTGTGGCATTTCATTGGTCTAAAAAGACTGAATTGAATTATGATCCATTAGCAGAGATGAATTAAAGGATTTAAATATTGCATATTTTATTGGGTTATGGGCAAAAAACAGGGAATGTACATTTAGATCTGCTCTTTGTAAGTGTAGATTTAGTCAAGGCCACTTTTAGATTAATTTAACATCATGCAGACATGTTTGACTGATGCATTTATGCATGAAATCAAGAACATTTTGCTGGTGCTGGAAAGAATTCTGTATGTTAGAAAATGTAATCGTGGATTCATGGACTAAATAAAAACAAATGGATTCCAGACACATGGAGTTTATATTTAGCATTGAAAGGCAAGTAGCTTAAGATAAATGCGTAAAATAGATGTCTAGGTCTATCAGATGATACTGTAATGATAGTCAGATGATCTTCAGTGTGTAATAAACAGGCTTGTATGATTGGGATCATTCCCATGCCGAGTTATCAAATGGAGCGTCGCTTTATTGATGTTTAATATCAGTGTAATCCATCCTAAGCTATGTTAATACAAATGCTTAACCCAATCCGAGACCTGTTTTTATCTTTGTCAGGTTATCACTCCACATGTCTTTACTGGGTCAGACAGATGTATTGTTAGTGTAAAATGATTTACAGTCTCTTGAAAGCAGAGAAGATGAACATGTCAGACAGAACAGAGTTCGCACATGTCTAAGATAAAACTCAAGTGTTGCTGGACGGTTAACATGCATGTTTGTTTGGGTGATAACTTCACAGACATTTTTCCCACACATAATGTTTTGAAAGCCAGTAGACTGAACTGCATTCTTGCTTTGGTTCCCGACAGAGCCTGTGATTGCTGATGCTGATAAGAAATAAGTTCAACACCCACATTCATACAGGTCAGTCTCTATTTTTAGATGTGTTCAGGGGTGTAAAGCTCCAGAGTAATTTGACTTCATCGCTGTACTTAAGAATTACACTACTGTTCAAAAGTTTGTGGCCAGGAAGTATTTTTTGAAAGAAAATAATACTTTCATTCAGTAAGGATGTAGAAAATTGATCAAAAGTGACAGTAAAGACGTACAATTCTATTTCAAATAAATGCTGTTCTTTTGAACTTTCTATTCATCTAAGGATCCTGAAATAAAATGCATCAGGGTTTACACAAAAATATGAAGCAGCACAACTGTTTTCAACATTGATAATAATCAGAAATGTTTCTTGAGCAGCAAATCAGCATATTATAATGATTTCTGAAGGATCATGTGACACTGAAGACTGGAGGAATGATGCTGGAAATTTAGCTGCAGATCACTGGAATAAATTACAGTTTATAATATATTCACATAGAAAACAGTTATTTTTAATTATAATAGTACTGTATTTTTAAGTAAATAAATACAACATTGGTGAGACTTTTGAACTCTTATTCATTTCCAAAGCAAAAAATTATTTTACTCCTTATTATATTTAGGCCTACAGCTAAGGCCTTATATATAATGTGGAAACTTTTTTCTTTTACTGAAGTTTGTTTTTGGCATTAGCAAATATTTAACAATTCCCTTACTATTTTTTTTTTCTCAAATATTAAAATGAAAGATTTAATATAGTTGGTTTTGCAAAGATGTAAGACATTTAATTGTATGTTGCA
>NW_015544185.1:360716-378561 GCF_001515605.1 Sinocyclocheilus anshuiensis | reverse complement strand
GGCTGCAATATAACAAAGAGTGAAAAATTTAAGGGGGTCTGAATACTTTCCGTACCCACTGTATATATATAGATGTTGATATGGCAAAAAAAAAATATATATATATATATATATAAAATGAAATTTAAAGAAGTAATTAATTAGCATAATACTTAAGCTTGAGTATATTTTCTCTGCACTTTTTACATCTCTCAGCATGTTAATGTTCAACTCCTTATTGTCCTTATTGTCACAAATAATGTACCACAAAAGAACAGTTTTGAGTTTTTGCTTTGGACAAGGAGCTTTGGATTGCCAAAAAGAGATTTGGTTCTCTATCTATTTGGGTCTCTCCCAAAGAGACCCTAAACCCCCCCTCCCCCCCTGACCTTACATGGGGAACTCTAAACTTGGAGATTGCGGCCCCTGCTGCTGGAAGTGTCCGAGTGGCAATTCCCCATAAGTTAAACTCATTATGACTATACGTGTACCATCGGAGAGACTAAATTACATCCGCCTGACTGTGCACCGTTAGACCCTGATGAGTCCTCAGACATCTACTGCTAAATCTCTCCACAGAAAACACACAGCAAAACAGAGTTTATGTTGATTGGAGTGTTAGAACTATTTCAGGCCGACTGACACCTGTTCCTTGTTCTTCCTCTTTGCATGTGCTCTAGTCCCAAATAAGGAATAGAAAAATGTGGGATCCCTCTCAAAAGGTGAGAACTTATTCCAGAATGTTCTAACATCAGTTCTATTAAGCCACTTTCAAAACTATTATAAAAAGTATATGCTTCAACAATGTATCAGTTGAATCATATATTAATGCAGCAAGTTGATATACTGTTTGTTGGCGGAAGAATAGTTTATTCTAATTATTTTTTTATTTACACATTTGTGGAACACTGGTGTCTTTTTATTTTTATTATTTATAATTATTAAATTTTTTCCTCCCATTTTATAATGGTTAAGTATGTAAATACGTAATTGTATTATTAATAATAAGACAAATAAACACGTATTCTGCCAAGGAATATAGTTCAATAACAATTTATATAGTTCAATGAAAATTTAGTATCATTGATATACTATTATAGTTTTTAATATGTTTAATTTTATTTTATTGGTTTAGTTTCAGTTTAGTTTAAATTTTTATTTTTTAGAATTTTTAAAAATATGTCTATTCATTTTTATTTTTGTTTATTTAGTTGTAGTTATTTTAGTACTTCAATTTTAAATAGAAATGAGAAATGTTACCTTGGCAACTTAGCTAAAATAAGACTTTTTTAGTTTTTTATATTTTATTTGTTTTAGTTAAGTTTTAGTTAACGATGATATCCCTGATTCAAAGCAACTTGGTGCATGCAATTCAACTGATATGCCGTATGTAATTTTGTTATTACTAATTTTATTCTTTCTTTCACTTTTGTAGGACTGTGAAGACGTCTTTTGCTGATGACAAAAAAAAATCATGTACATATGAAATAAAAATATATATTAAAATATACATATTTTTCCTTTTTCATAATTTAATGCTTGGCCTCACAATTATGAAAAAGCACATATATTTATTATATGGACATTTACATCAGCAGCTGCCTGCATGTATTGATTCTTGTCTGTGTATCGCCTCACATACTCGTCCCTGACTGAGGCCAGTGATGTAACTCGGATCAAGTCCCATCCGGACCAACAGGAGTGTTTGTTCAATTCAATTAAATATTAGCCTTTCACTCACATGATGTCTTTTGTCATTTGTCTTAATGTCAGTGCACCGAATGTAACATTTTCAGAAACGTTCATGATTCAGCAGGCCGAGTGACCCTGAACACTGTCTGCAGTGGAGCCTCGGAACACTGAATAGGGCGATATTCATTAGTATGGAAATTATTTCTTACTATGACACAGACACCTTCCCAACCAGTGGAAACTCGACTGAGAGCAGACGGGTCTGGTTACTAAAGTTCTCACACACACACACACACACACGCATTAAGATATATGTGTCTGTGAGAATGCAAAGACTTTGAAAGGACTGTATGCTATGCGTGATGTTCATTTTCAGCTTCTCAGGGTTCCTGTCAGAGAAACTTAAAGCCTAGTGCTTATTTAGTTTGGCCAGCAGCATGAAACCCTCTGCCAACATGTAAGTAAAGTTAGTGGACTATGAGAAATGAAACAATTTTGGTGAGGGTTATGCTTAATAATAATGTATACAGTAGTTAATGAGCAGTTTTGGCCTAAAAAATTGAGGCTTTTTATGTAATTGACCCTGAGCAATATGATAATTTTTACAATCCCACTGGATTGTAATCTCATACTGTAGAATGACCTCGATTCACTAGAAAACTACTGTACTCATTTTTTTTAAATCCAGTTAAATGGCATGCATTGAATGTAGACATTTTATTCATAACGTTGGAAATTGAATGAGCATAACAATAACGATATCACGCTGAAATAACAGCAGCACTGGATTTAAGGTCATGAATTGCTTAAAATGAGAATTCTTTGGTTGAAAATGTATAATGCTGGACATTTCCAAAATGTTTTTAACGTAAAGCATAGAACATATGTTAATTTTCATTCAATTGAAAGTACTTTAGTTAGTATAGGCCTACCTTGCTTGTGTAATACACCTTATTTTTAACATAAGATTGGGCGAGGCCATTTGTAATTTGCATGTTATAACTTCCAGTTATTTTTACCTGTTTGCAAATAGTTTGACCGTTTAATGCGGCTCATAAATCGGAAGTCTTGCCCATTCACAGAAAAATAGCTTACTTTAATTATTAAATAATTTCACTTATAAAAGACAAAGGTGCTGATAAGTAGAATGTATGCAGTGTTTAAAGTGTATATATATTTCTAAACAGTAGATGGCAGCACCTTTACTGTTTTTTAACCCGATATACACTCAGCTTGTTTAGAGCAAAGAAACAAACCCAGGGCCAGGTCAGATCTGTCTAATAAAACACTCTGGCTCTGTTCCAAACCCTTGTTCCAGTCTACTGTCTATATAGGCGACACAACAGAGTTTGGCATTAGCATGTTGCTTGACCAAAGACAAAATACTCTAATTATATTAATTATAATATTAATTACAATACTCTAGTTATTCAAATAACAAATGTTGGGAAAGTGGTAGAAATAATCAGCATTTCCCATTTATTTGTCCACTCATTTTTTTTCTTCACAGAACTGCATTCTGGGATTGCTTTCTCCGTGAAGATGCAATGCTGCCTTCAAATATGGCCAAGTGAATTTGGAACAGTCTTTGTATCATATTGGGACAGGCTTATGATGTCTTCAAATGTGGCCTGGCTGTAGGCAGGCAGCTCATCAGGTTTTGGGACAGTCATCGGACATGACAGCAGCTCCCTCTACTGATCCATGTAATGCCAGCTACAGTTTAAAACTGAATCATGATTGTAAACAAGACCATTTCTACATGAAATATGAGTTCAAAGTAAAGGTTTATTAACAGAAGTACAATGTTTTTTAAACATCGGTTTTGGGCATGTATCATGCTAGTACACAACCTTACCAGAAATCTCTTATGCTCATCAAGGCTGTAATATTGTTAAATATCATTACAATTTAAAATTGATGTTTTCGATTTGAATGTATGTTAAAATGTAATTTATTCCTGTGATCAAAGCTGAATTTTCAGCATCATTACTCCAGTCTTAAGTGTCACATGATCTTCAGAAATCATTCTAATATGCTGATTTGCTGCTCAAGAAACACTTCTGATTATTATCAGTGTTGAAAACAGTTGTGCTACTTCGTATTTTTGTATTCTTTCAAAATAACAACATTTATTTGAAATAGAATCTTTTGTAACATTATAGAAGTCTATATTGTCACTTCTGAACAGTTTAATGCATCCTTGCTGAAAACATTTTTTTTTTCCAAACTAGTAGTTTATTTATATTTTCCTACCCAAAGCTGCATTTTTATTTAATTTTGTTAAACAACCTTTAACATGCTCCAGTCCCTAAATAACAGTTTGAAGAACATAAAGAGTGTACTATATTCAAAACACCAGAATCCCTCGCCGTGCTTGCTTTACCTCTAAACCCTCTCGACCACTTGACTTTTTCAGTACGGACTGAATTTAGAACTTTCTTTTGAGCCTAAGGTACGCTGAAGTTTGATTGAATCTGAAGCTGACTTCATCTGTGGATTTTCACAGCTGTCTGTGCCATATGAGTCTGCTGGGTTTAAAGTAATCAAATAAAAAACAAGATCATAATGCTTAAAAATCTGAAGAAAAATGTCTGTTTATACAGTAGCATCTTGATTTACATATACATATACCCCAAAAAATGAAAATTTGCTGAAAATGTACTCACTCTCAGGCCATCCAAGATGTAAATGATTTTTTTCTTCATTAGAACAGCTTATGAGTAATTTAGCATTACATCTCTTGCTCACCAATGGATGCTCTGCATTGAATGGGTGCCGTCAGAATGAGAGTCCAAACAGCTGATAAAAACATCACAATAATCCACAAGTAATCCACAGCACTCCAGTCCATCAGTTAACATCTGGAGAAGACAAAAGCTGTGTGTTTGTAATCAATTCTGGCTAAAATACAAGTCCATAATCCATAATAACACTTCCTCCAGTGAAAAAGTCCATCCCTTGTAGTCCTCTCACATCAAATTCCACCAACATATTTGTTTAGAACTGTTTTGGCTCGTAAACGCTGCTTGATATGTACATATTTCTCTCCTGATTCAAACGAGACAACTTTTGAGAGATGTTTGGACTGCTCGTAAACGCTGCTTGATATGTACATATTTCTCTCCTGATTCAAACGAGACAACTTTTGAGAGATGTTTGGACTCTCATTCTGACGGCCCCCATTCACTGCAGAGGATCCATTGGTGAGCAAGTGAGGCAATGCTAAATTTCTCCAAATCTGGGTTTGGGTTGATAATCTGTGCTGCAGAGTGAAAATGACATGATGTTCAAAACAACATCTTACACCACTCTTCAATACAATTAATGAAACTGAAATTTATTACTTTTTAATTATTTATCAATAAAGTCATCATATCCTAGAATACACATCTAGTTTCCAAAGCAATCCATCTGTGGTGTACTGTAATCTGATAACATATGCAGCATTCCTCACAGAGATGAATGATGGAGCCGGCTGTATTGTATCAGGTTTATGGTGCTTGTCATTCCGGCGGCGGCACTATTGTGGCATCGCAGCTGGACAAACAAATGATGTTCAATGGATGTTCTGTCTACTGCAATAAGATTTGATGATATAGAGAAGCACAGACAGCACTCACCTGAATTTGAGAGCACAGAACTCGATAAAATTTCATTGAGGCTTGCCGACAACAGACTGCCATATATTTCTAGAATATGCTTTGCATAAACAGCCAGTCAGTGGTGTTTCATAATGAGAGAATGTCTTACCCAACTTGAGAACTGGAAAATAAAAGTTGCATAAAGTGTTCTGGGTGGTTGCTAGGCAGTTGCCAAGATGTTTGGCTTGTTGCTAGGCAGTCAAGATGTGCTAGGTGGTTGCTAAGTGTTCTGAATGGTTATTTTTATATTATTAATATGCTGTAACAGTATTTATTAATATTTTGAATTAGCTTATATTTAAATGTTCTGTTTTTATTTTAATTTTGTTTTTGTCATTTTTATTAGTCTTTGTATTTTTTTTTAATAATTCTATTTAGCTGTTTTTTTTCATTTTAAGTTTTAGTTTTAGTAATTTTAGTACTTCAACTTCAACTTATTTTGTTAGTTGCCATTTTATTTCAGTTAGTTTTTAAACATTTTAAAATTTGTAAGTGTTTTTTTATCTAATAATTCTGTTTTATTTTATTTCAGCAAAAAATAATTGTATTAGTTTTAATTTAATTAGCAATAACAACAGGGTGTGTTCTGGGTGGTTGCTAGGCAGTCACCTGACTATTTTTATATTTTCAGTTTTTTTTTTTTTTAGTTTCAATTTTACAAATTTTGTTAATGTGCTTTTGTCAATTGTTATTCGATGTTGATCCTGCTCTAATTTATTTATTATTTCTAGTTTTAGTCATTTTAGTACTTCATCTTAGCTACAGTTAAGAATAGAATAACAGGATGTTAGACTTGTCAAACCATCATAATTAACACAAAACTCTAATAGCATGCATCTTTCATCTGACACTCCACAATATTTTTATGTTTAAATTAAGAACCGGAAACCATGTAAATTTTTTTTACGCATCAAAGGAATTCTTGCTCTGTCATGCAGCCTGAGTTTTCATCCCACTTTGCTGCATCCCACTTTGCCAAAGGAGAGCTCTGCAGGCACAGAAACAGGATGACTTGGACATCTGCCACAGCCCGGAAGACTCTGCTGCCTCAATAATAATAAATCTAATCATACAGCCAGTCTACACCAGTCTGACATTCATAAAACCCGTCTAACACTCTACAGGACTCTATGTAGGTTATTATATTTCCAGTTTACTAAAGCACCATGTGTTTACTCTTTGTATACCTGACAAAAACACAAATATGTAAAGGAATAAAAAGAATGCAGTAAATGGAATGAACTTTAGATCTATTATACATTAGTTCGGTTTGATATCAGCATTGCACTAACACATTCAAAAGACATGAAATTAAATCCCTGAAATGGTAGAAAGTTTCACATACTGTGTAACTTCAGGTTTGCAGTTTGTTTTTCCAAACTGAAGGAATTCGCAATCATGTAGAAAGAATCCAGGCATAGCGGCTCGACCCCTCTGACCAGAGGCCTGACTTTATTTCATTGATTTTAGATGTTGATGGATTGGACTCCATCAAACCCATTTAATTAGTATTGAGGCACCAGGCTGCAAATGGAGATAGACTAAAGGGGGTGGGGGACTGAAATCATTCAGCTGATCTATTTAAATATCATACAGCATGCCTAACCAGCACCTTAGAACTACATGAGTTTGTATCCAGGGAGGAAACACAGTACAGTTCATTAGACAGTGACCGTGAGAGTCGGCCTGACAGTGTAAGATATGGTGACTGTGAGCTGCTTTTATTATGAGGTTCTGGAGTGTGTGGACAGATTGCTCTGCTGGAGAGTGAGTTCTACAGCACGTCCCATCAGTCTTTAATAATTTACATAGAGCACATTAAGTTACATGCTGCTGGAGCGCAGCAGGCTGGAGTCAGAGCAGGGCCAAAGAGTTATTACATTTACTGCAGACAAGGAGCTTTAAAATATGTCATTCATTTCAGTGTCATCAGGTCGGGTTTGCGCAGGCTCCACCAGAAGTAGATGCTGCCATCTTTGAGGCTCTGATTGAAAATTACATAGGCTACAACATTCAATATACAATAATCTGATGCCAAAACAATGCAAGAGTGTAATTTGGTGAATGGTTATGGATTATAACCTTATAAATACATCTTTTACAGATTTAACAGATCAGTGAAGCTCCATAAGTCATTGTGACATGTATATTTATATTTTATGTTATTGCTTGCTGAAGTTGATAGCTGACGTGTTACTGTCAGTGTTAAATTATACCAAATAGGCTTTCTTGGATTGCTGGTTAAATAAAAAATACAGTTTACAATAAATGTTATTAAAGAGCACATCAAAGTTGTGGTGGGAGAAGAAAGGCTATATGCTGAAGACTTCTCCCATCTACCAAATTTTGCTATAAGTTTGATTGCATCATATAATAATTGCTGTTAATAGTGTTCATCGTCTGTTTGATTACGTCTTTGATTTTTCCGTACATTTCTGCCATATGTACATTAACTGACAGTCACCACTGATAAGCTACCACTAAATATTGTAGAAACTTAATTTGCTGTAAAGTTGCTTTGCAACGATTTGTATCGTGAAAAGCGCTATACAAATAAGCTTGAATTGAATTGAATCTCCTGGTTAAAGTTGTGTAAATACAATGAGAACACAAAATTAAAATTAGATTTTTATTTTAGTAGTATTTTATTACTTTTTAGCACTTTTTTTATTTTTAAATAACATTATAGAAAATTTTACTCAACTTTTATGAATAGCCTAATAAACTGACTGCTTCAAGCGTTCACTTGAAATCAACTACTCTACTATACTGTTAAACCTTTTCAGAACGTTTCTGCAACGTAACAGTAACGAAGATTCTATTAAGTCCGAAGCACTGATTCGAAGCAAAAGATTCATAAAGGTTTCGAAGCTTCGAGAAGAGTTGTTTCGAACGGACCTATTCCGCGCACAGCGATTCATACGAACACTTGCGTTTGAGTAATGAATCTGTTCCTTAAAAACGAATCGATTCTCTAAAATGAACACGCTAGTGAACATTGGGCTCAGCTTGTCGAACATGCGAAAAAGAGTGAATTTTCTTTGTTGTGTGGTGAAGGTAGTCAAAACGTTTGTTTTTACCAGGGTTCACCACTTTAGGACACGCACAAGCGGGAATCTCAGTCTTTTAAATGTCAACGGTTATTCTGACGGCTGGTCTGTCGGACTCTGAAGACGGTGCTTTTTGGAGCTGTAAGTACTGTTTTTGTTTAATTTTGATGTCAGAACATAAAAATAATCTCGGTAAATAACGCAAGACCTATAATTTGGATTTTACAAGATGATATTTCGGTTCTGTTTACAAACTAATACATTTTTGTCATGCGTTAACCTGCGATTCTGTTTGATGGATTCCTACAGAATTTTGTTTTTGTTACACTCACAAGTAATATTTAATTTATTAAAAAATTAAATTTTTATTATTGAATTTGAATTTAACGATTTTGTGATGAACAGCCATTCAGTAATACTAACACAAACCATTTTTCATTTCGACACGGCCATCTTGCCCTTCATCAACCAAGTCAGATCAGTTCAGTAAAGTATTTTTCAGGCTTATTCATTTCAAACCGGTAACTCGTCTTATTGAACTATCCTTTAATTAAAAGAACCGGCTCATTGTTTCGGGATGCAGACATTATTGGCCGCGTTTTCAATTCACTATAAAGAATCGGCTCAGAAGATTCATTTGCTTTTTGAATCAGTCCACACTGGCCGCCTTGTTGCTTCAGCCCATGAGGACAGCACAGTCGACAAAGATTTATTGTCATTATTTCGGGGTACACGCTCTCTTTATTCATTTACATTCAGTACAGCAATCTCCTATCCACAACTCGCATTAAATATGTAATGTCTTTTGTTATTACGCTGAAGATTCATCAGCGCAGGAGGGAGAACGCGTCCCCTGAAGTCCACCACATCTTTCGCGCTTCTCTCTGCAGCTCATTGATTGGTTACTGCGCCTCTCTGTTGCCCCGCCCTCTCGCGTTATCCTCCTTTCCTCCTCTCACTCCAACCTGCCTGATTTTCATAGCTCAGCATTCTCCTTACATTTAGTGTAGGTTTTTAAAGCGGTAGGGGTGGGATGGGTTTCAGAGTGTGCCATGAAAACAAATCCCTCCTCACCCAATTGGAAATGGGAGGAGTTTTTATTGAGCCGTGATTGAACCAATGACAGCTCAGCGCCGGGAAACACAGCAGTGAAACACCAGGGGCTGTGGTGCTGAGCAACTATTGCAGGGTGTGAGACTAGAAATGTGTGTGTGCATGAGAGCATCTCTGCATCTGTCCCGATCCGAGCTATTGTGTGTGTGTGTGTGTGTGTGTGTATGTGTGAGCGTGGGGGTGCGTAGGTAGACATCAGGGGTGTGTGTGTGTGTTTGCACATGTCTGATATTTCCAACACAACCAGAAGAGGATAAACCAAAAGTCCTGATTGTTGTCACTTTTATTTTTTTCCCAAGCTCTCCAAGTGCCCTGCGCACTCTGTGAAGTTTCTTTCCTCAACCCCCCTCTGCATCACCACCCTCCTCTTGGTGCAGTACATCTCCAGTGAGGATACACACGGTACAGAGGTAAGTACAGTATCCCCCTTTTATGATAAAGCATGCCTTTTATACAGTGCAGTTTAACATTTTAAATGCTTAGACAGGAATGTAAATGTAGTCTTTCAGTCATTATAACGCAAAAATCAGGGAGAGGTGGCATACAGCAGAGAGGAGAGAGAGGAAGATCTTTGTCAGCGAGTGGAACTTTCTCAGCGCACAGGAGAGTGCGAGTGCGTAGCATCCTAGTGCTGCAGTATCACATTACATAATAGTGGCCGATGTGCATAGAATAGAACTTGAGAATCTCATAATTTGTACACACAATATGCATTTCTTGATAACGGTCTGACACATCACTGCTGACTCTGTAGATTGAGTATGCATGATCATAAAACACAATTGCAGCTGTTTTTGCACTTTTTAATGTTGTTGTGACAAGTTTTATTTATTTTTTTGATTGGTTTATCTGCATTGAAATACTACAACATTCTCTTGAATTATTCGAGTTGCTAGTACTAGCTGTTTTGCAGACTATTTAGGGTTGGCGTCCAGCAGAGAGCTCGTTACTGGCCATGCGGCTGCTGATCGTGCCATCTTTTTGCTGATCAAGCTGTTTCGCCGACAACAGGCGCAGATTTACTCGTCCTGTCTGCTGGCGAAGGATGTTATAAACCTGACTAACTTGATGTTTAGGGGAAGTGAACTGCATCATCTTGTTTTTCTCGTTTAACGTTTTATTATGCTTGCTGCTGGTTGGCAGGTGAAATGAACTGCGCTGAGGTCAGTTGCAAAAGTCGACCATTGTGTGTTGTGTTCATTCTTGCGTGTGCCTTCACTTCTCAAAGACATCTCGGCAGGGCCGATAACAGGAAAGGCCATTTAAGAGGTAATCTCATTGCCTGCAGTGGCGAATAGCGCTGGAGAAAGACAAATGCAGACAGATAGATGACTGGTAGGTGCCCTGGGCCGCAACACTTTGGCTAAGTGCTTCGGGTCAGTCCTTGAGAGCTCCACATAATAACGGCACTCGTTTAGATTAAGAGTAGACCTCGCTCTACTCAAAGCAGAGGTGAGACAGAGGAGGCATCGCCGCATTGGACACATTCACGCACACACACACACACACACATACTTGTGTGTCTGTTCAGTGGAGTGAAACGTTTCCCTTTCCTGTAATAAATCATGCTCCCTTACTGCTGTGCAGGGGCTGGTAATGTTTGAAGAAGAACATTGTCCCTTTTTTTGTTTTACAGTAATGGATGGGACTTGGGTAATAATGACGCAGTATCAGGACTCATAACTCAACGGACTCCTAATACACCGTTATTATAAAGAACATCTCGCTCATCTTGAGCTTTGGGATGTTGCGTTTGGTTTATGTTCTTGTATTTACTGATTTTTCTTATTTGGAGTATCAGTGACATACCCAAACCTCTTATTTTTCTATCTATATCTCTTGTTCTCTTGAGTGCCGTACGTTTTTAAAAGTGGATATCTGCTTGATGGTTCATGAAATTGAATGGTCTTTGCCTGCTGTAATCGTGTCTTGCTGAAATTGGGATGCATTCACATAAAGCGTAAGGGTCTCTCTGTGGTTCCTTTAATCAACATGGATGAAATGACTGTCGGTACGCATTAAATGCGTTCTTTTCTTTCTTTATAAGCTGATATCATTACTTTCATAAAAACCACAGTAGGATACTAGGATATTGTTATTGCAGCAGGGTCAGCAGGTTGCATAGACAAGATATAACAGCACAGTTAGCTATATGTGTGTAAGCATACACGTCTGAGAATATATAATCATAGTGACAGGCCGATTTATTAAGTATCAGATGATTTATTTGAGATTATTGGCATTGTCTGTTGTAGTTTCCCCTTGTGTCAGTTTTAAAATAAAAAGATGGAATCATCAAACAATGAATAATTCTGACTCTTAACTTTTATAAAGAATATCTCTTTGGATTTGAGACTTTAGTATTTGCAACTTTACAGATTTAACTTGAGTATTTGTCTCAATATTATTAAATGAATTAATAGTTGTTGTTTTTTAAATCTAGTAATCTAGTCATTTCAGTACATAAACTTAAACTTATTTTATTTAATGTAAATTTACAAAGAAGCATTTCTGTTTTTAATTCAATTTTTTTTAAGTTGAATGGATTGGTTCACTTCTAGAATAAAAATTTCCTGATAATTTACTCTCCCCCAAGTCATCCAAGACGTTCATGTTTTTCTTTCTTCAGTCGAAAAGAAATTAAGGTTTTTGAGATAAACATTCCAGGTTTTTTCCCAAATAGTGGACTTGAATGGGGATCAACTGGTTGAAGGTCCAAATTGCAGTTTCAATGCAGCTTCAAAGGGCTCTGCATGATCCCAGCCGAGGAATAATTTACTTTTAACAACAAATGCTCATCTTGCACTAGCTCTGTGATGCACGTCTATGGCTTCACGCATTACGAAATCATGTTGGAAAGGTCATGCATGGTTAATTCTTCGTCTGGGTACTCCGGTTCAAAAAGGTAGGCTAGGGCGAAAAACTCCTCCAAATCTCATTTTCTCCTCCAACTTCAAAATCATCCGACATTGATGTTTTACCTTTTTTTGTAAAGGGCCAGTGTTAATTTTGACAGCAGATTTTGATTTAGTTTTAGTCATAGTCTTTTGACTAAAATGCCGTTTAGATTTAGTCATATTTTAGTCATTTGAATTGTTTTTAGTTTTAGTCTAGTTTTAATCGACTAAATCTGCAGTAAATTTAGTCGGCTAAAATCTAATGGGTTTAGTTACAGTGCATTTATTAAACATTTTTCTAAAATTTCCAAACTCATTATATATGTTTGATATTAAAGGGGTCATATGATGCGAGGCCAGTTTCAAATCGCATATTTGACACACTGCCTTTGTCTTGTCCTCGCTCAATTTAAAGTGCTCCCACACAGCTGAGGTCTTCAGCATTTTTGTCTTCTCTTCCAGATGAACTGAATCATGACGTTAATGACATTCACTCATGGGCGATTCATATTCAAGCGCGAATGAGAACCGTTTCGCGGAGGATGACAGGTGTTCGAGAAAAAAAAAAAGAATATTCGACTCTCAAAATTGAAAATCGAATGCCAACCCACCGAACGAATATTTTAATAATCGAATATTCTGGTCCAGCCCTACTAGTAATTAGCCTATATTTTATTTTATTTAGTTTTATTTCAATTAACTAAAACCATTTTTAATAGTTTTAGTTTAAGGAACAGATTACCTAAAAATGAAATTTGCTGATAATGTCCTCACCCTGAAGCCATCCAAGATGTAGATGAGTTTGTATCTTCATTGGAAAAGATTTGGAGAAATGTAGTATTAAATCACTTGATCAGCAATGGGTCCTCTGCAGTGAATGGATACCGTCAGAATGACAGTCCAAACAGCTGATAAAAACATCACAATTATTCTTTTTCACTGGAGGAAGCGTTGCTATGGATTATGGACTCATATTGAATGTCTTAATGATGGATTTGTTTCTTACAAACACACAGCTTTTCACTTCACAAGATGTAAACTGATGGACTGGAGTGGTGTGAATTACTTGTGGATTATTGTGATGTTTTTCTCAGCTGTTTAGACTCTCATTCTGACGGCACCCATTCAATGCAGAGGATCCATTGGTGAGCAAGTGATGGAATGCTACTTTTCTCTTCATGTAGAGTTTATATAAACATTACGTTCAGAATATTCATGATTTTATACTGAATTGTGAAGTTAGCTAATGTAAACGCCTTATAAGAGAGTACTCAAACAGATCTGATCCCAGCACAAGCTAAACAATACAAGTGTGGCTATTCAATGCAGTCCCTCTGATAGATTAGTTATATTGTTTACGCACGTCACACCAAACTCTTCAATGCGCTGGTTGAACCTCTAATGGAAAAACTTCAGTTAAGTAACGTAATTAAGCTCACATAAAATGTGAAGCCTGATAAGTTTGCATGATAAGTGGGAGTGTTATCCCGAGATGAACAATATGTTGCACTTAATTAAAAACACTTTGTTATTCTCATTTCCAACCACAGCTTTATGCATTATTCAGTGCTAGTGATTATGATATAAAATAGTATGTATAATTGCATAAGCATACATTTGTTAAAGTGTGTGTGCTGTTTATAGTTCCTGCATTTCATTTTCAGCAAGGTGAATTCACAATCTAAATGTTACAACCTAGATACACCGTGAAAGTGGTGTCTGCTGCAGACAGGTTTAGCACTGTGCTTCGATTTGGTGTCTGCTTTTATGCCGGCTCATTAATGAATGATCGATGATCCGTACTGCTGCATGATCAAATTACCAGCAAGAACCACAGGCTGATAAAACAAGGTGTTGGAGAGAAGGAGTTCATGTATTCGGATGCTGTAATAGACCAATTATACTGCTCTACTGCCCCCTCCTGGTGCTCTGTCATTAGGGACCTACTGTATAACAGCAGTGCAGCCTTCAGTGGTTGACATGATATAAGTCGTAGTTTTCCTTTATATGGTCATGCTTGTGAAAGGAAAATCTGGTTTAAAATCAGCTGTTTAGAGAAACCACAAAAGAGAGTTCTTTAAAATCTTGATTGTTTTTCCTAGACAGCAATGATATTCAATTCTTTCATCTAAACCACTTTGATTTCAATTAAACAAATTGATTAGACATGAAAAGGTTGGGATAATCCCACATACCTACATTAAAGGGGTCATATGATGTTGCTAAAAATAACATTATTTTGTGTATTTGGTGTAATGAAATGTTTATGCGGTTTAAGGTTCAAAAAACACATTATTTTCCACATACTGTACATTATTATTTCTCCTCTATGCCCCGCCTTTCTGAAACGTGTCGATTTTTACAAGGCACATCTGTCTGAAAAGCGAGGTGTGCTGTGATTGGCCAGCTATCCAGTGCGTTGGTATTGGCCGAATACCTCAAGCGTGTAACAGAAATGTTACGCCCCTTACCATACTGTGATGCCGTGTCCCGGCCAGAGCGACGAGACAAAAACATTAAAACACGGCACAGCCGGCGATTTCGACGAAGGAGCGTCCGGAAGCACATGTGACGACCCCGGGCTGGACTCCGCTTCGTCCACGGTGAAAGCCGATCCGGCGATCCACAGCACGAAGTTGATGTATTTCCTCAGCGACCAGCACGGATCAGCTCTAGGCATGACGAATTGGATATCGTCCTCTTTTGGAAGGCCAAAAAAGTAGTTTCGCTTTCACAACGAAACACACAGCATCTCCACAACATGGCCGCGGTGCGGCGGCAACAGCGAGAATAAAAGTTACGCCTTCTTTCTTTGTATGAACATTTGGGCGGCGTTATGCAAATCTTCCCACATCTCTTTGGATTTGAGACTTTAGTCTTTGCAACTTTACAGATCTTCTTTATGCACCAAGAGCTTGTAACACTCCAAAGAGAAAGGAAAAATTGAAATTGCATCATATGACCCCTTTAAAGGAGGGACCCAATCTAGAAACCAGAATTGGTGAATTGCTGAAATCAGACTTGATGGTGCAGAACTTTCTTGATTTTGGCCTGTAAGACAAAAAAAAAAGCTGTGAAATTCACCACAAAATAGTGGTTGTGAAAAAATTAAAAAATAAGGTAAATGTAAAAAAAAAAAAAGGTAAAACAATATGGTAGCAGTATTTTTTGATTTTACAGATTGAAACAAAGTTATTTTAATGGAATAACATGAAATGTGAAGTGTCAGACAGGGAATTTTGGCAATGTAAATTTTTGTGTTTTCAGTGTAAATTATAAGATATATAATTAAGACTTTTTTACTTCCAAAAATTGTACATTTAACAGTATTTTACTGTAACATTACATGAAATGTCCTGTTAGATTCATTTTTTCACTGTATAGAGTAAATGAACTTACTATTAAGCAATTATCAGGATTTTACTGTAGCAATTTTACTGTAAAAGTTTTACTGTTAAAATTACAGTAATTTTTGACAGTGCCTAGAAACCAGCCAGAATACCTTGCAACCATATAGCAATGCATTTCGTCACAAAACTTTCTTAGAAGCAACATCCTGTCCAGTTACAAATGCAGTAGATTTGTAAATGAAGCACTGCGGGTTTATTTGCTGCTAAAGATAGAGAGCACAAATGCCAGGTGATTAGTCAATGTGCTTGTTTCTCAGTGGGTCGGACATTTTCTGGGGTACTCGCTCACACTGACCTAGATTTGGATCATTTGGATCTCTGTATCCGGTTCGGGGAAGGGAAAATTTAGCTCTATCTGTCGCCCACCTTTCTGAACTCTGCCAGCCGATCAAACTATTTTAGGTGTCTGTGAGAGAAATAAAAAGTGTGGACCTGTGTGTTTCTCTCTGCATACAGTTGTTCAAATGCTTGTGTGCCAGAGATTGCCTTATTAATTTGTGTGCCACTCATACGTTCACGTTAGGAGCCCAAGGGGTTGCTGGTCAGAAGTGTCTGTCATGTCTTCATGTTGTAGTTGATCACATAAATACAGTCATAGCTAATAAATACAGTCGTCAAAGTATTTTAGTGCAGGTAGAATATATATAAAAAACTTAGTGTGGAGATTACATTGATAATGTTGTGCTTTTGTGGTGCTTAAATTAATAATAATTATTAGTAAGCAGTAGTAGTAGTAAATATAATAATAATAATAAAAATAATAATAATAATAATAGTTATTATTATTGTATACCCCTTGACAACTGAGCATTGGCCGTCAGTTTAGAATACAAAATATTTGATGTTATGAGATGAAGTTTTATTTTAGTATTATTTATTTGTAGAATTTATGCAATAGTATTTGTTAATATTTTGAATTAGCTTTTGTTTTTATATTTTCAGGTTTCATTTTAATTTGAGTTTAAGTTTCAGTAATTTTGTTATGTATTTGTGTCATTTATTTATTTGTTTTTATTATTAAAATGTTACAAATATTTATTTTTAACTTGAATTTATTTGTGTTTCAGTTTTAGTAATTTTAGTACATAATTAACTTGTTTTATTTTCAGTTGGTTGCAAACTTTTCAAATTTTTGTTTGTTTATTTTAGATCAACATTTTTCTTTTCTTTTTTCTTTTTCTGCTTTATTTCAATTGCCAAAAACAATTTTGCATAGTTTTAGTTTTTGTTAGTTTTAGTAAAAACACTGAACATGAAATTGTTTCAATCAGGCTTTAAAGGGTTAGTTCACCCAAAATTTTTAATTAGCTCATAAATTACTCACCCTCAAGTCATCCTAGGTGTATATGACTTTCTTCTTTCAGACAAATCCAGAGTTATATTAAAAATTGTCTTTGATCTTTCAAGCTGTTTAATGGTACTCAGCGGGTGTTGCATGCATCAGTCCAAAAGAAGTGAAATAAAAAGCGCCCATCCATAAAAAAAAAGTGTCTCACACGACTCCGGGGGGTGAACAAAGGCCTTCTGTAGCGAATCGATGCGTTTTTGTAAGAAAAAATTCATATTCAAAACGTAATAATCACTTTAATGTAGCTTGCGCCAACAGTTGTACACGGAAGCAGCTCCGGGCGGATAACATATGAGTTCAGCTTTGCGCATGCGCCGCTCAGAAGTGACGAATGCGGAAGCGCAGGGGAGTAGGGATGTAACGGTATGAAAATTTCATATCACGATTATAGTGACCAAAGTTATCACGGTTATCAATATTATCACGGTTTTGTTGAAATTAGATGAAAACGTTCAAAAAGAACTGATACACATACTGAAAACATTTCAATAAGTTTTATATTTGAAAATCAACAAACAACAAATACAATTAAATTAGCAGCTATATGCACTTTTTTTTAGCATAAACATTAAATTAACATGAAGCCCTAATAATAATAATAATAATAATAATAAATCACATATATATTTTCTTTATATACACACACAATATATATGTATATATACAATATATATATATATATATATATATATATATATATATATATACATAC
>NW_015544185.1:359671-360560 GCF_001515605.1 Sinocyclocheilus anshuiensis | reverse complement strand
TATATATATATATACTGTACAATGTGATTTCCGTTTGTAATCATGTGATCTTCGGTTAGGAGAAGTTGGGGTTGATTTCGAGTTCACATACAAACAGAAATAGAATAGGCTAATTAAATTTGTCTATTTTAATGTAAGACAACATATTTTTCGTCAGTGATAGAAATATGATTTAAGACAGTAGTGTAAGCAAGTTTAGTTTGAAAATGTTTAATAGTAAATAATACACAATTAGACAATATTTTAATAAAATATAATAAGAAGAAATATTTATTTGCACCAACTTCATTCTTTTCTATACCCATTGTATGTAAGCCAGGTAGGTAACATTAAATTGGGGACATACATACATTAGCAGAACAAAACAACATAATTAAAAACATCACAGTTTGCGTTTGCATAAATATTTTCTTGTAAAGTGTAGGGATGTAACGGTATGAAAATTTCATATCACGATTATAGTGACCAAAGTTATCACGGTTATCAATATTATCACGGTTTTGTTGAAATTAGATGAAAACGTTCAAAAAGAACTGATACACATACTGAAAACATTTCAATAAGTTTTATATTTGAAAATCAACAAACAACAAATACAATTAGTGCACCCTTCAAAGAACACACTTCAAGGGCTCTGCCCTTCGAAGGGAGTAGGGCATAGGGATGCTCACTTCTGTTTGGAATTCGCCCCATGTCTCTTGTATCACCGCGGAGGCACGGACGTGCTCTCTCGTTCATTCAAATGCAGCTTGCCGTCTTGCGTCTCAGTTTTCGATTGTATTGAAAATACAATTGTATTGTATTGAAAATGAAAATTTAGTATTAATACTACTATAATTTTGCTGTAGTGATCATATTGTCCTGACGATTGTTTTGTACACTGTTCATA
>NW_015544185.1:359306-359658 GCF_001515605.1 Sinocyclocheilus anshuiensis | reverse complement strand
AACAAAAAAAAATCTGTGTAATAAGTTAACTATGAATATACAATACATTATCCCTTAAATGTCAACCTTATAGTTTGAAAGTTCGTTCGTCTTGGCTCAAAGCCACTTGCTGCGAACTTCTCTTCACGGAAGCTTTGCGTTAAACAAGTGAGATAACGAAATATTTAATCTCTAATCAATATTTTTTGTCCAATTATTTGCCCAGTTAGTTTTGGTATTGAGGTAAAAGTTACCTTGCATTCGCTATATAACAGTGGGTGGTGGTCACGAAGATGACTGAGCAAATTTGACACGTTTCCGCCTTTTGCAGTGACTTTCTTATTGCAAGATCGGCAGACAGGGTGACCGTCCT
>NW_015544185.1:347810-358750 GCF_001515605.1 Sinocyclocheilus anshuiensis | reverse complement strand
GATATAAGCCAAGAGGAGACTGGTTTTCCTTTGCTAAAGTAAGGAAACTTTGTTTCCTTTGCTCCTGTTAACAAACGTTGGTTTTCACGAGACTCACCGGCGCATGCGCAACGCTGACCTCATACGTCATCCGCCCGGAGCTGCTTCCGTGTACAACTGTTGGCGCAAGCTACATTACAGTGATTATTATGTTTTGAATATGGATATTTTTCTTACAAAAACGCATCGATTCGCTACAGGAGGCCTTTGTTCACCCCCCGGAGCCATGTGAGACATTTTTTTTTATGGATGGGCACTTTTTATTTCACTTCTTTTGGACTGATGCATGCAACACCCGCTGAGTGGCATTAAACAGCTTGAAAGATCAAAGACAATTTTTAATATAACTCCGACTGGATTCATTTGAAAGAAGAAAGTCATATACACCTAGGATGACTTGAGGGTGAGTAATTTATGCGCTAATTTTCATTTTTGTGTGAACTAACCCTTTAAATAGACTGTGTTGTATCTAGATACATCGAGATCATTCAGAAAATTATCACCATACTATACACATTACATATTCTGTGAGAATGAATACATACTAAAATCGACCTTCTGGGACTGTGTCTCCAATGCTTTTCATGTGCAGGTCAAAGCAGCGCATGCCACTTGTGTTGAAGCCCTGTCGCGAGTCATGTGAAAGGGTCTTTAGAGAGCGTAGATGTGGGCCAGAGTTTCTGGCCTAATTTGTTCGACCTTCATGGGGGAGAGAAAGGCACTGCGGAGGAGAGAACAGGCTTGTTAAAGAGACCCGCTCCCTCACTGCGAGGCCGTCTCTCACTTCAGCCTCATCTGAATGTACGCTCAAATGTGTGCTACTGCAGCTAATTTGCTTTTATGGCTTTACTAAAGGCCTGCTGACTCACTTGTTTACGGTATGTGCTGAAAAGCTTGATGAGTGCCTGCTATCCTTGGGGTTTCCTAGTCATAAACACTTGCTGCTGTCAGCTGTAATTTTCTTCAGTGTTAAAATTCTCCTATTCAAGTTGAAAGTGCAGAGGTTATTGTAGTTGACTAAAACTAAAACCATAAAAAGTCTCTTACTTAAAATGAAAAAAAAAAAAAATAAATTAATTAAAAAATTAAAAATAATATCAGCTAGTTGCCAAAAGCAGCATTTCTCATTTTAATTTACTTTAACTTAATTTACTAAAATAACTAAAACTGAAATAACAGTAAAACAAACAAACAAAAAATAGATATAGATTAAACAAAACTACAAAAAAACGATAAAAATACACAACAAAATTACTAAAACTTTAAAATTAAAATGGAAATGCAAAATATAAAAATGAAAACTGTTTAAAAATATTAATAAAAACACTAACACTTTACTTTAGGGATCAATTCTCACTATTAACTATTTGCTTATTAATATGCATATTACTAGCATATTTGCTGTTCATTAGTATTTACACAGCACATATTAATATTCTGCGTGGCCATATTTTATTCTGACCATATTTTAGATCCCTTAATCCTACCCTATATCTAAACTTAACTGCCTTACCAACTATTAATAAGCAGCAAATTAGGAGTTTATTGAGGCAAAAGTCATAGTTAATAGTTAGTTAATAGTGAGAATTGGTCCCCAAACTAAAGTGTAACCATAAAAACTATGATAGTATCTGAATGATAATAAAATAACACTAAGTCTTTCAAATGTATCTTTGAACCGAACCAAATATCTTTCAAATGAATCTTTTACCATTCAAAAGTAGCCATATATTGTGACTCAACATAAATCTATAGTATAAAATATATAAAAAACATAAAAATGGTGATTACTTTTGAATTACTTTGTTTGAAAGATTTTAAGCAATCATTTATGTATGCATTAAGTTTTGAATAATTTCATTAATTATTTGGCATGCCATGCAATTAAATCTAATGAAAATTTGTATTAGAATATATTTTATTTAATTTATAGATTTTATTTAGAAATTAATTGAGAGCCCTAATATGTAGGAATGTTATCTTAAAAACTAACTGCATCCAGCTAGCATGTCCAGTTCTATCTACCCACATCTATCTGTCAGGCTGAACCTTGCCATTTGTACTTTTCCACCAACATGCCAAAACTCTGACAAGGGCATCAGTAATATCAGGTTTACACTGCCACTGCAATGTGTTGATAATGCAGCAGTGAGTTCAAATTGCCTGTGCTGCAGTCGTCAGTTCAGTTTGGATTAACGGGGAGATCGGAGCTGACAGGAGCAATGGCGGCGAATCGCCCTGAAAATGACAAGTCAGATAAGAGGATGGAAATCGCTGGAAATGACCCCATAACTTTTAATGACCACATCAATAATTTTCATCCTGTGAAAGGAGACCATTATCTTTATGTCTCCAATGAGAAATTAAGACACAACAATGTCAGATTTAACTGTGGAACCCTTGAGAACGTGATGTGTGTGTTTGATTCGTTTCTTAAAGGGATAGTTCATTCAAAAAATTACAATCCAATCATTTATTTGCACTCAAACCTGTTTGAATTTCTTTCTTCTGTAGAAAACAAAGAAAGAGATTCAGAATATTGTATCACTTATTTTAGTAGTATTTTAGTATTGATTATGTGCTATTGTAAAAAAAAATGTGTTATTGCTGCAGTTGTGCTAAAGTCAGATTGCAAACATATAACTAAAAGGCCACAAATATGTATATATATATTTTTTTCTATTCCGTGTTGGAAACGGGCTTCCATACAGTATCGTATTGCTTCAAAAGACTCATATTGAGCTGCTTTTATGGTACTTTTGAGTCCTTTTTAAATGTTGAAAACTTCATTCACCATTCATTGTAATTGTATGGAAAACAGCAACCAGCAAAGTATTCAGAATTTCTTCTGTTGTATTTCACAGAAGAAAGAAAGTCATACAGGTTTGGAATGACATGAGGTGGAGTAAATGATGACATGATTTTCATTATTGTCTGTACTATCCCTTTAAATTTCAGCCTTACTGTGATGCAATCAAATGCAAATTTTAATGCTGGCACAAAAGTTGTTTTTCAGACAGAATGACGCACAAGTTGCCTTTCCCCAAAAGCGTATCTGTTTTCTTTCAGCGGGTCTGCAGTCTTCTTGGAAATGGATTTCGTTATCAATCAAAATAACTGCACAGTGGGTCTATAACAACCGGCCAGACGTGTGCTGAGTGTTTATGAAAGGATCCAATCTGGATTGCCTTCATTTATCCAATAATTTATAGCAAAGAGATTATTGTTTACTAGGATTTTTTTTTTTACTTGGGCCAGTACTCTCTCAAAGTATAAGCCACATAAAATGACAGTCCTTGTAAAAATCAGAATGAGACTGACTCATTAACTCCTTGTTACTAGGCAAAATTAACTTTATATTTTTTACGCATATTATTAGATTTGTGTTAAGAGCCTCAGTGCGTTACTTTTTGCAGCATTACATTTTACCAGAAACTAGCAGAGTTCCTCAGGTAAACTTAGCAGATTTCTCATTTGTATATAGATTTGCATGGCATACGCTGTTGGATGTTGAAATTATAGTTCATTATTTGCATATCATAAACATGCCGTTTCTTTGAGTTCTGACTTGTTTGAATTCTACAACAGCATGTCTTTGTACAGCTCTTTGTTGAACAAATCATATCATTAAATCTTCTGTATTGATTTACAGAATTGGGCAATGAACTGTTCAAGTTGAGTACGCGAGCACTTGTATAATTTTTGCTCTTTTCATAATACAAATAATTTGAAAGCAGCTTCACAGATAAGTCTGCTTCAATACCACCATTGAACAGGTGAAAGGTGGCAATGGAAAAGAAAAAGATGAAGGAAGAAACCAAATTCTTTATAGACAATGATGTTTGAAAGTCTGTAAAAGTGGGATGTTCTTATTTAATTAAGAACATGTTTGCACTGGACAAAGTATTTCTAAAAGGATATTTATCAGCTGTGGTTTGATATTTCTCGATTTGCTCTGAAATGCATCTTTAGGCTGAAGAGTAATTGAAATAGAAAGCCCAATTATTGATCATGCGGTTAATTAAAGCAAATGGGCTCAGGCCAATCTGTCTAGTCACATTCTGATAAAGAGTGTGTAATTATTACACAGCGAGGTGAAAGCGTTTGAGCTTTGACATAACATCCACCCCATAATCAAAAGAAAGAAATAATATATTTTGCTTAAAGAAAATAAATCTTAAATAGATTTTTATAATTAAATGTTTACATGAGTATAAACAGGGCTCCAGACTGCGACCATTTTTTTTGCTGGTGCGACAAATTTTTTTTAGGTCGCATTGGTGCGACTGCAAAATTTAAATAAAATGATATTTAAAATTAATGCACAGGCGATTTCGTTAACATTTCGCATTCAGTCAGACTCTGTTTCCGCTTAACGAATCCGCGCTAATTGTTTGTACTGCGAAGCACTTAGGCTGCGTTTACACTGCAAGTCTTAATGCACAGATCCGATCTTTTGACCATATCCGATTTTTTGGCACGCCAGTTTACATTCACTTTAGACACGACTGGTATCCGATATCTGTGTTTACATTAATTCCCACCCAAAAGGATTGTCTGCAGTGATCGCTTTACTATTCACGTGGTAGACCCTCAGGTTTTAAATGGCTGTTAAAATTATTTATATAATTCACGTCGAATGGCCATTATTATTTGCCAGCATGGACAACGGCTGTCATGGATGTTTTGCAGCACAAAATCTGACTGAACGTATAATGACCGGAAAATAACTGTAATTTTAATTTGTTAGACTATTTTATCTACAGCTCATTAGAGGTAGAATTCTTTAGTGAAATACAGATGATATTTATTGAAATGAATTCGAATTAAGGAGAGAGAGAGCGAACGAACGAACATTACACGTGTGCAACAAATTTCGATCTGTGTCAGATGTGAGCGAAAGATCGGATTTTTTGTGCCAGTGTAATTGCAGCCTTAGAGTGTAGAGCCTGGTTTATACTTGCCGCGTCAGCACGAGCGCGAACGTGCGTGCAGCAAAAATGACGCGAATATTGAGGAAATGGTGGATGGTTTTCAAGCTAAAGTAAAGTAAAAGAACACTTCTTGAACCAGAGAAGGTGAACATGTTGGTGTTCTTGTGGGGAAAAAAAACTTGCAAGCACTATCACCGACAGCAAGTTAAGTTTTACTTTTCTTTTTGTTTTCATTTTGAAAAGCTTGGAGGCTATGGAGGCTTTATTTTTAATTTTTTTATTTGATTCCTCAGTGTTTGCTAAACGTTCTGTAATTTATTAGTCGGTAAGCATGTGGTGTATGCCATGCCTCATCTTATTTGTTTTTGCTAATAAACGTTTTGTAAGCTAGTTTGTCATTGTATCTTACTGTTTTATTGTTGTTGTCCTTTTTAATTAAGAATAACAATGAATCCATCTTTTGTTTTAGTCTTAAAAAGTGAAAGGTGTGTAGATGTAAGCAAAACAGACAAT
Organism: Sinocyclocheilus anshuiensis; assembly: GCF_001515605.1. Classification (NCBI taxonomy): domain Eukaryota; kingdom Metazoa; phylum Chordata; class Actinopteri; order Cypriniformes; family Cyprinidae; genus Sinocyclocheilus; species Sinocyclocheilus anshuiensis. The sequence continues at coordinate 353,264 of NW_015544185.1, read as the reverse complement.
TATCTTTTCTTGTAAAACGTGACACCAAGATCGCGAATTCGAAAGTGAAAGCACCCGAAGCCCGGCTTATAACATAGCAAAAGAGGAACTCCTGTTCACAAAATTCAAATCACAAATAATAGCCTACTACTGATGAAAAAGAACGTGTTGAATGTTAACCACTTTCGTTTCCATATAACTATAAACTTTGATAAAAGTTTATCAGCATGCATTGATTAATCCCATGTTGTAGCGCAAAAAAAAAATATATATATATATATATATATTGCAACCAAATCATGTGCTCGTTAGTCGCAAAAGAGTGACCAGTGGGAAGAATGAGTCTGGAACCCTGTATTAAGGGTGAATTGATACCTGTAACCTGATCATTTTTATAAGATTCAATCAGTTTTAACAGCTAATCTATTAATGTAACCCTGCCATGAAACAGGATAATCCTGTGGCTGAATTTCAAGTGGAGTGGAGGCTTATCGAATCTAATTACTTTGATTAACCCTCTGGGGTCCGAGGGTGTTTTGGGGCCTGGATTGAGAGAGAAAGTCTCGCTGCTGTGTTTGCTGTGATGTGGGCGTTTACATGCGCGGGGTCTCACGTGGACGATTGTAATATCAAAAGCGCGATCGGCGTGTGGGCGTGGTCACATTAGCGATAATGAGGGCAACGGCCAAGACTTGACATCGCGTTGGTTTCATACTGATTACTTTGTCACATAATATTTGTTTTCGTCATGACTTACTTCGTTTAAAAGTAGACATGTTAAGCTTTCTATAGATATATCGCTCATGTGTGTGTGTCAAATATTCGCTGAGTTTCAGTTAATTTTAGTGACGCGTTTCAAAAAGATATGCGCGGCTAAAAGCACACCCTGTATATTTTCTTTATTTTGCAAAAGCGCAATGTTTTGTTGATATTGTGAGTGTACACAAATAAAAGAAGACCCTTTACAGATTGAAATGCTGTATTACTCTTATATGTACGATCAAGTATGAAGGAGCATTTTAGTTTTTTTCGCTGTCAACATTCAAATCTGCAAAAAGTTCCGCCGCCGGAACTGTCGACCCCAGGAGGTTAAGAAACAATTCCTGGTTGTGGTGCAGCGTGATAGATGCTAAAGCAGGGTATTCTCTCGATAAAAGCTGCACTCCAGTGTGTCGAGAATGAATGAAGCTCTTCAGCCTTTTATACAGATTCAATTACAGTTCAGAGTAATAAAAATGTCACGCAAACCTTCTGATGCTGACTCATAATGGAAGTTTGTACTTGCACTGTATTTGACTTGGTTTCTGACATCCATTTCCCTTCATTTCAGAGGGCATGTGATGCTACTTTGCTACAAGCACACCATATTGAAGTGTGAAATTTATTAAATTAATACTAATTAGTAGGGATGCACCGAAACCATTTTTTCAGAATCAATCCGATCCAATACCAAAAATTCTGAGTATCGGTCGATACAGATCTGATAGAGTAGATAGAGGTTTTTTTTAAATCAATGTAGAATTTCTATACCTCTGTGTGTTGACCTGATCATATCACTATTTTGTGTGTTAAACACAATGTACTAAATATAGACAACTTCATTATACAGAAAAATAACAAATGAAAAAAAAAATATAATCATAATCTATGAAAAATGAAGTAAAAGTTACTCTAGAAAAATCATGAGTGCAAAATAATTTTATAAAAATCTAAACATTTAGTGAAAAAATATTTAGTAGGGAACAAATAAAAGTGAATAAGTGTAGGACTAAATCTGGTAAAATATTACACATTGCTCTTTGTATGGTTGTAAAATACATTCATGAAAAACAAGTCAGAAGTCAGATTTTTCAAGAGTTCAAGAGATTTATTGCCAAGTGTGTTTACACATACAAGGAATTTGTTTTGGTGACCGAAGCTTCAAGTACACAGAGACAACAACAACACAAAGATAATAAAAAAATAAAGATATATAAATAAAATACACATATGTGTATATATATATATATATATATTAGGGGTGGAACATGTATTATGCTATGTTAACATTATACATGTATTCGTACCGAGCCTTCACGGTACGGACATCTCGGTTCGGTGCATGAGGCCTTTCCCGCTCTGGGGAAAAAAAAATCGAAAAACGGTATTCGGCCTTCGGCCTTCGGCCCAGTGTTTAATTTTGTTCGGTTTCGGCTTCAGCCAAGAATATTCATTTCGGTGCATCCCTACTTACAATGAATACAGGCAATTCACCCCCAATCCAGAAAGGGGCACCCGCAGCAATGCAACGCTGTTTGATAACCGGCCGCCAGCAGAAGAACAGCGAATGCCATGAGTTGCGCACTTGAAAACAAAGCCCACTAGACAATGACCATGTGCTGATTCTGAATGTGTCTCTCACAGACTAACAAAGGAGTATACTTTAAAGGCTTGTGCACTCAGATAATAAAATAGCTATAGATGGAATAGAATAGAATAAGATATAGGGATGGACTAAGATGTAGGGTAGTATCAAATAAATATAAGTGGCATCGCACATATTTTTATTGCACAATGGGGAGAGCATTTAACTGTTCATGAGGTAGAATATATTTTTATATATATTTATATATAAATATATGCTATACAATTAATAGACATCTCTTTTAAATGTATAGCACAGTGATGAGACAGAAACATACAGTGTGATAGGCAGGACAGAACAAGAAAGGCTATTAATAATCTTTCATTGCGCAAAAGTATTATAACATGAAAGGCTCCAATACAGAGCGGCACAAAGCGCTTATGCACATCCCGTGCGCAGAATAATGCGCTTGAAGCAACACAGAGTCACAGTGCGCAGCACTCTGCATAAAAAAGTTTAAAGCACAAAGGGAAGAGATATACAGTATGGAGGATGACTGACAGCCGCAGCGGAGAGAAGAGTTTATGTGAACTTGAATTTAACGACTTAAATATTCATCTGTACCTCACATGAAACTATGGAATGGCTTCAGAAGACTTGGAATGTAGTACATGAAAACTTTATGGTGCTTTATAATGTTTTTGTGCATTTTGTGGGGCTTAACAATAACACAGAATAATATACGCACAATATCGGATTTGGATCGGTCGCGTCTGACCGACACCCGATCAGGCAGAAAATGGCAACATCGGAGCAGATACCGATACTGAGTATCGGATCAGTGCATCCCTACTAATTAGGAAATTACCTCAGAGTGTGTGGCAGATCTGTGTTTGATTTTGAAGTAATGGTTGTTATAATAGGACACTGCTTGAAGCTTGGAAACCTGTGCAGAAAACAAATACTAGAATGTTGTTTTGTTTTTTTATACATCATGTTCCATCTATATGCTAGTGTACTAAAATTAACTTTAAAAGCATATATACATATTTAAAATAACTTTTTATTTTTCGCGAAAATGGACCCAACTTCCTGTTTCAATAGGAAATATGTCAACTATGCTTTTCCAGTGATAGCGTGGCGGTACACCTGACAGACTACTGCTTACCTAGCTGACTGTGTTAATGAACTGTGTGTTTGTGCGTGTGTGTGTGTGTATGTGTGTGTGTGAATTAATCACTCCGCTCGATGCGCCCTCTAGCTTTATATTTCTGGTTAAACCCCTGCATTGCAGCATTACTTGCAGAAGCAGAGAGCAAGAGAGAGAGAGAGAGAGAGAGAGCAAGAGAGTGAGAATAAAACCTGGTCCAAATCACATCAGAGAGAAGCGCTTACTCTTTTGAAGTTATGTGCCATTCAGTTGAGTTGAGAATTGCCTTTTTAAACCCAGTTCGGTTTCTGAATTTGAATTTTATTGAGGAGTCAAATAAGATGTAGAACCATCATTTGAATTTGAATATAAGGAAGCTGCAGGTTTCTCTTTTAATAAAACATTTTGTTTTTCTGTATGAATTACCCCTTGATAATATTAGTAACCAATTTTTTAAATGCCACCTACAGAAATTTGTGTACACTTCATTGTAATTTAATTAGGGCTGGGCAAGTTAACACGTTATTATCGCGTTAACGCATTAATTAATTAATGCAGACAATTATTTTATCATGCATTAACACTTCATAATTCATAATTATTTTCATAACACTCACTAATCTATATATAACTGAACCGCGCTCTGGCCCACCTCTTCCAACCGAGCCAGGGATGGCTAAACGAACCGCGCCCGAGCACGGCATGGAGTGATCACACTAGTCAAACGAACCGGGCTTTGGGAGTTAAACGCACTCGGACAGGTTAAGATTGCCTAGTGTGAGTACACACTTATTCTCCCGCATCCCGTACACACGAGTCTCTACCCGACCGCACTCGCCCATCAAGTGTTGTCCCGCGCCGCACTGTGTTGCAATTGCACTTTTGTTCATATAGCAGTACTTTTAAATGAAAAAAGTGCACAATACACTACTTTTGAATTCATTATTGGATTTTGTGCATAACAATGCGATTAATCGCAGAAAATCGTGTGAATTTTTATATTTAATAAAGGTTTATTTATATTTACAAAGTCAAAGCTAAAGTGCAGGGGTGACCGCGTTTTCTCAGTAGCTGCCCCCAGACTGTGGAATGCTCTACCCTTCAGTATTAGATATGCATCGTCGCTATCTGTTTTTAAATCCAAGTTGAAAACCTATTTCTTAGATTTAGCGTATTATTAGAGGAAGTTTTTATTGCACTGTTTTTAGTCATTATTTTCTATTGTCTTGTTGTAATGTCTTTTTCTCTATTTTCTTGTTTTTTCTTCTTTTGTGCAGCACATTGATCAACCTACGTTGTGCTTAATAGTGCTATATAAATAAAATTGACATTGACATTTATCTATTTTATTTGATCCATTTTCTATTTATAATATAGCCTATTTTTGATATATTGAATTAAAATTAATTTTATTGTGGAAGAACACTTAATTTGTATTGTTGTTTATTTTAATATATTTTATTTGTTTGTTTATTTAATCTGAAAACAATGTGGTGGACATTTTGTGGCAAAATTCAATTTTATTGATAGCTGTTTTAACTAGGGCTGCACGATATATCGTTTCAGCATCAATATCGCGATGTGCGCATCCGCGATAGTCACATCGCAGGATGTGCGATGTTTAGTATACTGATCGTTATATTTATACTGATTGTTTTCTTTGCTCACACACAGACACCGCGTCTACACCGGACGCGACAGCTGTACAGAGATACCCATTTTAAATGCATTTAGTAGCGGAGCTACTGCACTTGATTTTCAGTGCTGGAAATCCATTTATCCTTTGTTGAAACTTCCGCGTCTCAACAGGGGACGGGCTCTGGTCGGGCTCGGGCCGATAATTCTGATAAGCTGTCGGACAAGGGCCGGGCTATGGCCTGAACGTCATATATTTGAGGCCCGTGCAGGGCTCTAGCCTGAACATCTTCAAGTGAGTGGCAGGGCAAACCGAAAGTTGATGCCGAAAGTCCAGCACTCTCCT
>NW_015544185.1:333814-347188 GCF_001515605.1 Sinocyclocheilus anshuiensis | reverse complement strand
GAGCGCTTTGGAAAGAAGGAGAAAGCGGCGTGACTGGCGTTTTCCCACGTGTTTTTAGGCACGACATGTGAACGGCCCCAAAGTCTGTCTACACTGGACGCGACAAAGCAACCGTTGCCCATCATTTGAACTTTGTGTCAGTACGTCATAAAGAGAACGCGGCAGCAATTTACTGTTGGGGATTTGTCATGCCGCACCACATCCAGTGTAGACAGACAGCATCACTGATTATAATGGGTTCATTGTATTTTGTTGCGCCGCGCCGCTCGCGTCCAGTGTAGACACGGTGAGAGCCACGCAGATGCACGTAAACACTAATTTCTGTTCACTTCTGTGTCTATTTGTGCCTGAAATACTGTGCTCTGCAAGTATCCTTGTAAACGCAGTTGCATATGGCTTAGGTGAAGGGAAACAATTGAGAAAGAAAATGGATGTGTATCAGCATATTAGTTTACAGCAGTTTAATGTTCCTGAGGCTTTCTGTGTTATGAGTGTTAATCAAACAACAAAACACAAAGAAAAATCACTTTTGTAGCTTTAACACAGATTTATTAGATTTAATTTATACAGTGAAAACTATGCAGTGTTATTTTACATTTGATTATTCAATTTCTGTACTTGAATACCGTTAGACTTACCTGAAAAATATAAAGCACTGCTTATTTCATTTGTATCTTTGTTTTGTTATATTTATCTATGCTTGTAATTTTAATTTCCTATGCTGATTTACTCACCAACAAAAACACCCCAGTCATTGATAATTTTTTTTCCAAATAAACTATTCATGTGGTGAGGAAAAAATAATACATTATTTTTAAAAGTGTATCTGGGCGTAAACTAAATTTTTACCTCAGACCTCGCATGAGTTTTCTTCGTGTCAGTTGCGGCGAGCTCAAAAGTGACCACGCGAAAGACGAGTAAGGTGTGGGATTATTTTGAATTAGAAGGAAACTGAAAAGTTTTGTGTAAACTGTGTAATGTCAAATTGGCTTACAATAACTCTACTGGAGCGATGCGTAATCATATTCAATACAGGCACGTAGGCGTTAGCTTAGAGACTAGCCAAAGCCAGCTAATGTCAATCACGTCATTCACTACAGCCCGCCGCCACTGCGATCCCGTCCGCGCCGTCTATTCATCTAACGAAGACCCACTTCGGTGGTGGTGCGGGATGTCCAGGCGCTTTCCGAAATTCTGTTGGCTTGCTTTTCGTTATCTCTGCGTGCCTGCGACTACAGTTCCTGCAGAGCGCGTTTTTTCAAGTGCAGGAATTGTCAATCGCCTCAGGTCCTGTCTTTCTTTTTGTTCGTTTTGCTTTTAGATGATATAGCCTACATGATGAAGTATGTTTTTAAAAGCCGTTTTAATGCTATTCCTTGATCAAATTTCCTATTGTTTTTGACTTGTGTTTTAATATGTTGGCTAACGTTATATGAAGATGAAGAATTCTGTCAGGCTATTGATTGATTTTCCATTGTTCTGCATTTCCCCAGCTGATTTTAATAAATAAGCATTGGCTGACGTTGAGTGTGTGCTCTTCTTTTTTTTCTTTTTAATGAACCACCTAAAAATAAATGATGATAACACGGCAGTTAAGGTTTTAAGCAGTTAAAGTTAAGGTGATGACTAGACTGATGTTGGGCTCAGGTGGTTGTGCTGTGGGATGTGTTTCCCATACATTTATTTATTTGTGGCTTTCGAATATCAAAACCGATTTTCCAAAAGGCTTCATTGAATAAACATGAGCACGTACTGCACGTTTAAAAATCAAAACGAGGCGCGGGTGTTTTTATATCACTGTATTTCTGAAGGAAGACTATCTTTAGAAAATTTTCGATGTCATTTTCATTTCATCTTACATGTTCTATGCCTGCGTTTGTGAGCTCAGCACTGCTTTGTGTATATCCGTTACTGGGGAAACCTCCGTTTCTCCCGCTTTAAAGCACCTCCTGCTGGCAGAGAATGAATTAGCATTTTCAGTCCGTCTGATTTACGCAGCAAGTTTATAGATATTTTGCTTTTCCTATATCCACGGATGCTGCGGATAATCTTCGGGTCGGGTAATAAAAAATTCCACGCTGTGGCAACTCACAAAAGACTATTTTTAGCCAAGCAGCGCGGAGAGCTGCTTCAGAAACGTGCCGCGGCTGGCAAGCATTAGAGCGGCCGCGATTAGCTCTGGTTCCCGTGGAGCCGTAACACGCCGCAGAACGTGTGCAGTGAGGCGCAGATCAGCTCTGGCGTCACTGAATCTGCTGTTAAAAATGAACCATCCATTCATATCATCATGCAAAACATACACGACAAATAGTGAATTTTTCTGTGGCGCCAAATCATTTATGTCCCCACGCATCATGTACGTCATCACGCGTTGACGTCATCAAATTGCGATCGGTTCGTGAGATCGGCCAAGTGTAGTGAGTACAGATCGAGTCATAAAATGTGATTATCGGCCAATACCGATCTCCGGCCAATCGATCGGAGCATCCCTAACAATCATGTACAGTATGTGGAAAATAATGTTTTTTGAACCTTGAAACGCATAAACACATTTCATTATACCAAATACACCAAATAATGTTCTTTTTAGCAACATCATATGACCCCTTTAATGATTAATTGTTTATTTGTCACTCGTGTTGGACTATTGAATTTCCTCTTGTTTGACTGTGTACTGAATTTCTTTGAATTGTAATTCAGTAAATTCCTCCTCCTGTCATCATTTCAAATTCTAAACATCCAGTGGCTTTAGGCAAGTAAAACTCAAATTCACCCTAACGAACTGAAAGGGAGCCAGCTCTTAATTTCTGAGCATTGCCCTTAGAATCTACCGTAGTAAATTCCAGCATACCTCCTTAACCTCCATGTCAGGCAGTTTGTTTTAGACTCCTGCACAGTCACTGTCTTACAAAAGCAGTAGTTTAAGGCCCTTGTTGAGTTGACATTAAATATTCACACCGTTTTCTAGGCTGAGTGAACTTGTGTGTTTTTTGAAAACAATTCATATGTATGGACATCTGCTGGTTTGTGAGTGTGTGAATAGTTTTCAGGAAGATCAATAATTCAGTGCATCCCCTGCCGTCCCAGCTACTTTTACAGTGACCTCTCCCCACAGCATCTTTATACGCATACTGTATGTGCCACACTACCAAACCTATGATTCACAGATAACATCACATTCATACTCTACGCAATTATGTGAGCACAAACTATTCTAGCCACACATCGTTGACTTCTGAAATAAGAATGTTATAAGAATAAGAATGCTAACAGATAGATCTCTCTAGGTATATTTCTATTAAACTAGGTATAGTAGGTATTTAATATCTCTACTGATTCTTCTACTGTCAGTTTGAAGGGAATCTTGCTGAGCAGGATAGTTAAAGTTAGTTAAACTCAGCAATTTAAAAGCTAGTCATACCTGGATAACAACGCATCTGTTTTAAAGGAATAATTCGCCCAAAAATGAAAATGTACTCACTCTGAGGCCATCCAAGATCTAGATGAGTTTGTTTCTTCATGGGAACCGATTTGGAGAAATGTAGCATTCCATCACTTGCTCACCAATGGATCCTCTGCTGTGAATGGGTGCCGTCAGAATGAGAGTCCAAACACATCTTAACATCTTATGAAGTGAAAACCTGCATGTTTGTAAGAAACAATTCCATCATTAAGGCATTATAACTTAAAAAAGTTGCCACCCTATTTACACAAGAACACATTCAATATGTAAAACATTGCAAAGCATTGGCATCTGCATACTTGGAGTATGTTTTTGTGCTTAGTATGAGATACTACATATGCAACATCTGTCTAAACACTAAAATAAGTTCAGAACTGTGCAGGATGTCTTCCTGGAAGTTTTGCTGCAATATACCTGCATCATATGTCCTGTGGGCCTGAAGGAATACTAAATGTTTTATTAGTAGTGCTGGTTGGGGTGACATTTGATAGTTATAGACTTGAACAAACCGCTAACAATAAGTTTTACAGTATTGTGTGTTGGTATCATTTGTTCTACAGTGTAAAACTATTATGATTCACCTTTGCCTCTTTTTTGTGTACTTTATGAAACACAGGTAGATACTGTGTAAACTGGGTTTTGGTAGTATAATCACGGTAGGACTTGATGCCTGAACCAGAAAATTCACTGCCTAAGGGCTTCTGAACTAAACAAATTATATCAATTAATCCAGCTGAACTGAATGTAATTGCCTTGGTGAGTATGATGGATGAAAAACATATTGTTTCCGCTTTCCCTATGAGGAGTTTGGATGTTTTTATGCTAAAATATTTAGAAGTTTTGTGCACACTCACACACAACAACAGCTTACTTTTGACCTTTGCTTAACATGAGTTAGTTATTTTTACTAATCTAATGTAATGCAATACTTAACTTTAATTTAAAGGGGTCATATGACTAGTCGTGTCCTCTTTTGGAAGGCCAAACAAAGTAGTTTTGCTTTCACAACGAAACACACAGCGTCACACACGCCTAGAGTGAGCAGAGGCCGGAGGCCTAGAGTGAGGAACTGCCGGCAAGCTTGAGTGAGCGGAGGCTGGCTTGAGTAAGCGGCAACCACATGTGACGACCCCGGGCTGGACTCCGTTTCGTCCACGGTGAAAGCCGATCCGGCGTTCTCTCCGACTTTCAAAAGATCCCCGCTTCAGTTTAAATCACGCTGCTCCTCTCTCAATGCACTTCGATCCCATATGCTGCTTTGGGGTGGCAACTGGGGTGGCAAAGCTCATTTTAAGGGTGGCAGTTGCCACCCCGTGCTTATAGACCGGTGACGACCGCACAGAGTAGCATTATAACAGAACTTTCAAATGTATCTAGTATGATAAAAGAGCGTTTCTTTTTTTTCCCCACATACGCACGACCGGAAGAAGCGGAAGCGGTCGACTGTTGCATAATAAAAGCTCCGCTGCTTTCGAGCTGTGTCGCGCTCGTTCAGCGGCCTCGTTTTCGCTTCGACGGCTTTCAGCCTCACCCTGCTTCATTCCACTACGTTAATAAATCATCGGATTGCATCGACTGTGGGGATGAAGACCACAACTCCCATGATTCCACACTCAGTCACGGCGTCATCAAACTACGCCTTTGCCTCTTTGTTTATTTTGAATATGCGCCCTCCAGCGGCGAAAATTACATATTGTGCCTTTAAATAATATTTTAATTAATATTCATGCCTGCAGAATTTCAACGTCCATTATTCAAAAAGTTCTCACCTCTTTTGAATGCATTTCACCATATTTAAATCTATTACACAGAATTCAGCCGATTTTTACCTTCAAAACTGCAAAAAATTGGAAAAAAGTGCAGATTCCATTTGGGATTGGTGATGTGTTATTTAAATGCAACAGAAAGAAGTGGAGTAAGAAAATGAGATTTGCTGCAGTTTGTGTGTCTCCTATGTTGTCATGCCATAATTAGGAAACATCCTATTCAACATGGCAGACTTTATGGGGCTTCTCAGTCGCTCTTCCCCAGCTTGTGCTTGCTTGCACACATCACCCAAACGCTCCAGCGCAGCCATAAATCCACCCAGCTCGGGATAGCCATTCTGTTTCAGCGTATAAATCATGTAACAATCAGTGAAAGAGGTTCTGTCGCAGTGACAAAGGTTTTTTTGTCTTGGTCATGAATGGAAATGTGGTTGTGTCGAGTGAACCATGAGAGCAGAAAAATCTGGTACATTATCATGTGTAAGTTCAGTTTAATTATTGACTATATTAGACCTGCACTGAACAGATTATTTCCTACAGAATTATGCAGTTTTTCCACCACAGTGATTTCAAATATGAGAAAGAGTGCAGAATCTGATGTAATTGTACTCTTGTCAGCGTAAGTGCAAAGTCATTTCATGACCAAATAACTGGACAATGGTCAACTGTGTGATGTAACCATACCTCGCTTTCTTGAATGGAATTAAAGATAGCACTTGAATCTGTGACACTTACTGTTAATTCATGAAGTCACATCTTCCTGTGAAATCACAGGCTTCTCTAGAGCTAAAATTGGGACATTTTGTACAATTGTGGGTTAATTAAATGGACTTGAGCTGCTAGATTCATGTATCGTTGTCTATATAGGTCATTTCTTGTGCTGGATGTAGGTTAGATTATTGTCAGGAAATTAATATCTTCCATCAGGGACTTGAAAGCCTGACATAATGATCTTTATAACGTCTACAGTGATAATTGAGGGTTATTGTATTTCCTGACATTTAATAGCCTTCACTAACCGTTGAGTAAATCTTTATGAATTTAATATTGACTCACTCAAATTGGTGATTCAGCTTTGGTGCACATACATCAGGTTTCATAGAAAAGCAGTACCTGGAAGTGCTGCTTAGTTTGCATGGGTTAAGACTAGGCCTGTTGCAATAATCAATATATCGACTTGTTGCACAATATATGTACATGACCTCAATCATTTTTGGTGACGCAATATATTGCCCATTATATTTACATAAAAATTATGTAACCATGTTTTTTGCATTCCACTTACGCCAGTGTCTTTTGCAGCTTCTCGTACATAACGTGGTGTAGTCGGTGCTAGTTCAAATTTAAAAAATGCTTCTACAAAAAAGTTTAATCTGCAGATATGGTCTTGTTTAGGGATCTGTGCCTTTGTGCATACAGACATCTGACTGCTAAGTAGGGATTGTGTTTTTTCAGCAATACAGTGCACCCTTAATTTACAGAGAAACGAAGGTCCGGGAAAAATCTGTTGATGGAAAAATCTCCATGTGTAGGAATTCTCAAGTTATTTGAGAATTTTTATTTTTTTCTACTTGTTACTTTGCATTTTTTGTTAGAAAATGCTTATTTACTATTTATTCAAGTTTTTTGAGGTTATCTAATATTTTGATACTTAATTTCCATGATCTAAGTATTCTTAAGAATTAAAAGTTTGTTGTCATTTGAAAGTGTGTTGGCCTTCTTGCATTATTATGCTTTTATATTATGATTATATATTCAGTGGCATAAAATGGTCTTGAAATGACAATAATATTGTTTATCGCAATTATTTCTGGGGCAATATATCGCACAACAAAAAGTTGTTATCGTGACAGGCGTAATTAGGACCGCTGAATCGGGTATGACAGATCCCATCTGGCATGGGCCGGCTGGGCTGTGTTATTAATGCATGGACCCAGGCCACCTCAGCACTTATTACATGCACACTAGAGTATTCACGTACAGAGCATTTCCCAAAAACCAACGAACTGAGGTTTCATTAAGTGGTAATAATGTTAATAATGTTATATATTGGCCAATATGTGATATTTGCCATTTTAAGATTGTTTTAAAAGTGACATGAACACACAAAATTGCATTTTTCTTGCAGATAAATACAGGCATTTATTAATCTACCTATATTTGGCAGTTTTTGTGATCAACTTGGCCAGTTAACAGAAAGGTTGTGATCTTTTTTTTTTAAACTGAATTTAAAATAAAAGTTTGTTTAATTAAAAAAAAAAATTGTACACCTCATACTAGGGTTGGACGATGTCTACAAAATTGGCATCGGACGAAGTCCACAATGAAACATCGCGATGGACGATGACATTGGCAGGGGCGAGCAGGGGGAGGGGTGTGGGGGTGGAGTTAGGGGGTGTGCCTGAAGCGTGAATCCTTATAAGGGAAAACACGATTCATTATATATAGATCAGTCTATAGAACTCATTATAATCAGTGATGCTGTCTACACTGGATGCGGCGCGACATGACAATTCCGCATTCTATTTATGACCTGCTTACACAAATTTCAAATGATCTTCAACGGTCGCTTTGTCGCGTCCAGTCAGACTTTAGCTGATGCGATAAATGCTTTTAGATTTAGCTTTAGCTGATGTGACAAATGTCGCGTCCGGTGTAGACACGGTGTAATGGTTGCCTGTTACATTACAGTACATAAAATTTCACTTACCACATAAACAGAGTAAGGAGAAATGACTGAGGACGATGGCGAATGATTTGCAGATCCTGAGTACCACTGACAAACATCTAACATTGTGAAATGTGTGTTAATTAGTGCCACTCCATAGTAGAGTAGGCTACATGTGATCGCGAATCTCGAAAGTGAAAGTAAAAAAGCAAACGCGCATTCATAAGTGATTTCAATGTCGGCTCCCTGATGCCCGCAATTTATATACAGGATAATTACCCAATTATATAATTGTGAGAGAAAGCATTGAAATATATTTTTCTCGTATATCTCGTATTTATTCCCTTTTGGGGGTGCCGTAGTACACATCATTACCTTTCCGAATACCATATTCGGATTCGGGCACATCCCTACTAAAAACCCAACTCAAGGGTCATGGAAAATTGTCATGAATTCATTATTGACCTCTAAAATGGCAATGAATCATTGTTTTGTTTAATTTGTGTATTTGTTTATTACAGATTTTCCAAATGGACACCAACTCAACATTGTGATGTCTATCAGCCATCGGCGATGGACGATGGCATCGTCTATCGGCCCAACCCTACCTCATACGCCCTTTTTAAATTATTTTAAATTATATGCACTGGTTCCCAGCTGATCTGGGGTTTTTTAATGGCTGATGTCAATAGTGTAATCTAGGGAACACAGTGGCCGATAACCTATAGTTAATAAAAGAGAAATATCCACAGAAAACCACTGAAACTAAATGAACACTTGATTTACACAATATTAACTATAATGCTTTCAAAATTCACATCAGCATTTATTATATTTATTATAATCTTTATTTTAGTACTTAAACTTTACCTTATTTCACTTCTCATTTCTGTGTTTGTTTTTCATCTGTTTTTTTCAGTTTTAATTTAATATTTATGTTTTGTTTTGTTTCAGGTTTATTTAATTAAAAAAATTAAATAAATTTACTTATAAAATATAATCTTTAAAAATAATTTTACTATGGTTAATAATAACAGTTCTATTTAGTTAATGTCATTGGCTTTGAACAAAAAAACAGTATCGGTTGACCTCTGATGTGGGCATTTGCTGGTTTTGTTTTTCTCTAATCTTCATCAGTGCTGTCAGTGCTCTATTCCCTCTGCGCTCGAGCCAGGGCTTTTTTCCCATCATTCACTCTCTCTCTCTGTCTGTCTGTCTCTCTCTCTCTCTCTCTCTCTCCCTCTCTCTCTCTCGCCCCCGCTGTTAATTTCTCTGAATAATCAGTATTGACATCAGCTCTATTGCTGCGCTGTCAGCTCTCTATTGTGGGAGATCACAGGGCACTGCAGCCTACTGGGCAATGAATATTTCATTCATATCCATCTATATTCATGCATATTTTTTTATTCATCCTTTTTTCTATTGTCTGGACTCAAATGAGCTCAGGGAACTCTTCTGCACAGCACAGGATCTGATTAGTAGTGGTGTTGGCTATTGCTATTACTGCTCATTGTAAATAGGGATTTGAGTGTTAATGTCGGCATGTAACTCATCCTGTTTGTTTTACAGCCATGAATGACACCTCAAATTGTGCAGTTTGTTGACAAAGAGTTGTGTGGATATTTTTTGAAGAGATCAGTAAAATGTTTGCCTAGCAGATGATAAAACTGGCAAAAAATCCCCTAGAAACACATTGAAAAAGTGACACAAGTCATATGTAGAGACAAGAATATCACAGAGATTTTTTTTAATGTAAGACAGTAAGGCACCACCTAGCAACCAGTCAGAACACCCTAGCCACCACCCACAACTCCCTAGCAACTATCCAGAACACGTCTGTCCACAGCATCCTAGCAGGTTGTGAGTGATGAGTTTTGCACAGGAAAGCACCCCTCAACAACAATTCTAGCAACCACCCACAACTCCCTAGCAACAACCTAGCAACCATCCATAACACCTTAGCAGCCGTCCACGACATCCTAGCATCATGTTTGTGAGATTTGCACAGGAAAACACCACGCAACAACCACCCTAGCTCCCTAGCAACACAATAGCAACCACCCACAATATCCTAGCATCATGTTAGTGAATTTTATGCTGGAAAGCACTAATCAACAAACACCCTATCAACCACCACACACTAGCAACCACCCTGACACCCTAGCAACCACCCACAACTCCCAGCATCATAGCAGTGAGTTTTGCACAGGAAAGTGCCACTCAACAATGTAAAATATAATAATGCAATACAATATAAAAGCTAGTTTATTTACCTATTAGTTTAATATTTAGTCTCTCGTGCAATTAAAAATCTGTCCTGCCATTCAGCCAATCATCAAAATCAGTTTGCCCCAGGAGCAGTTTGTGTTTTAAAATGCGACAGAACACAGCATTCCTGGCTCACATCGAGTATTGCAGTTGATTAAAAACTGCACTTAATTTTTTTATTCAGAAACAACAACTCATAACAGCTCATGCCAGCACTGCAGCCCTCATCCAAAAAATTCAGGACTTGCTGTAACTGTGGCTATTTTTATGAATATTTCCATAACAATGTGACCCATAATGTGAAGACGTCTGGCAAAATGTCACAGAGTTGACAGTAACCGTGCCGCACATAGTTTAGATTTCTTCATTTTGTTTCTCCTCTCAGGATTGTGTACCACACATCTCCTGGTTTATTACGGACCGGCCCCTAGAGACTTGCATGAGAAATTGCATCATATTGTTTTGTTATTCTGTTTCCCTCCCACATGCAGCACAAGTTTCACTGCACACCTGGGCAGTTTCCCCCTGACATTTCAGCAGCCAAACCCACTCAGTCTCCCCGAGGAGGGGACGATTTTACATATTGATCAGTGGAGATTGTCCTCCACTAGCGGTTCAGGGCGTAGCACACTGCATTCGGCCGAGTGTGAGCAGAATCCATAATGAGAGAGAGAGAGCGAGAGACAGCGAGAGGACAGGAGGAAAGATAGTAACGCTAAACAGGACAGAAGAACAGAAGAGAGTTCAAAGGTAGTGATAGAGCGACTGTGAGGTAAAGTTGAAAGGGAGGTTTGTGTCTAATGAAAGAGTGGGGAGTGTGCGCCAGCGAGACTCAGACTGTACTGCAGTGGGGGGACTGCAGCTTGTGCGGATGCGAGGGAGATCGTGGGATGCGCTCTAGCCTGTGAAGCGTTCTGCTGCTCTCCTGTTTTGGAAGGGTGGCTTCATTAGGGAGGACAGAACTATTGCCTGGTAAGGGCTTTCCCATTTCTGCAAGACCCCACCTCCCCGATTGACTCCATCCAAAAAGCATGCTAACATTTTTCATGCTGTTTAATAGTTGTTTGCGAGGACAATAGCAGATTGTTTTCGTTTTGCCTGCTGCATCATAGAGTTTGCATTCACTCCCTGATTTCAGAAGCGGGACATGAATGCATGAAGCCCTGAAGATCAAGTTACTTCATGTAGAATCTTGTGTACAATATGTACAGAAACCCACAAAGACAGCCATGTCAATTGCTAGTCCTAATGTATTCATATAGTTGAGACTGAGTGAAAGTTGTTTTTACCTTGCTGAAATTATTTCCACATCGGCCCAGACTGGTTTATGTTAGTGCTGGTTTAGCTAATTAATTCCTAAAAAAAAGGTTTTGTTAAGGTTAGCTGTATTAAACCTTTGAAAGGTAGCATAGACACAGTTTTGAGCCGTTTTCTGCTTTGTTGTCCAAGTTTGGCTGTACAAAACAACAAAAAAAGTACTTATATGTTTTGGATTGGCAGAAACTGTGATTACAAACTTTGTTTCCAGTACAGCTGGTCACAGATTGACACTGCTGAACTTATTTTATTTTATTTATTTATTTAGTTTTCTGTACTGCCGGTCATGAAATGGCTGGAAATTTATGTATGTATGTATTTATTTATTTATATTTTTGATCACACAGTTTTCATATATTTCCTCTCTCTTTTTTGAACTTTTTCTGTACAGCTATTCATGGACTGACACTACTATACAATGTATTTTTCTTTCTTTCTTTCTTTTTCCTTCTTATCACAAAGTTTGCATATTTTTTTTATGTTTTCTGTACAGCTGGTCATGGACTGACACTGCCGTTTTTATTTTTTATTTTTTTATTTTTTTTTATTTTATGTCATGTCATGTCATGTCCTGTCCCTAAACATCATATCGAACAATCTTTTTTCTTTTTTTTTCCTTTTATGTAGTGTTCGTCTAAGTAGGCAAGCACTACATATGGTAGTGACCAGCTGTGCTGGTTAATTCAGTTGCTTTGCTGGGTGATTGGACTGGTTATTGATTTTTCTATAATCTGGCCCTTTTCATGATTTGCAGGACTGTCCGTCACAGATCTCCTCAGGAGAAAACCCTTTCCAGATGTTCCAGAAACAGATGCAGTTTCATTGAGATGCAGTGAAGAGTTTGAGATCTCTGAGATAGCCAGGCTCTTCAGTACAGCTGGCATTGCCAAGGGTGAAGAGACTACTGTAAATGGATGTTATCAGGGTTGCATTAGGATAGCTGTCATGCTAGCGGCTGTGCCAGTGAAGCAGATGTGACTATCTGTCTCCATTCATAAGATGAGATGTTTATGAAGATCTCTGGTTGTGTGAGGATGTTTCTCAGGAGAACGTGAATGCTAACAGGGTCTTTAAGGCAGTTAAGAAGTACATATTATAATAACAGCATATCAATGACAGAGCACAAAAATATCACTGTTTGTAGTTTGAGCTTTAGCTAAAATTTGATTTGCCTTACGGTAGATACAATTTCTAACCTTATTGATTTCCTCATGGATTTGTTTCTCTGGTTTTTCCACACCAACAGAAGCAAAATCTCACTCTGCACTCTCTAAGTTCTTCTGTTTCCAGGTCGGTTGTGATCTAGATGAATGTATGTCTAAATCCAGTGTGTGTCCCCGTCGCAGACACACATTATCAGGGTGAAACCCAGTGCGCCGACTGACCGCATATCCCAGTTCTGTCCGATTGTCTTGATTGCTCTTTTATAGCGAGCTGTAAAATGATTCGTCTCCACAATTCAGACAGATCACATGTCCAGTGTTCAGCCTCTGCAGACCCAACATATCAGTATAGATTTACATGTACATATCAAGCTTCTGGCAGTGCATTCATACTATAATTTTTATCAGTATCAGTTTTCCCGGATTTGTATTTATGGATGAAGGGATCGATAGACAGATTTGATCAAATAGTAGTATATATTAAAAGTTTGTGACTATCCAGATCAAAGCCTATAAACATTTTTTCTAATTTTTTAAAATATGAAATTTTAATATACAATCAAATAGTTTAGTCCTAAAATATATTAAAGGTTTGTGGCTGTGTGAATCAAAACTTATAATTTTTTTTAAATATTTAAATATAAAATTATAATATGTAAGCAGATTTTTTTAAATGTATTTAATATAATATATTTATATATGTAATGTTATGATATAAAAAAAAAAAAA
>NW_015544185.1:325733-329840 GCF_001515605.1 Sinocyclocheilus anshuiensis | reverse complement strand
ATATATAATGTATAATGTAAAACAGTAAAAATAAATATTTAAATAATATATAAATAATATCTTATTATTAGTTCTAAAAAAATATATAATGTAAAACAGTAAAAATAAATATTTAAATAATATATAAATAATATCTTATTATTATATTATAGTTCTAAAAATATATATAAAGATCACGTCTTATGATTTTTTTTTTGTTGCTTTGATGAAAAGTTTGATATATTGTAATTAATCACAGAGTTTAAGAGGTTGTTTTAGTTCAAGACTTTGCTGAAGAGTTCTGAAATTCGTATTGGGAAAATGGCCAAGCCCCCCCAGACTGATCAAAAGCCCCTTATACACACCAGGCATGGTGGAGCGTCCTCATGACTATCAGGGTGTGAGCGTGTAAAGGGTTTCTTGGGGAGCAGAGATGGTGACACAGCGTTGTCAGTCAATAAAGCAGCTCTGAGCGCAAATGCCAGCGGCACGCAGCAGGTGAGCTCTGCAGCGGCGGAGAGCGGATAGATGTCGAGCTACTCCAGAAAATCAATGCAACCCCTCAAACGCTGGTCTCATCAGTGATTGCCACCTAAATAGTGCAGATTGGTTTAGCATGTATTGAAGGGTGGAGGCTGAGGATCTTGTCATTTTGAAGATTTATCCAGCATGGATTGGAAAGCATTTGCTAAATCAAACCCATTTGATTATTTCAGAGAAGAACAGAGTACAAATGATAGTCAATAGCTGGCTTTGTTTAGATTGGTATTGATTAGTATTTATGGTCGTTTATTGGCGGGTGGCAGGGAAAGAGGCAATCGTAGATTGTTTTTCTTAAGCATAGCTCTGATACAGGAGCACAATGCTGAAAATCTTGGAAAGCAGAAGCCAATGCTGTGACAGAGACCATATAATCCCTACATTTCAACTGAATGAAGAAACACTCGCATATAAACAAATCTCTCATATATAAACATATACATTACATATAAAGAAAATCTCTATCGCCTGCGTCAATCATAGAAAATCCCATATTACTCAACCACTAATAAGTATGCATTTTCTCATTAAAAAAAACAGAAAACATTATTGTCTATTAAAACCAAATCTTTTTTTAACACTTTAATCATTTACACCTTCTGAGTAGTGTGATTTCATAAATCATTTGCCTAGAAACTCTTGCTTGATCAAAAGCAGTCTCATTTTCAGGTCTTATTCTGTTTTTCTTCGCATTAGCAGTGACATTCAATTCAATTCATTTCACGTTTATTTGTATAGCGCTTTTCACAAAACAAATCGTTGCAAAGCAGCTTCACAGAAAATGAAAGTTTCTACATTACATTTAGGAGTAGTTTATCAGTGGTGACTATGCCAAGGTGATGTCCATATGGCAGATATGTACAGAAAAAAATCATGCAGTTACTTAATGACATGTATTCAAACAAACAGTGAACACTATTAACAGCAATGATTATATGTTGTGATCAAACTTGTAGGAAAATTTGGTAGTTTTGTACATCTGCTTAGGTGAAGATATTTCAGCAAGGAATAAGCTGAAAAGTCTTGAGAAATTCCTCTCACTTATACATTGCAATTCTGAAAAAAAAATGATATTAATTTATTTTTTTTAAATATAAATATTTTAATATTTTATGAATTATTTTAATCAAACATTTGTATAAATATTTTTAATTGTAATTAAAATAGTTATGGAAATATTCATCATTATTAAAGAATTATTTTAATATTTCAATGAATAATTATTTATTATTAATAATAATTTGAAATTAAATGATGTAATAAGTTTTCTATAGCTATCAAAAAAATTTTTTCATTTTCTTTTAAAAAATAAAGTATGGAAAACAAAACTATAATGTTTTTATGTAGTGAAGCATGTGTTTTCAAGACTCTTAATCACATCCAATATCTATACATCTTTTCATGTTATTTAGATAATGTTTATTCATTGCTGTGTCTATCCACCAGCAAAAATAAACAGCATTTTTTTGTGCCAGTATCTAATTTCAAACCTCTTTATTAATCCACATATTCATCTCCATATAGTGCATATCAGAGCTCCTTGTTAAGAGTCCTTGTGATTCGTCCTGCTGTTTCATTTAATTTTAAATGTTATCTAGCAGAATGTACAACCTGCCAGCAGAGCTGCCCTCATTTAAAGTCATAAGTTTGGTGGGTTTTCATTCACAAGGTTGTGCGAAGCTATTTGCAGTGACAGCAGATATTATCTGACATTTTGGAGGTGGATGCTGCAGTGAATGTCAAATCAGAGACAGAATTCTCTCCCATTTCTGTTGCACACAAGGATGTTGTAAGTAATGCGAGGAATAATGCCTTTTGTATAACCTAAAGGAAAATTGGTGCAAAATTTACAGGAACCAGAACAAGTTGAATGCACTGAGGAGTCTCGTGTTTTGTCCTGCAGTGCAGTGTTCTGTTGTTTATCTTGCACAGCATCCTTTAAAGTCTGTGTAAAGGCAATTCAGAGAATTGTTTCTGAACACATTATAAATGTTAGAAATGTATTGCTGAAAACACATTACAAAGACTGTGAACTATGTAGTACTGAATTGTGGAGTTAGACCGTTAAATAGGTTTTCACCATTTTCAATTCTAAGCTTCGTTTCTTGGTTCTCTCTTGTCTTGTTTCCTGGATTTGTTTCCCTGCCTGTTTTGGATTTATCTTTGCCCTATTGTTATTGTTTGGCCTGATTGCCCGTGTTATGACCTTTGCCTGTTTTTGGACTTTGAATTGTGGATTTAATAAATACTGTGTCTGGTTCCTCAACCTTCGTGTACCTGTGCAGTTTCATGACAGGCTGGGTGGTTAATAACACATTTTTCTGTGTTGTGACAAACTCAGAACACATATTTAATATTGCTTTACACTACACAGACTATAACACCCTGAAGCTCCGACGCTTTATTTCTCCTTTTCATTATTTAAATGCAAGGTCATCCATTTCGTTATTAAAAAGAGCTGTCCATGTTGCTTCTGAGAGTTCTCAGCCTTATTTTCGTTTCACTTGTGCTTCTTTGTTATTTATTCAAGAGGAAGCTTCTGGTTTGAAGCTTCTCATAATAATAAATATACTGTGAAAATTGCATTTGAGTTTTTTTTTTTAAAAGCTGCACCCTTCACACGTACAGTTGTTCTTATCATCCTTACGATCAAAAAGCATTCCAGACTTCAATATATGACTTCAATAATCTTTTTTAGGGTCCTTGAGTGCTCGAGCCAGATATCATGAAGTGGAACCTCTTCAAAAAGAAGCCAGAAGCCATGGTGGGCCCGGAGCCCACGGGACTCGGCGGCACCCACCCGTCACACACCATGACGATGGCCCCCGCCATCTCCACACCTGCGGACAACTCCACCGAATCTGAGGGACCCGTCAACAAGAATGATGTCTTTGAGGAAATCAAAAGCAAGTTCCTCAATGAGATCGATAAAATCCCATGTAAGTCCTGCTGAGATATTTTACAGTCCCACTAGATCAAGAAAATCAATAGTGTATCATTATGCCGAAGATGTTTTATGGATTTTAACACTAGCCAATTTGTCTGGCCCCTAGATATCTGACCAATCTGACCTACAGTAGAAGTGCAATGCAATAAAGAGCAACTTAAAGGAATAGTTCACCCAAAAATGAATATTTGCTGAGAATTTACTCACCCTCAAGCCATCCAAGATGTAGATACGTTTTTTTCTTCATCGGATCGGATTTGGAGAAATTTTGCATTACACCACTTGCTCACTAATCACTTGCTCACTAATTGATCCTCTGCAGTGAATGGGTGCCGTCAGAATGAGAGTCCAAAAGGAATAGTTCACCCAAAAATGAATATTTGCTGAGAATTTACTCACCCTCAAGCCATCCAAGATGTAGATACGTTTTTTTCTTCATCGGAACGGATTTGGAGAAATTTTGCATTACACCACTTGGACACCCATTTGATCCTCTGTAGTGAATGGGTGCCGTCAGAACAGTTGATAAAAACATCACAATAATCCGTAAGTAATCAGTCCACCAATTAATGTCTTGTGAAACAAAAAGCTGCATGTTTGTAAGAAACAAATCCATCATTAAGATGTTTTAACTTTAAACA
>NW_015544185.1:318031-325606 GCF_001515605.1 Sinocyclocheilus anshuiensis | reverse complement strand
GGTGCCGTCAGAATGAGAGTCCAAACAGCTGATAAAAACATCATAATAATCCACACCACTCCAGTTCATCAGTTAATGTCTTGAGAAGCAAAAAACTGCTTGTTTGTAAGAAGCTTATTCATCATCAAGACATTTTTAACTTCAAACCGTTGTTTCTGGCTTCAATACAAATCCTCTGTCCATTATAACGCTTCCTCTAGTGAAAAAGTTTGCAAAAAAAAGCACCATTTGCAAGTCAAAACAGTTCTAAACAAATATGCTGGTGGATTTTGATGTGAGAGGACAACGGGAGATGGACTTTTTCACTGGAGGAAGTGTTATTATGGATTATTGTCTATTTTGGCCAGAAGCACATATTTAACGTTAAAATGCCTTAGATGGACTGGAGTGGTGTGGATTACTTGTGGATTATTGTGATGTTTTTATCAGCTGTTTGGACTCTCATTCTGATGGCACCCATCCACTGCAGAGGATCCATTGCTGAGCAAGTGATGTAATGCTACATTTCTCCAAATCTGTTCTGAAACAAATTCATCTACATATTGGATGGCCTGAAGGTGAGAACAATTTTAGCAAATCTTCAATTTTGGGTGAGCTATTCCTTTAATGTGATTTTTCTTTTTATAGCCCTTCAATTCAACATGCAATCTCAATTCACTATTTAGTTTCTTTGTTGAAAACTTGTTTGTATTGTAATATTGAATTAAAATCTCATAACTTGCTCCACCCTTTTTGGTTGGCATTTCAAAAATCACCTTCAAGGCTGCTCAGTGACAACCTTTCGTCTGAATAAATCTCTTTGATTTTTATCCCATGATGCTCTGCAGTGCCTCCGTGGGCGCTCATCGCCATCGCTGTTGTGGCCGCCCTCCTCATCCTCACCTGCTGCTTCTGTATCATTAAGAAATGCTGCTGTAAGAAGAAGAAGAACAAGAAAGGCAAAAAGGGAAAGGACGGCTTCAACATGAAGAACATGCAGGGTGGAGATGTATGTAACAGAGTGTTCAGTAGCTCCCAACATGACAGTATTGTCATGTAGCTAAAACAACTTTGATGTACACTTTAATCTGTTTGAATTTAGAAATAAAACTAGATGATATTAACTTCTGTATTAACTGGGCACATCAACAAAATTAGTGTTGAATCATTAAGAAATGAAAACAGGCCTCAGACCACTTTAGTGTGGGTTGCACTGATAATGAAGGAGAGTTTGTCATGTGATGATTTGTGTTTGTGAGTAATGTGAGTGTTTGGTTTTCTTTGAAGAGAAATGGTACACTGGATGTTCCAAACAAGTGTGTTGCTCATGTAATTTTTGATCATAAAAAAGATAGGAGCTTTAAAAATCATTCTAAGAAATGATTACATACATAATAATACATACAGTGTATAATTACAAAGACTTAATGTTTCCAGAAACATACTGTTTCCCTTAGTGTTAGGGAAAGTTACTTTTTAAAGTAATGTATTACAATATTGTTACTTCATTAAAAAGTAACTAATTACGTTGCGTTACTAATGCATTGCATTACTTTTTGTCATCTGAGCCGGGCTTGCTTGTTAATTTTTAATAACAAAAAAACCCCAAAAGTTATATTTTTGGCAACTGTAAAGGCCCTTTCACACCAAAAGTGAAATTAATAAGCCTCAGGCTGAAGGAAGTACCTCTGCCTTTGCACCTCACTCCAGGAGGACAGGAGAGGTGCCAGTGAATAAATGGGAAAACATTTGCGTTACTTATTTGAAAAAGTAGGAAATTTTCTTGTAAATTTAAAAGTAATGAAGTAAAGTAAGAAAAGGCACTCATTTCATAGTTTGATCCTTAAACACTTAATGCCAGAACTTTATTCCAAACCTGTATGCATACAGATGTCTTAAACATGGCAGTGTGTCATTTCTCACAATGGTGCTCTTGTTGTTGTTTACTGTCTTGACTGTCTTTGGTTCTGTTTTATGGTGTGTCGTGAGTTCAACCTCTCCCTCTCTCTCTGCTCTCCTTCCTCCCGCTATATGTCTAATGCGTCGCATTTCTTGACGCTCATGGGCGTCGGCGCTACGGTAGGTGGACGGATGAACGGCACAGCTGTTTGGCCGCTGAGTGCTAGCACCGCGTGGGTGGGATTGGATGGAATGGCTGTTGTTAACTTCCTTGTTTTAAGCCTTTTGTACCTGCTGCTTGACAAGAATACAATTAAAAACAAAGGGAAGTTACAATGCAAATGAAAACCCCACTTAAGTGGACCGAAAATAATCATAATACAATAACAAAGAGTCGTACTTGTGTGGGAGGAATGAATGGAATAACTATTAACTCACTAATACTGGCAAGATGTTTGGCGTTAGTAAGAGACGACCCACAAGACTCACAATGAATGCATGTGTTAAAGGGCATGGCTGTTTTAACTGCACTAAAAGTCCTGATGTCTCAGGGACTATAACTAGCAGTAAACCTTATGCTTGTACGCTTGTCATTAGGGCTGCACGATTATGACAAATATCATAATTGTCGATTATTCCCTTGAAATTGTAATTATGATTATCACAATTTACATTGAATGATGTTTATAACATTGTTTGATGCAACTGCATGCCGTATTTTTATATGAAAATAAACAAGCTGAAAACACTCTAATTGAAAAACGTTTAGTGCTTTTCTATAGTATTAAGCCTCAAATGTCAACTATACATCAGATTGGTTTCTTCTTTAAATTATAAAAAAGTAAAAATATGAATGGTATTATAATGTTATACTAAAACTAAAATTTAAATAATGGGGAAAAACCCTTAAGATAACATGTAGAAAGACAAAAACACATCTTAAGCATGCAGAATAACATAAGTGGACTTTGAACGATTAATTGCCGCTTTGAACGATTACGTAATTGTGGCATCCATAATTGTAATCGCGATTAGAAATTCGATTAATTGTGCAGCCCTACTTGTCATATAAGCTCTTGTTCTATGATCATACAACCAGTTCAGTTTAATATATATTAACAAAAATATATGAAGTACCGGATTCTTTCAAAACATATGTAAAATGACCAATTTGTTTTTAATATTAGCACATATTCTGCTGTGCCCTTTAATTTGTTGCTATATGGATATGGTTAGAAACTGACTTGAGAGTGACAATTTTTTTGGTGACACATTAAAATATATATCAAAAAGTCTTTAAATCTGGGGCCGGTTGCATAAAAGGTTTAGACTGGTCTTGAAAGTTAGTCATCTAATTTTTTTCTGGTCATAAAGTTTTTAACTTCAGTTACATAAAAGCATAGATTAGTCTAAGTTAAATCCAAAAATAAGACTGATTACTTATTGGCTAACTGCTAGCTGGTCAAACTCTTACTTAAGACACTGTCTTAACCTAGAGTCTAAGTTTATGCACCTGGACCCAGTTTATAGTCCTTGTTAATTTTCTTTTAAAAACTTGGTTAATCTTTTGAGCCCTGAATGATATTGTCCTGAAGATGCAATGCACAAAGATTCAGTTCATATAACATAATAATTCTTTTATGCATCATCTTTACATAAAGTGAACCCAAAATCTATTTAGACGCTTCAGCCACACTTAAAAATGTCTCACTGTAATTGCATTAGATAACAAAATATCAAACCAAGTGGCATTTGAGACACAAATGATGCTTGATTTTGATATGTTGCTATCTAATTCCAGGTTTTTCATAATTTCTTCTAAAAATATTCTGTATTTCTATTATATTTTCATAGGTAACGATGGTAATAATGTTTGTTAATTTTAACATTGAAAACTCTTGTTGTAATGCAATGTCTTTCAGACATTTTGAAGTGTGATTAGTGTCCAAATACTTTTAAAGGTCACTGCACAATGCTGGAATTGTGACCTATTTGTGGAAACAAGAAATTAATTCTGCACATTATAGATTTATTTTCTCTTCCTGCAATTTGGATGATGTTCAAAAACACACAAGAACAACATGTCAGCATTTCATACGCCAAGAATAGCACAAAGGAATCTGTTCCTCTTTAAAAATTTGCTGTCATCACTTGTTCCCTGGAGTATCACTGATGAACAGTTAAACTTATCATGCTGATGAGAAAACGCTTGCATGCCAAATTATGCATATCAATAAAAGCTCTTTTGTTTTCCATTTACTACCAAACCTAATTTGAATGTAGAGTCAAAACATAATTTTATTAAACTCTGGAAAGCCAAGATAAAAAAAAGTGTCACCAATAAAAATTGTGAACTCGAGTCATTTGCAACATCCAGCCCTGAATGACAACATTACTCCGAGTGCACTATGGCAGATAACTAGTAGGTCAGGCCAGGTAAAAGCATCTCTCCAACCTTACTGCAACTGAGCTTGTGGCATGCTTATAGTCAGGAGCCAGATATACTTTCATCCCAGACATCGACTTGCTAAAACAATTTGTCATTTGCACCACAGAAACACCAGGATGATGATGATGAAGAAGGAGAAACTGGTTTGACGGAGGAGGAGAAAGAGGAAGAGGAAAAAGAAGTGGAGAAACTTGGAAAGCTTCAGTATTCTTTGGATTACGACTTCCAGGATAACAAGGTCAGAATGTCAGATTAATGACATTATATGCTGGAATATAAACTAGTAACATTGCCCTGAATCATATCCAATGCTAGTTTCATAATAAATTTGGGGTGCTTATTCCAATAATAGTGGCTGTTTTGCTCAAGCTCGTCACATTTTATCACAAAAAATGATGCATTTTGTAGCATTTTTGCTTTCGACAGCCATTTGTAAGGTGAAAAAGTCTTGTATTATCCCTTAATCAGCAGAAAAACATCACAAAGACATGATTCCCGTCTTCCTCTGAGCCAGATTACAACCAATTTGTTCAATTTTCAGCCCATTTTTATATGTATTATTTTATGCTTAATCCTGATTTCAAGGTCAGCGATTGGTCTGCTACATCTCCAGGTGTATTCTACTACATCCAAACAGCCACAGAAAATTACAGATTTTGTGAAAAAAGCGTATTTATTGTTTTATAAACGTGTTTATGTAAAGTTCTTCAACATTAAATGGAGTATTTGAATATATTTTGTAAGTTAAGTGATACCTTTTGAATACTTTTTGTTGACTGCTTTTGTTATTTTGATATATAAGCTGATACAGCTTATATATAATTTGAATATTCATTTGTATTTTGTGAAAAAAAAATGTGATGGAAAGGCCTTTTTTTGCGAATATATTCAGATTTTTTTAAGATGCCGGGGTGTATGTATTGTCAGTTATTCATTCTGTCTCATATTAAAATATATTAAGATGCATTTGGCCACAATTAAGAAAGTAAGTGTTGTTGGAGTAATTAATGGGAATTTTGTGAAAATTCTCAAGAATCCTAATTTTGTGTCCCACTGAAAAATAACAGCATGTTTGTGTTTGTACCGACATGAGACTGAGTAAATAATGACAGATTTTTTTTTTTTTTCGGGAACTGTTCCTTTAACTGGTACATCTCTTTAAAGTTCCCTGTATGATGGTCTTGGAGAACGTTTGTGCTCCTACAGTGCTGTATCTTTTACTAATGACAGTGTTTAACAGCACGGCTCAGTATCAGCTGAGTCACAGCTGTAGGTAAAGTTGCATACGGCTCACCAAAATGAGTTTAAACAAGCGTTAATGACAGTGAATCGTTATTCTTACTATGTATTTTAATGCAGTCAGTTCCCATTTTAATATGCATAAAGCCACAGGATATTGCTAGAGTGTCTGGAACATTGGAACAGTACAGTGGAAGTTGTGAAAAAGACATGTACTGTACAAAAGTTTAGGTAAAGTAAGATTTGTAAGATTTTTTAAATGTTTTTAAAAGAAGTCTCTTGCTCACCAATTCTGCGTTTATGTGATGAAAAATACAGTAAAAACAGTGATATTTTGAAATTTGATTACAATTTCAAACAAGTGTTTTCAAATATAATTGATTTCTGTGATGCGAAGCTGAATTTTCAGCATCATTACTCCGTCTTCAGTGTCACATGATCCTTCAGAAATCATTCTAATATGCTGTTTTTTCCTTTGTTTTTATCCACAGCTGACAGTGGGAATCTTGCAATGTGCCGATCTGATTTCCATGGACTCTGGCGGAACATCCGACCCTTATGTTAAAGTGTTCATCCTACCAGACAAAAAGAAGAAGTTTGACACTAAGGTGCACAAAAAGACCCTCAACCCAGTGTTCAATGAGTCCTTTGTCTTTAAGGTAAGACATTTACCATTTTAAAATGACTCATTGTTATGTCAGTCATTTTGTTAGTCAAATATTGATGCATAAAGCGTTTCCAATTATAATATTATCCTTAAAGATTATATATTATAAACAGTATATATTCTAAATTAATCAAATAAATGATTTCTCAAAAGTCAAACATGCGTTTTTTAATAGTACATAATAAAACTTGTATGATCAGTAAAACCCTGGCTCTAACACATTACATATATTGAAGAAAACAAAAGTACTGATATGCCTCGAGTGATGTTGGTCTGTCATTAGTGTTCATTGGTTGTTTTCTGCAACACCAGCATTTTGGTCTTAATGCTTCCAGCAGCTCCTGAATGAGCTTTAGTTTCCCAGAGTCAGTAATGAGCTCCGGGGGGGCCGAGCATCCTCTGGTGGACACTGTTAGAGCTCTAATAGTCTCACTTGGAGAAAAGTGATCTAGGACAGGAACAGTTGGCCATCTTCAAAGCCCCTGCCTTACGGTGAGAACGCTGACTGTGTTTCTAAAAATGGATCGGCCGTATCTGCACACTGTACAAGTGAGACAAAGCCAAGCGAGGAGGAGGTTTTCTCATGCAAATGATGTGAAAAAATAATTACAAGAACACACGATTAGAAAAATCAACTGTAAACTGAATGTAATTTTCTATAAAAATGCTTAAATATATTTTATATATATTTAAGATATTAAACTATTTGATTATATATTCATTTTATTTTTTAATATTTAAAAAAAATAAAAGAAAGCTTTGATTCACATTGTCACAAATACATTTAATATATTTGATTATGTATTATCATTTAATATTTTAATATTTAAACAAAAATGAAAAAAATAAAGTTTATAGGCTTCGAGTCACATAGTCAAAAACATTTAATATATTTTTTTAAATATACTATTTTATTATGTATTATAATTGAATATATATTGTATAATTTTATTATGTATTATAATTTAATACTTTAATATTTAAAAAGTGTTTATCAGTTTGATTCAAATTAGTCACAAAGTTTTAATATACTTTAAGATATTATACTATGTGATCAAAAACATTTATGGTTTGGATTCACAATCTCACACTTTTTTAATATATTATATTTAATATATATTATATTATATATTTTATAAAATAATATTAATTTTATATTTTAATATTTTAAAAATGAAAAAAAAAGGCTTTTATTCACAGTCACAAACTTTTAATATATTTTAATATATAAGAATAATTCATTAGAATATTTAAAAAAAATGTAATTGCTGAAATATATTTTAAGATACATTTACTGAATACTCTGTTTTAATCTATCTATCTATCTATCTATCTATCTATC
>NW_015544185.1:312266-317388 GCF_001515605.1 Sinocyclocheilus anshuiensis | reverse complement strand
CGTATCTGCACACTGTACAAGTGAGACAAAGCCAAGCGAGGAGGAGGTTTTCTCATGCAAATGATGTGAAAAAATAATTACAAGAACACACGATTAGAAAAATCAACTGTAAACTGAATGTAATTTTCTATAAAAATGCTTAAATATATTTTATATATATTTAAGATATTAAACTATTTGATTATATATTCATTTTATTTTTTAATATTTAAAAAAAATAAAAGAAAGCTTTGATTCACATTGTCACAAATACATTTAATATATTTGATTATGTATTATCATTTAATATTTTAATATTTAAACAAAAATGAAAAAAATAAAGTTTATAGGCTTCGAGTCACATAGTCAAAAACATTTAATATATTTTTTTAAATATACTATTTTATTATGTATTATAATTGAATATATATTGTATAATTTGATTATGTATTATAATTTAATACTTTAATATTTAAAAAGTGTTTATCAGTTTGATTCAAATTAGTCACAAAGTTTTAATATACTTTAAGATATTATACTATGTGATCAAAAACATTTATGGTTTGGATTCACAATCTCACACTTTTTTAATATATTATATTTAATATATATTATATTATATATTTTATAAAATAATATTAATTTTATATTTTAATATTTTAAAAATGAAAAAAAAAGGCTTTTATTCACAGTCACAAACTTTTAATATATTTTAATATATAAGAATAATTCATTAGAATATTTAAAAAAAATGTAATTGCTGAAATATATTTTAAGATACATTTACTGAATACTCTGTTTTAATCTATCTATCTATCTATCTATCTATCTATCTATCTATCTATCTATCTATCTATCTGTCTATCTATCTATCTATCTATCTATCTATCTATCTATCTATCATCTGTCTGTCTGTCTGTCTGTCTGTCTGTCTATGGCAGAACTAAGCAAAAACAGCTTGCATCTCCTATATGAAACTCCTTTATATGTATTTGTCGATTTTTCTCAATGGTTTCCATGTTAGATCCCATACGAGGAGCTGGGTGGGAAGACGCTGGTCATGTCTGTGTATGACTATGACCGCTTCTCCAAGCACGACATCATCGGTGAGGTCAAACTACCCATGAACACTGTGGATCTGGGTCAGCCGATCGAGGAGTGGAAAGACCTGGATAGTGTTGAGAAAGAGGAGGTGATTATTAGATGATCTAATATTTATTATGATCTATTTTTTAACTGTTCCGAGACAGATTTGAAAAGAAAGCAAGCAGAGATGCTTTGGATCAGTACTTTCAAATCATAAACGATCACCCACTGATATCTTTTCCATACAGCCGGAGAAGCTTGGTGACATCTGCATCTCTCTGCGTTACGTTCCTACTGCGGGTAAACTGACCGTTTGCATCCTCGAAGCCAAGAACCTGAAGAAGATGGACGTGGGCGGCCTGTCTGGTGAGAAACAAGCTGAGATATGTGAGACCAGCAAGATACGTTTCATATGTTTGATGCAATTAACTCGACGTTTGGCCTTTTGCAGACCCGTATGTGAAGATCCAGCTATTGCAGAACGGCAAGCGTCTAAAGAAGAAGAAGACTACGGTGAAGAAGAACACACTGAACCCGTACTACAATGAGTCCTTCAGCTTTGAGATCCCTCTGGAGCAGATGCAGGTAGATTTGAACTTACTTGAACTTTTTTATTATCATTATTTGTTTGGAAAAGTCACATCACATAACATAGTAGTACACAAGATATTTTCAAATTCATCATTGCTTTTCCGTACATTTTTCCGAGAAAACCAAGACAAAATGCAAAAAAAATATCAAGGAAAAAAATTTATATATAAGTAAATAAATAAAAATACAAATAACAGTAAAGAAAAAGGAAAAAAGGATTTTAAAAAAATCTCAATATTTTAGTTTAGAAAGAAGAGAGAAGATACATCAGGGATAGTAATATAATTATTACATTTTGACACATTTTTGTTGCGATGCTACAGAAAAAAAATATTTTACTGTTGACAAAGTATAATTAATAACTTCTATAAATGTATTACAGTTGCTGTCACAGACTGTAAACCAATTCTTTGTAATTGTTTTCTTAGAAGCAGCTAACATTATTTTAAATAAATATTGTTAATCTGTTAAGCTGTAATAAAGTTCAATTCAATTCAATTCAAGTTTATTTGTATAGCGCTTTTCACGATACAAATCATTGCAAAGCAACTTTACAGCAAATTAAGTTTCTACAATATTTAGTGGTAGCTTATCAGTGGTGACTGTCAGTTAATGTACATATGGCAGAAATGTACGGAAAAATCAATTAAAGATGTAATCAAACAGACGATGAACACTATTAACAGCAATTATTATATGATGCAATCAAACTTATAGCAAAATGTGGTAGTTCTGTATGTTGTTTCAGGGTAATAAAGTACCTCAAATGTCAATGGAAATTTAATATCCAAAACATATTTTATAATTTCATGGACATTCACCTTAAAGGTTTTAATTTTATTACAACTCCCAAAAATATGGTAATAATTAGCATTTATATGTCCACATTATATCCACCACAATAAATCTTCTGAAAAATAAAAAAACATACTACATTTTTCTAACAAAATTCCCTCAAATGATGTTATACCAGAATTTCTACCAGAATAATGATTGATGATTAATGATTCTTGAACATACAGTAAAAACCGAAATATTGATACATTTTTAAACAACTGTTTTCCATTTGAATATATTTTGAACAGAAGTTGATGCAGTTTTTACTACCAGATTTTATAATACACTAGAATTAGTTTGGCTAAACGATTTTCTGTGTTTGTTTTTCTCTAGAAAATCCTTGTGGCAGTGACGGTCTTCGACTACGATAAGATCGGCAAAAACGATGCCATTGGGAAGATCTTCATTGGCAGCAAAGCCACAGGCACAGCGATCAAGCACTGGTCTGACATGTTGGCCAACCCGCGCCGCCCCATCGCCCAGTGGCATCCCCTCCAACCGGAGGAAGACATCGACGGTGCTCTGGCTGCCCTTAATGCCAAGAAGTAACTTCTCACATCTCAGCCTGATTAACCAACTAACTAACCAACCCGCCACTGCACGACACCCCACACTCATCTGTATGCGCTCTGCCAGTTTGTTTCGCATAATCACCAACAAAAATATTCTAAAGAATATACTTGAAAAGATGAACAATATCACGTTCGCCACATAGCATAAACCAAGGCAAATAACATTGTACACCTAAATAGCGAAAGCAAAACGACCGTAGGAGAAGTAGCCAGCAAGAGTGATATTTTACACACCGTTTTCTACTTTGCAGCCCAATTTGCCAGCCAACTACACAATACGCAAATACAAAAATAGTACAAACCAACAATGAAAGTGCACAAAAAAATGAGTAAACAAACCTGAAGAGACCATTTTTGCAACTATTTGCCTACAACTAGTTAACTGGATTAAATATTACAAAAGGCTTTTATTTCATTCCATGAACAGGAAGGAATTTGTTTCAGGATGTTGTTTGTCGGATATATTGGTGAGCTGGAATTTTGTTCCTAATCATAAGTGCAAATAATGGTAAGTTTATGTTGCAAATATCTACACATTTGCACAATTACAAAGCAATGATCACGTTCACTTAAACATCCCAGGAGAAGAAAGTGGTGTAGGGCAGATTTGTTTACATTGTCGATGGGTAAATTAGGCCTTTGGGCCATAAGACACGTCAAAACATTGCATTTGCATATATGTGCCCAAAAGAAAGAGGATTCAGGTCTATGGTTTTGTAATAGTGCAGTTAGATAGGACTATATTAATAAATAGGCTAGTAATTCATGAAATGTTGCATTAAACATTCAACACGAGTCAAGCATGGTTTACAGTCAGTGTAAAGATATAGACACTCACAAACGGTCTCTTTTACTGTAATGCTACGATTACAGTGCCAAATCCAGACGTTCGTGTATCTCACATATAAAAGCTCCCATCTGGCCAAACCTGACAGGCACTAAAGCTGGCTGTGAATGTATCGTGGGATCGTACAAATGAAATTTGCACTCAGTCGGTATGTCTTTGAGAGCTCGCTGTCGTGTTTTCATGATCTCGGCCTGTTTCACATACATTTGAATACCTGGTTGACGTCACTGCCACCTTTGTTCGGAGCTCAAACTCACCCGAGTTCATTCAGTAAACTCCACTCTCCGAGATGCCAAAGTATTAACTGGAACAGAATAGTAAGTGACGGTTAACTGGGTGTTTGGTAAACTAATCTAAATAAAGCAATCCGAAGCATTCAGATCCACTCGAATCCAGCTCCATCCCCAATGATGCTTGTGTATATATGCATTGATCATGGTTTCTACAGCATGTACCTATAAATTGATGTACATAGAAGCATGTTTTAAAGATAGAGCATAATTATATTGTGTACGTGTGGCATTTGTCATTTTGATAATAAAATGTAGAGGAAAGAAAATGCACTGAATGCACATTTTATGAAAGTTCCCTGAAAGGGCGTTAGATATTTAAAAAATATATTAATATAGAGTTTTTCAAAATACTTTTAAATTTGCAACAGAATTAGGAGCTGTGTGTAACGTGAGTGTTAGACTCGTGCTTGTGGTGTCAGTTTCATTTCATTTGCATTTATTTACCTTTTTTGTCCAGTCAACATGTATTTGTCTTGTAAGTTTCTGTGTATATTTTGTCCTGTTGATGTGAAAATAAGAAATAAAAATGTTCAGGTTGTGAATTTACAGGAATGTCTTGTTAGGGTGAATTTCACAAAAAACATGTCTGGGTTACATTTCACCACAAAACCAGAAGACACAAATAAAGTGTATTTTGTATTAAGAAATGTTTAGGACCATTTTATTTTATTATTATTATTATTATTTTATTGCTTTGCATTGCATTATAGTAATGAGAATTCAGTGGAAAATGTGCTTAATTTTTATGATAATAATGCAAAAAGTAGTAATGGTCCTAAAATAGGCTTCATTTTCTCCCCGTGAAATATATATATATACAGTGGGTACGGAAAGTATTCAGACCCCCTTAAATTTTTCACTCTTTGTTATATTGCAGCCATTTGCTAAAATCATTTAAGTTAATTTTTTTTTCCTCA
>NW_015544185.1:285124-310082 GCF_001515605.1 Sinocyclocheilus anshuiensis | reverse complement strand
TGAAAAATTTAAGGGGGTCTGAATACTTTCCGTACCCACTGTATATATATATTTTTTTAATTTCTTTCTCTTGATTTTGGGGTGAAAATGACCTGAATGTTGTTTCATGAGGTTCACCTGTTAATGTACAGTGTGTAAAACCACTTGCTGAAACTAGAAGCCATATGCATGGGCCCTCGCAAGAGCTCATCGTTTTCGGACATTGCAAACTTTAGCTTTTTATTTTAAATATTACACGGAGCAATGCTATCAGGAAAAAAAAAAAACTTTTAACTATTTAAATTATTGCATTAGCAATTAGATGACCTAATATTAAAGTGAACTATTAACTACTAATCAGCATTCAGTCATATTATTATTATTATTATTATCTGCCAGTTTGCCAAAACCAAGTATTTTGGTTTGTTACTAAAGTTTGAACTGATATCAAATAAAGCAACAGCCACTTTAAAATATTTTATTTGAAATGCACATCGATAAATATGTCTTACAAGGTGGATTTGTGATAAAAACATGAGTTGAGAAAATAGGCATTATATATATATAAACAACAGTAAAGCACACTGATTTAATGTCGAACATGATCATACTGGTCACCCTTTTGTGTACAAATCATAGATATGAAAAACTAGCGATTTAAATAGATATCAATGCCAAGACGCCTTCATCTGTGATCTTGAGAGAGGATGATGATTTCTCTTCCACGATTGAAATCAGAGATTATTTTTATGAACAAGGTCCTTTCTTATAACAGCATTCACTGCAAGGTAAAATACAAACAAAATCATTAGTGGTGTTTACAGGGTTTCTGCCAGTCTCAATTCATCCTGCCACAATTTACGGCTTTAAAAAGGTCTGAAATCAAAGCATAACGTCTTAAATTCATAAAGTCACGGCATTAAATGTTGCATACACTGCAAAAATACCTTTGTCAGTATTTTTGTTTTCCAATGCAACTATCTAAAGTCCTTAAATCGAGATACGGTTACATGAGACGCAGAAAGAAAATATGGAATCTTGTTTTTTAAGAAACCAAACAAAATTAAGTGAGCTTATGCTTAAAATGTTTATGCTCAGTGAGGTATGAAAACTTGTGTCCTTTGAATTAGGTCTATTTTTTGAGCTCATTGGCAGCTATTTGTGCTCGTTTTAATCCTAAACTCAATTTTGATCAGTTTCACAGAAAACAAGACTGATCTTGTCATTTTGCTGCTAAAGTTCATGCATCTCGATTTAAGAATCTTTAGACATTTGCACTGGAAAACGACAAAAATACTGAGGCAGAACATCACTTTTTTTTTTGTAATGGAGACTGGATGTAAGTTGTATTTTCAAACTTTTGCTATTTTTCGTTGATATTGTGTTCCCTAGACATTTAGAAGAAAATACAGTGTTGCCTTCAGTTTATTTCTGTAAATTTTGTGTGCTTGGTCTTAAATTTACCTTCATAACACCTGCAGAAACTCTGTGTTTGCTGAAGTATGCATTACTATTACTATTGCTCAGCATTAATGACAATCAAATCAAAGACTAAGTATTAAACTTCTGTTCCAGACATTACTAACATTGAATGGTGCAGCATCAACAGTGCACTGAGCATCCACTAGCTGGCAGCACAGAGTCTGACCCGCTCACCGTGATCCTCTGATGCTTTATTTGGTTGTGCTTCCTGCTGTTGTGCTGAGACAAGTTAGTGGGCTAAAAATGGAAAGTTTTCAGTCTAAAATTAGATTGGGGACACGAGGTGTAGCGTTTACAGGTATAATCAGCCTGAAATAGAATCTGGAGCGCGGGTGTGATTCTTTGTAATGCCCACGCAGCCACCGCAAATAAAAACACATCTACATCTGTGGTGTAATGTTATTAAAATATGGCTCACGATATCAACTACACCAGGTCTTACGTGAGTGAAGAGCACGTTTAGTTTATTCTCCAGCGCTTTTGTGATTGAATGCTTTCCTGAGAGATCGATAGTGTGTCCTGTTTGTCCCTGTGTGTGCTTTAGGTCTGTTAGAGCTCAATATTTAACAGGCTCTGGCAGAACTGAAGCACTGACCCATATAGAGCCGCCTGATAAGAGCGGCATACATTAAACACACTGATCCGACAACTACTGCACACACACACATAACTGACATGTGCTGTACGTCTGGTAACCATGTTGTCATTTAGTTTTATAGTTTAATATTAACTGATAAATAACAAAGCATATCTAACAATTCAATGAAAATCAAAACAAAAATTTTGTCTAAAAATATACTTTTTCTTAGTCTTGAAGTCAACAAATTTATATGTAATTACTTTTGTCGTCTGTTGCTGTTGTACAAGAAGGAAGTGGCGGTTGGTCGGTGTGGTATTTGTCCCACCCCATCCTCCACTGTGATTGGACAGCTGGGTAAAAAGTGACAGTGATGAGCGCTGAGATTTTACCCAAAGTTGAACATTCTTCAACTCTCGGCGCCGAGAAACGCTCAGCACCTCGTCACACTCCTGCCGTTTTAAAAAACGGCGTTTTCATTGAAAAAAATACACTAGCCTCGGGAAAAACTCCATAAACTATTGTAACTCCATAAAAAAGTAACTGTAATCTGATTATGAGCATTTTAGAATGTACATAATATAATCTAATTACAAGTGCATTTTTGGAATCTGATTACGTAATCCAGATTGCATGTAATCAGTTACTACCCAGCTCTGTTAAGCATAACAGTATATATACTGAATGAATGATGAGAGTACAAACCATCATCCAGATAGGCCTGATCCAGGTTCTCCTGCTTGATGGTGACTCTCACAGGACTGACGTTTCTCTGGTGCTGCACTGGCAGGTATGTCTGCTGATGACTGCGGGCCGGAGGGGATCTCCCGGTGGTTGGGGATGCCCTCGAGCCATACGCCTTCTGATGGGCCGCAGCGGAGCAGAGCTCTGAGACATCGAGGGTGGGAAACAGAGAGGCGGTCGTTTGGATGCTGTTACCTGCTATGGTGTGCTGGTAGGTGTTTGGCACAAATGTAGACACAGAGGTGGCGCTGTGTGAGGCCGCCACGCACGAAGCATGAGCCGGGGAGCCGCCGAAAACTCCTGGCACCGCGTGATCCAGCGGGTAGCGGATGAGTGTGTGTTGTGGGGCAGCAGGGTACATGCAGTGAGCTCGCTGGTACAACAGGCCGATTGGCATCATGCAACCGTCCGCAAGATGGCAAGAGGGAGGAGAGACGCCCATGATGGGACGGCCAGTACAGTCTAACTGTGCATACTGGTATTCTTCAACCGGCTCCGCTTTAATCTGTGGCACTTGAGAGGAAATCCAAAAACATTACATCAGCTTTAAAACACAAAACTAGTGAATTTGTTGTGAAAGTGACTGAAGGTTTCACCTGAGAGGGGTGTGTAGGTGAAGTTTTGAGGCTGGCTGCATTTCTTCTTCCCATTCAGCA
The DNA here is from genome assembly GCF_001515605.1 of Sinocyclocheilus anshuiensis. NCBI lineage: Eukaryota > Metazoa > Chordata > Actinopteri > Cypriniformes > Cyprinidae > Sinocyclocheilus > Sinocyclocheilus anshuiensis. Next base: position 306,644 of record NW_015544185.1, on the reverse strand, counting down.
CGTGAAATTTGACTTTGACTGGGTGGTAGATGTTGGGGTCTCGATACGGAGGGATTTCCAAGAACAGCAGGTTCTGACAGGAACACAGCTTACATTAAACTTTTGAACAGCTTTATTGAAGGCTATGTATTTCTTTGCTCTCCAAACAGTCTGAAGTACTTACAGACGTGCATTTGTCTCTGTAAACTTTCGCCTCAGCCTCCCATATCTGCAAGTCAACTAAAACAATGAAACAGTCATTTGAATGCTGGAAAAAAAGCATGCATGGGTACGTACCATAAATAATATTTCAAACAAAAGATGATCTATTATATTCTTAATGAATAACAGCATATTAGAATGATTTCTGAAGATCATGTGACACTGAAGACTGGGCTAATGATGCTGAAAATTCAGCTTTGATCACAGCAATAAATTACATTTTACAATATATTCAAATAGAAAACAGTTATTTAAAATTGTAATAATATTTCACAATATTACTGTTTTTACTGTATTTTTAATCAAATAAGTGCAGCCTTTCTATCAAAAACATTAAACAATCCTACTGACCCAAACTTTTGAAAGGTAGGGTACTTTATTTAAACTTAGAACTAATTTACATCCGTTCACAAACACACACCCATGTGCATTGTCACTATTTAATGTTGGAAGCCACAACAAATATCTGGTCTGTGACTTCTACATAAGCAACAGAGAGAAAGTTTCATGCATAGTGGATGAAACTCCCACTCTCCTGCTGTGTTACTTCTGCTCTGCAACCATCACTGAGTACAGGAAAGGAAAGAGACTCTGTGCTTGTAGATGCTATCTGTGCAGAGCACAACCACATCCTCTCGCACCGCACTGCACACCTAAATGGAAAGTGCAGCTAAAACTTTGCTTGCGTCAGAAAGTGTAGGCTGTTTCTATAGGATGTCAGTGTGAGTCACGGCTATTGTCTTCAAGTTTCACTCAACCTCTGCTGGACGCTGCCATTCAAAATATTCTTGAGGTTTTGGATTATTTCTGGTGCTTCCACAAATAATTTAATAATTGGTTTTGCATCTGCCACTTTAATTTAATTTCATTTGTAACTCGATTTTATTTTCATGCTCCACTTCCACATATATTTGAATGTTTATGTACATACACCATGTACTGTAAAGCACTTTGCAAACATTGTTTTTAAAAATGCTACATCAGTAAAGTTAAACTTTTTAATAGTCTTGTTGTCTTTATGTAGACTATCAAATAATACGTCATTATTCAATGTGCATGCATAATAATTATAAAGTAATGAGTAAATTATTAAAAGTAGTTTTAGCAATTAGACACGACAACTCCCCAGAAGTATTTAATTTCAACTACCAATAAACAGGTGTTTGGTATAGAATGAATGTCTTGACGTTATGCATAGCGCGTAGGTGTTGGTACTGAGGTTTCTGATGTCTTTAAACACTGACAGACAAACTGGCGGCTATGTAGATGTGTGTGTGTTTATGCAAGCTTTGCAAGGCTTATCTCTTTTTTTTCACTCGTGTTGTTGCAAAGGTTGGCCAAACCATACTGCAGTCTACCATGCAACCCAGAGCCTCATGGCTCCAGTCTGGACCATCATTTTTCAGCATATGCAAACCATATCAATACATCTTTAAACAAATAGTATGCTAATTTTCTCCACAGATGGCTGATAGTGTCTGGAGAAGTCAAATATTAAAAGAGTTATATGTCGATGGTTGGAGCTGTTAACACGCTGCAGCACAAAATCAGAAGCTGAAGATCTACTTTCACATTTCGTCAGCTTTTTTGAGTTATTCATCCATGTAAAGTGAGATTAACATCTCTCTAACTGAATTTACACCATAACCGGTTAGTTTTCCCTGAAACTGTAGACATAACGTTGAAGGTTGTGTCACATCAGAGATACAGAGGGACTCCAAAAAGAATTGGATACTTATCGCATTAGATAATAAAAGATCAAATCAAACGCCAATAATTCTAGTTTACCATCTGATGCAATGACATTCAGACATTTTTAAGTGTGTCCGAATAATTTTTGGAGCTACTGACGACCTCTCTGCTCTCTAGACACCCACATTAGCCACTGAAATACACATTGGTTTACCATTACACTTATGATCAAAACAAGTGTGACCGAACCCCTCACTGCAGAGTTTTACTCACCATGTGTTTTCTCAAAGAAGATCACTTTGGACTCTGATGTGAAGTTCTGGCCCCTAAGGATCATCTGTGGTGCACCCAGAACCGAACAGTGGTCCACGTCCTGACGCTCTACTGCTGGCTGCTCATGAGTGGACCTTTGAGCTGTAACAGAACCCGAGGTATTCATGCATGTAATATAGAAAATATGACATTTGACCATTCTGATATCATCAGCATAATGACTGTGCATGATTGGCTGTATAACAAGTGCACATTCTGCATGGTGGCAGTTATAAAACCTACACATTTTTAAGTAAATATTAAATACTATAAAATATTATAATAAAATATAAATGTAAAGTATAAATAAAAGTGTAAAATATAAATAAAAACAATAAAAAAACAAAATTATAATAATATAAATGTTATAATGGGTTAACCACTGGTCAATAACTTTTCACAGAATTTTATACATGCAAAAAATTTAACATTAAAATGTATGCTTAAAATAGTGAGTTTGAAATGAAAAGTTTCAATGCATACAGCATTCAATAGATTGCGAGGACACTTGGAGAGAGATCCACTGGCCCCCGGGTTGAGGAACGTGGACACGGAAGACCAATCTCACTCGTGTGTTTTTCCGTCCCACATCCGTCTCTCCTTTCTTCAGCTCAATGTCAGCATTTCTTAGTTTCAGGATACCAGCGCAGTCAACTCTAAAAATGTGAACAAACATTTAGCAGGTAAATCGCTGTTTTTTTTATTTTTTTTAATCACATTCTGTTCCTGTTTCATCAATTCTGGGCTTCTTTCTTTATATTCTAAGAACAGAAACTATATACTACCTATCTAACTGAGACATAATTTGGGCAAGTTGTCACTTTTTTTGCAGAATATTTCTCCAGGTTTATTATTGAAAGTCCAACAGCAGGGAACGTTTTTACACTATACGGGGTAAGTTGTCACATACAAATGCATGTTATATAAGCTATTTTATGGCTTCAGCTACATTTAAACAATTATATAATAAAAAACTTCATAATGCAAATTCATGATGCAAAAAAAAAAAAAAAAGTAAAAGCTATTGTTTTGCCAAAAGAAATGTTAAATAATAAATTAGTTTGGAAGATTAAATTTACACAAATGATCCAAATTTACAAGAGTAGAGAACTAGGCACTTAAAACCACTGCTGGATTTGTGCAATTGTAAATTTGACTCAAAACCTCATAGCTACTGAGATTCGGTGCTTGAGACAACTTCCCCGTGTGACAACTTGCCCCAGTCATCTTTATGTATATCATTATTTTCTTACATAGCTCTCATGCTCTCCTTGGGTTCCAGTGGCACCTCTAGGATCTTGGTTCCGTTCAGCATTCGTTCCTGACTGCTGGTGGTGACGGTCTTGCCGGTGATGCGGTGGACCTGGTAGAAGGCGTGAGGTCTGAGGTTCCTGTCGTCAGCCGTGCCGATGAAGGCCTGTAGAGCCAGCGGCTCCGTCCCGGTGTACCCTCGCAACTGAGACAGTTTGTAAACCACAGTTTATATCTGCACATGCTTCACACAATGCCAACAATCAAAGGGTGAACTAGCATTTGAAGATAAATTATAAATAAAAATGTGTGATTGTGGTTGCATTACAAAAAGTGGCTGTATTTGTGTCTCAATGCAAGTTTTTGCTCAGTGTCTTTGGTGATTTTTAGTGCATGTATGAAGTCATTTATCTTCATTTTCGACAGATAGGATGCTGATACTCTGCGTGAGATATGCATACTAGCTGAGTGAAAGGTTTAGTCAGTGTAGATGATATGACATATTGTCTAAGCGATAGCAACGACAAAAACACGGATCCTCATTTCCCTAAATGTGGACACAGCACTTTGCGCCGTAACAGGGAAATAACATCACCACAGTCATTGCATTATCTCTCTCTATATGTTATCAAGCTCGTCACTGACAGCCGTCTCAGTTTCGTCGACACTTTCAATCGCTCTCACAAACATTCGTGCACATTTTCACATGCAGCGATTCTCGAGAATTGTTATATTCGCTCCCCAAGCATCCTTAAAAAACCAACATTTCCGCCCTCCCACGGCTTTGACTTTTCTTCTAAATACAGTGTTGTCCTCAATTTACCTGAACGACAGGATGGCCTCCGGCAGATGCTTTGACGGCCCCTCGGCTGCCCTCTGTCTCGTAGTGGGCCCGGTGGTGTTGTCTGGGTTGAACCTCTATCCTGAGCTCATACTGCTCAGTGCTGCTGGGAAGAGGCCAGTCCAGCGCAGGCAAGGCAGCCACTGGCATACTAAGAGATGAGATACTGTTTAGTCACAATAACCATCACATATCACTTATTTTGTAACTTAATAATAGGCAGGTTCTGGGAATAAAAATCCATAGGGGCCACGACTAGATGTGCACACATTTTAATCTGATGCATAATGATACTATTCTGCTTCACTCTGAGAATCTGGCATTTTTATTGCTCAAAGCTTGCTCTTTCATAGCTCAGGAGACTTTATGTAAGCATTAATTTCGTCTCAGATGTTTCTCCTAAACTATATTAGAAGAAATAAAAATAGACATGTTGAGAAACTAGCCGAGTACAAATCTATAAAAATAGCAGCTTAGATCAATTCATATTTGATGAGTTCACTTTTGAAATCTTGGTACTGCAGTTTGAGACATTTTTGAGATTGTAAAAGAGACACATGTAAGATCGAGGCCTCTTGACAGGGGAACAATTAGAGAAGTCTATAAAGAATCACGTCACTGCCAGGAGAAATTACAGATGTACTGAGATGTTCTCTCGTGGGTTGTGGCGCTGGTTATCATTAGTTGCTTGAGTTTTTCTTCATTTGTACACTCGTAGCAATTTTCGGGTTCCCCAAAGAACCTTTCAATGAACAGTTCTTAAAAGAACCATTATTTTTCTTTGTATAAAGAACAGTTGAATAATCTAAAGAACCTTTTTCTACTATAACAAACCTTTTGTGCAATGGAATGTTTCCTATATTAAGGTTCTTCATGGAACCACTGATACCAATAAAGAACCTTTATTTTTACGAGTGTAAGTGGATAAAGGCTGTTAAACGAACAAATGTAAGGCTGTTGCTTTGTCACTGGACTGATTAATTGATCGATTATATCATACCTACAAACCCCTGGAAGAGCCTGACTGGACCAGTTGGCAGGCATGAAATAGCAAGATTCCATAGTGAATTCTTTTTTCACTTCCGTCATAGTTGGGAACAGGCCCGCCTGGCTTTCCGTGTAGACAGAATACTCTAGATTAGGTCGGACAATCTTAGTAGGGACTGGTTTAGTCAAGCTGTTGCAGAGGCTGTTCATGGAATCCTCCAAGTTTGCCAGGGGATAGAACTCAGCGGGCTCGTCTCGGCCAAAATGAGGGCTTTGAGATCTCTGTGTCTCATATTCGGCGTAAGTGCGCTTCCCCTGCGGAGAAGCCGAGCGGGAACGTGGAGAGGTGGGACGGCGGTCCAGGACGGTGTCTTCTGTGATGCTGGTGCAAGGGGACGTGTTGGGAGACCCCAACGCTTGGATGGCCTGCATCATCGGGCAAAGGACGGCTTCGGTCAATCCGGCTAGCGTTCCTTCACCAACACCGGGAGAGATGCAGGGGGAGTATGTTCCAGGAGAATAGCCATCCGAATGCCAGCTAGTAGAGGACGTGCTACTAGCCGGACTGAGGCATTGGCTCTCCCTGTAAGGGATGTCGAGCATGGGCCGACTGATGTTCACAGGGTTGGTGTGGACATGGTCATGCTGGTACAGGTCAGGGCAGGTGATCTCAATTCTCGGGCCGTTGCCTTGGAGCGCTCCAGCGTGGCTGGCAAGAAAGGAGGAGTGCCCGAAAGAGTGCCTGAGATCGGATTGCCCGTAGGTGAGAAGGTCATCGGTGGGGAGATGGTGGGAAAGCTGGGACACAGACTCCTCATCGTACAGAGACTGGTCTTGATGTGCGATTGGGGAAATCTGATTTGTACCGTGGCTGGAGGGGATGCCAGCATCGTCAACTAAGGGAAACAAATGGGAAAACACATTAATAACCATCTCACCACCTTTTCGCTGTGTATATTTAGTACTATAAACAACCGGATGTTTATAGAAAATTCTGAATGTTTCCTGTAAATAAGTAGGCTCCAATATTAGAGAACTAAATGGTTACCTGCAGTGAAAGTTTCCACTACACCTTTGGTTTCACATAATGTGTGTAACCTACTTTTAAACCCAAGCAACCTATCAAAACAGTACCATGGTGATACCATGATAATACAAATAAAATAGTAATAGCATTTTTATTCTTTGAATTAGCATGCATATACCATAGTACATAGTAATAATGCAGTACCACTGTGTGATAAAGTATCATTACTGTATCATAGTTCTTTTTTAAAATTAATACTTTGACAATTATTTATTTTTGTATATATTTAAAAACATGGTCAGAAAAAAAAAAACACTTATTGGAGGAAAGCATGTCAAAAGTTCTAAAATTATTATTAATAATTAGTGATACCCACTGACCTTGGTCATCTGGAGGGAAGTCATTACCAGGTTGGTTGTACAAGAAAAGTAATGGAAAGTCCAGTTCTTCTTGACCGTCGATATTTTCGTATAAATTACTCATTGGACAAGTTTTCAAGCCAACGTTCCCTCGATAAAATATATTTGAAAAGGCAAAAAGGAACGAAAAAGTTGCAATTGTTCGATCTCAGGAGAATTTTCCGCGAAATAAAAACCGTTAGTTTAGTTTCTAAGGCAACGGAACGAAATGTCTCTACTGAGGGTTCGGTCGCGTGTGAGAGCGCGGGAGATGCTGAGCGGCTTCCTGTTTGAAAAGAAACTCCCTCACAAACCTCTGCGTGCCAAACAAGAATAGCCTACAACAAAAGTGCATCGGTTATTTTGTCAGAAAGTAACAGAAACTGGTTCTCTGTGTTCTGCAGAACACACTAATAAGTGAGATTCGTGTAAATCGGTTAATTTTAACACGTAGTAATAAAGCAAAACGTGCACTGACTCGAGGTTTATGCTTTCATTGTGCTGCTTGTTTACAGTATCGTTCATAATAATGTTTTAGGCCTTTATGGTTTCAGTTTCTCTTGTTTCCTCTCAAACTCTTAAAGTGCGAGTCTCTTTGTTTTTACAGTGATTCCAGCCGTGTGCACCTGTCCATCCTCATGTCACCTCATGAGGGTCGGTGTTCTTTAGCAACAACAATGGCGCCATCTGCTGGACTGACCTTTCAAAGCGTCTCTTTAATCAAAATGAGCACTTGACGTGACATTTCAAGCAGTGACAGCAGTGTGACAGACTACACTGCATCAAAAACATCCCACTGCACTGTATGAGATAGTGTGCAATTAAAAATTCATTTGCAAAGCTATATATACATATAATTATATACATATATATATAATTTGTGAAATTTCAGAGTGAAAATTATCTATTTGTGTGTATAAACTTGCAATTGCAAAAACACAAGCAATTATGAGTGAAAATTGTGTGTATGTATATATACACTGTAAAAAATAATTTGTTGAGTCAACTTAAAAAAAAAAAAAACCTTGTTACCCCGCTGCCTTAAAATTTATCATCTAAATTTTTTTTTTGGTGTGATGCAGTCGTTTAAACATGCGTTTTTCAGTTGAATCAACAGTTATACTAGTTCATTCAACTTTCAGCTTTGCTGAGGGTCAATAATTCTTGTTGTCTGGACAACTTATAAAAAATTTCACACTGATAAGAATGATCAATTATGCAGGGCAGACTAGCATTTTCTAACCTCCAGGAATCTTTGTTTTAATGCCAAATCAACCTATATAATAAATAACCTATAATTAGTGATGCGCAATTCGACTACACATTTATATACAGATAAATAAAATAAATAAATTGAATGTATTTTAGCTGTGGTTTCCTTTTGCGTTAGTTCTTTATATTTCGTTTTTTTCCCCGTTTTATTTAATGTCACACTCCCTCATTCACCCAGAGCTTTTAGAGTCATAACAACATTACTTTTTTCAGATTCACTGTATTATTTCCTTGCATCCCTGCCATGCCACCATCTTTCTCCTCTTTATTTCACAGCTGCATGCTTCCAGGGTCACTGTCAGTGCTGTTGCCATTATGCTTTATATGACAGGTTGCTAATAGTTGTTTTTGCTGTGTCATCCGCCATGTTAACTGATTTCACAGTGCGTTACAGTCGGGGGTGTTACTGGTTCCCAAGTCTAACACCATTGACAAAAGAGCATTCCACACAATGATAAAATAAATGTATTTCTTCAAATGCACTATTTATTATGACCTTGTATAAAACGAGAAAAATGACTAATTATTTAATACGCGCTTGATTAGTTTTTTTATTTATTTTTTCCTGGGGGGGAAATCAATGTCAAAATGATCCTTGCGTGTCTCAAAAACAACCGAATCAACGTCAAAGTAGCCTGTCTATCATCACCGTCTTCGCACTACAGTGCTCACGTGCGTCCGGTAAGAGAAGTCAAACGCGTTAGTTCGGTGACCACCGGTCGGAGCTCGCGCTGGCTCCTGTTGCCACAGCAACCACTGAGGAGAAATCCGTGCAGCTTCTGATGCTGTAGCATTACCGCAATGAGGGGGATGTAGCAGTTGTGGTCGGACAGATGGGACCTCAAGATTGACTGTGACTCACCACAAAGCGACGAGAAAAGGAAAATGTGGCAGTAATAGACGATTGTTATGTTGGATACTGGTTTTCGAGGCGCAATCGAGACCTGAGGGTAAGTGTCATTGGCGATAACTGCGGATTATAAACGTTCACGGCTCATGATATAAACCGTGGTTCTGTGCATTACATCATTAATTTACATCAAATGTTTATACGCATAATCAACCTTTCAGTGCAACGCATTAGATGGGCATCTGCGACGCCGCGGAACGCGACTTTTTCCGAAGGCAAACGTGTGGCAAATTAGTTTTAATAATTAACTATCTGTATCCGAGCTGTCATTTAATACTAAAACGGCGTATGAGTTGGAAAAGCGACGGCGCGATTGTAAAATCGTCAATAAAACATCGTACGGCTCGCTAATATGGTTATTTATGCGATGAGCCACAACTTGTGTTTGTTTAATGCAAAAACTAGAATCGTTTTCTCATATCAGTACATTTGCTGTTCTTATTAAACGTTCACGGCTCATGATATAAACCGTGGTTCTGTGCATTACATCATTAATTTACATCAAATGTTTATACGCATAATCAACCTTTCAGTGCAACGCATTAGATGGGCATCTGCGACGCCGCGGAACGCGACTTTTTCCGAAGGCAAACGTGTGGCAAATTAGTTTTAATAATTAACTAGATTTATCCGAGCTGTCATTTAATACTAAAACGGCGTATGAGTTGGAAAAGCGACGGCGCGATTGTAAAATCGTCAATAAAACATCGTACGGCTCGCTAATATCGTTATTTATGCGATGAGCCACAACTTGTGTTTGTTTAATGCAAAAACTAGAATCGTTTTCTAATATCAGTACATTTGCTGTTCTTATTTTGCTCTAATGAAATCCACAAGAATCGATGAATATAAAAAAAAATACCTGTTGGATCTAAACCAGCGATTGACATTAAAAATAGCTATATTTTTGTAGCTAAATGATGCAAATTATTGATTGCTGATATTTTAGTAGTTCGATTAGTGTTATGATGAAACAATATCTTACTATAATGTAATTAAAGGTAATTTGCATAGTTCTTCTTGTCATTTATCATTAACCAGCTGGCTCCAAGACAAATGCATTGCACATATCTCTCAATATTTTATCTGATGGATGCGAAAATTAGTCAAACTCTTTCTGAGAACGAGTCTGCACTCAAAAATGGCTAATAAATATAATAATTATATGCCTATTTCTTTTATTACAGTATGCACAAATCAGTTGTCAAGAGCTGTTTGAATGATTTGAAGAGTTGTTGTATTGAGCACATGATATCCAGCAGTATCAGACTCCTCACTAATGAACTGTGAATACAGTCACTGAGAGAGTCTTAGAATGTTATATAATGTCTTATGCGGAGGATGAATTGTAATTACCTCACTGAAAAAGCCTTTTGAACGCCATCATTAATAGAGTCTGCCACTTTAGAGTCAGTGATAGATGCAAGAAGACGCAAACGTTAAATCTATCATTTATGTGGAAAAGCATCAGAATTGCACAAAAGGATCCAATTTATAGCTTTCATGAAAAACATGCGAGAGCGTTCTAAAGATGGAAAGATTCTAAGAAGTGCTTTGCACCTCAACCCCAATTATATTTATTTATGGCGACAGTGTTCAGCCTTGGCAATGTTCCCGATTGCAAAATGACATGTCTTGGCCAAACACAGCGGTCACTTTAGGACTTTTAGTTACATTACAATATATCTCTCTATTCCAAATCTGGGCCCACATATAGATGTACCCCTTCTTTCAGGACTCAGAAAGGGTTCACTGTAAACTAGGCCACTGGTTACCTGTGTGGGTTGGTCTGCTTCATACCTGCGCTTCAGTGAATAGAATGGCTAACTCGCATGTGAAATCACCACTGAGCTGTCACACTAAATCAGGAACAACAACTACAAAAAAACAAGCACTTTTTTACTGCATGGCCAGAAGTGACAGAAAAATAAGGCTCTGCTCCAAAAAGAAACTGGTTTTAAAAGAGACCTCATGAGTTATTTGTATCTATAACGAAAACCCAAATGGATAAATTGACAGATGTGTTTATGGTTGCGCAATATACGTAATAGCAACTCTTTGTTATTGTTTTCAAAATCTCTTCTAACATTGAACAGATCTGAAAATGTATCTGTAATGCTTCTATTGTAGTTTATCTTCATCTCTTACCTTGTTTTGCTGGAGAGTCTGATATCCTTCCGTTCAGTTGTCAAGACAAAGGTACACTATGAAGGTAGAATGACGTCAAAAAGATTTGCATACGCAGGGTAAGAGTTTCTTTAAAGAACCATCTCTTTCTTACCTTTTTATAATCTGAAGAACCTTCTTTCGCCACAAAGAACCTTTTGTGAAACAGAAAGGTTCTTCAGATGTTAAAGGTTCTTTATGGAACCATTTAGACAAAAAGGTTCTTCTATGGCATCGTGAAGCACCTTTATTTTTAAGAGTGTACATTTAGTGCTGATGTCCGGACGGCTCTGCTGGGTGCGATGAGTTCCTGTCTGTAATTAAATTACTGGTCAAAATGAATTGACAGGACATTTATTTATCTGTATTGTGTATTCGGTCTATTTAGTTTTGCACAGAAATCAATCGTAGGTGCATTGCTGGCTGATAAGACACCTCATGCCTGTCAAGATGTTGAACTAGGTGCCAAAATTAAGACATTTTTGACACTTTCCACCCTTTCTTAATACACATCCCAGGTCTTATTTTGCAGTTCACATTATAAAAAATGTAATTAAGATGGTGAAGAATTATATATATATAAAAAAAAATTATAATTCTCATAATCATAATATGAAACAAGTTTTCGGCTGACATCACCAGGCCACACGGCCAGACAACTATATCCATTAGTGTTGTAGGTAATGTAGCCTTTCTAGAATCTTTCCAATAGTTAACAGTAATATAAAGCTATTTACTGAAATGATAGCAAACAACAATAAATATGAAGAATTGTTACCAGTGATATATGAAGAGATGCTCTTGAGAATGAATTTGACCTTTAGCTTCCATGTCCCAGTCAAAAAGCTTGCTCAAATGTGTGCCAGTGGCTTTTCAGGAGGGTTCCTGATGGATAAAATGGATAAAAGTCAATTTTTAACTAATTGAATACGAGTTATAGTTGGAAATGCATTACATTACAGAAAAACAATAGGTTGTAAATGCTATTTGGATTGTAATTCTGCTACTGCTAGTAAATATTGCTGCTTTTTTTGTATTGATGATTTTCCTCATCCTGTCAGTTTTGAATGGCCTTTCGCATTGAGATCTGTCCTTTCCTGCAGAATTTAGTTTCTGTCCGGATACCCTCCTGTAATTCGCAAGCATCAATTACACATCTAATGTGCATTTCGTGGCACTAGTGCAATAAAGCTTCCTGTCTAGGAACTGAAAAAGAGAGAAAGAAACATGTCACATTAATTTTATTCTGACCAAACTCACTTGAACGCACACCACATCATAACATGCAAGTAGGAACATCCCAGGAGAACTTTGGTGGGCATGAGGGTGGTCCGTTATCTAAAGGTTACATTAACAGTCATGCTTGTTGCAAATTTTAATGCATCTAAAAGGAAACCAATGGGTGTACTCTTGTTAATTTTAGGCCATAAGTAGTTATTTATTTTTATTAGTTTTAAAACAGGCTTTATCAGCATATCTAACTGTACTGTGGTTTGTAAACATCGGTTGTCAGCCTGGAACCACTAGTATGACAAATGACTGATCAGTGATCCTTAACTTATGCATCTAGGGTCTAAATTCTGAGCTTCTTCTTTTTTTTTTTATCCCATTTAAACTTAACATGAAGTTGTTATATATATCCCAGAAAGCATGCTTAATTAAATTAGCTAAAAATAAAGGTTTATATGTTCAAACTAACACTGAAAGTAAGAAGCATTTCAGAAGGTCTGCATGCTGCTCAGAAGGCTGACGTAAACATTGGAGCAGGCAGGTGAACTGGTATTATTTATGTAACCCACAGCACCCGACACAGATGGTGTTTTCCTGTGAACGCCCCTTGCATCTTTATTTCCGCTTCTCACACAAACACATAGCCTACACACAGACGCAATCGTCCCTTGTGGTTACTGGCACTACAGGTCACCAAAGCAAGAAGACTATACAAACACCAACTAACACTTCATCATCATCACTATTCAATTTCAATTATTTTAGAAACAGAACACTTTAGACATCCTGAACAGACAAAGATTTAAGTAAACAGAAATTTATTTATAATTATTTATTTATTTTTCATTACAGACCTCAGGATTGAGAGTTTTCGGGTGAATCTCACAAAACATCTTCATTTTACCTAAAATAAGAAATTACATTTTGGATAAAGACAATTAAACCTATGTTAGGACCACTCCGGGCTACGCATGCTCAATTTTCTTGCCAATTCTTTTTTTAAAGCTAACATGATGATAAATTCAGATCTAGCCCCTGAATTTCAGCATCACACAAATTGCATTTAAAAATAGCACATTCTTAATCTGAATAAAGATCTTTAGTTACAAGGCACTGAAAACTGCAACCATGTCTGCAGCCAAGTATAACGCAGTTAATATATTCCACTGCAACTGCATTGATTACTCAGCTAAATGTAGATGCGCCCTTAGCATGTATTGACTCGCTGTCGTTTTAATGGCAAATAAATTCCGCATGACAGTTGCGTTCTTTTAACCTTCGCATCTCTCGCTTCATGTGGATGCCATGCTTGACCCACTGGCTTTTATTCAACAGACTGTCTGCTGCCATTTACATGACCTAGCTGAGGACCCCTTAGAGACAAGCTGCCATACAATGTCAAAGTCATAATTTCAGGGCATCACTGCGTCCTCGACTGTTGGTCATGTGTGTGTGTGTGTGTGTGAGTGTGTAACAGTCCGTATCACAGTCATCAAGGTTGGGGGGGGGGGAGGCGGTATCCTCTAGCGCCGCATGCATGCTATTTATAGACCGGCTTCAAATTCGAACAACCTGCGCTTTGAGACATGGAAAGAGAGATCAGGAAAAACAATGAAATGTTTCATAGTGGGAAATTAAATTTGCATGTTTGCCTCTCTCTTGTTAACATCCACTTGCATCACTTGTTTGCCTGTCTGTCAGATCGGAGTGAGTCACGTCCACAGGGAATCGGAAAACAGGAGCTAATTACATTTGTAATCAACTTTTTATGGCCTCTGTTGGCCTTCGCTTGAATGGCTTGCCACACCTATGGCTAGCACATCTGAGGATCTCTTTTAGCCACTATTTTAGCCAAGTAATCAATGAAACACATTTTTGCCATATACAAGGATGTAACCAAATACTGGGTTTAAACGTTTAAGAATTTGACATAAAAAAAATCAACAATCAGCCACTAACTTGAATATTGGGAGGAACAACTACAACTGTTTTTGGCGGGCGGTGTGCATGCTTTCTATCACACACGCCCACCCCTATGATGACATTTATACACCTGATAGGAAGGGCTTGATGAATCATGCAAAGGGTTTTTAGCGCTGCTGGCTCAATGACACTAGAAGGGTTTTACTCACAAAAGGTAAGTGTAGATATCAAGCTATTCCCTCTTGCGTTCTTCAGATCTGCTGCAAAGTGTTGACATTTTGCAAACAATTACATTCTTATCTAGATAACACCTCTGTCTCTTCTCTCAGTTTTTGCAGAATGAACAAAGAGCTTCAAGAACTCCGAGGACAATATAAGCATTCATAGTTGAAGGTCATGATCAAGTGTAGCCATTACTAGAAGAAGAAAATATCTGACAGTATTCAGGATGATTCTGCTGACTTTATCTGAATCTGTGATTCTTCCACCTCATTCCAGAATCAGTTATGGATAACAAGGCAAAAACACGCTCTGTGTCCAGACTCTGATTTCAAAGGAACCGGCAGACGCTTGACAGTCCTGCTATGGAATATTTTTGGACCTCTCTGGTGTCAACTGACTTGATTTCTTTGTCTCTTCGGTTTTGTCTTTCTCTAAACCATGCTGGAAAAACCCAAGTAAGTTCTGGAACTGAGTGCGGACAGTGAAGGGAGATCCTCATTTAGCATGCACTGAATTTGCATATTGTTGTATTTTAGCATTGTCTGCTTGTCATAAATACATTAGGGTGTCATATCATGGACATGTTAAGCTTTCCGTCAGGACTCAGTTTTGCTTCCGTGGACTTCTAATCAGCATTATGTGCTGCAAGCTCTTGAAAAGATTAATTTAAGCAGTCCTTTTTGGTGAAAAACAAACACAAAGCAGAAAAACAAGGGCTACCAAGGACGGTGCTCAGGTGCTGCTCCTATAGCATACTAAAATTTGCTTAATTTGAACATTTGCACCTGCTTCCTGGCTCTTCCAGTCCTCTCGGCTGTGGCTGCACTCCATCTCTCAGGATGAGCCAGAAGTCTGACTCGGAGACTGAGGGCTCCCAGGCACCAGTGATTTATACGGTGGAGGAACTGGAGTGCAAGATCTGCTACAATCGCTTTGACACCCGAGCCCGCAAGCCCAAGGTGTTGAGCTGCTTGCACCGCGTCTGTGCCAAATGCCTCAAGAAGATGGTAGAGCTGGACTCGTCTCCGAGCATCATCAGCTGCCCCTTCTGTCGCCATGAGACTCACGTCCCCGATGAGGAGATCTGGTTGCTTCAAGATGACAGCAACATACTGGCCATTCTGACTTACCAGGACCGGGCACGTAAGAGCGGCACCACATCCAGCGGTGAGGTCCTTTTGACACCCAACAGCCTGAGCGGAGGCGAGCAGGCCCACAGCTCCTCCGATTGCCTCGTCATCACAATCATGGAAGTCCCTGGAGAGTCGCAGTCCTCTGACTCTATGAGCATGTTGAACATGGTGCGCTTGTATCGGCCGGCCAGCCTGGACTCCTTGCCTTGCCACCTGCCCGTGCAGAAGTGCCGGGCGTGGACGTCTCGTTCGGTTTCTCGCTTTTTGATGGGTTTCCTCTGCCTGGTCTACTTCAGCTCGCTGCCACTGGGGATCTACTTACTGATGATCCAGCAGCTCACGATGGGAGTGATCTTGGTCAGCCTGGTGCCCTCCACCCTGGTCCTTTGCGTGTTCTACGGCTTCTGCCAATGTCTGTGCCATGAGATCATGGAGGCCATTGCCACATAACACCCCACGGTTGGTCTTTGGGCTGATCTTTGGACTAGCAAGACCTGTAAAAGAACAAAAGCCAAATGACTGATGCATATCTGCTAATCCCAGACACCCAATTTTTTCCATCGCACCAGATTATACCAGCATCTACTCATTGTAACTCACCTCACATTGTATGCAGGGCCAACTATACTTGACTTTAGCAGTTAAAGCTTGATTACCAATGCAAGCTGGAGGCATTGATTTTGGACTGCATCAGATCGCTGTGGTTTTGTATCGTGTCTAGCTCACCCAATGGGTCTTCAACAACTGTGCTATAAATAACATGCAACAGAGAATGAAGTCTGTCCACACTTTAATATGGAAACCACAGGATGTGTTCAACAATGCTAGATGAATTTGTTCGCTTTCCATTTTCTTATAAATATCTGTGGTATAATTTCAATCATTGTCTCAATGTTCTCGTTGAAGTTTCTAGTTGCCTTTGTAAGGCATATCAATGGCCAAGCTGTAATGTATATGTAAAATAAGTGAATTTGTGTTTGTCATTGCTATGAGAATGAACAAATACTTCAAAGCCACCTGTTAGATAATCAATAAAGATTCTTCCATATCTAACAGAACACTAGATTAAACAATGAAGTACACTTACCATACTTGAACACTGCTTGAGTATCGTTCTGAACAAGGACAATGACAAAAAAAAAGATACACTGGATTTGCATTACAATTGGCATCCTAAAATGAATCTAGTAATTGATGAACCTTACTTAATATTAAAGGAATACCCTCCTATATCACAATTTTGAGTGTGAAGCAGATATCATAGTCATAGATAATTATGACTGAGGAATTATGTCAGTGCCTATTACAGCTTTGCTGTTTTGCTAACTGAATGAGTTAATATTACTGGTGTTGCTCAGGAGACTTGACCCATGGGAGCATACGTGTTGCATCAAGCGACACACAGCTTTCAAACAAGTCCAAGTAACCACAAGGGAGTCAATAATGGATCCACGTCTGTTCATCCACAATACCATACCACTCTCCCTGTGGACAATTAACTTCACATAAACCACTGTGCACAGCACACACACACTCCCACAAGCACACATATATACAGATAACCACACATAGAAATTCATCATGCATGGATCTCTTGATCGAAAACCTTGTCCTCCCAACACTGCATGTGTTTCTGAGAAAGAAAGAACTTTGACATAATGATCTACAGCGCAAGGTATTCTGGGAGCATGAACTGCAAGGTTTTGGCCTAATTTTAACAAGTGTCCCTGAAGACCGGCCTCTATAAAAGCTTTGGAAAAAAGAACATAGGTGAGCGTACAAATACAAGGAGGTTGGCAGAAGTGTCTCAAACAGATGTAATCACGCTGAGAAGCAGGAATGTCAAAACAACTTGCAAGTTTCCGAAGACTATGAAATCATACGGATATCTTTGAGGCTCAGTTACCAGTAAGTGGCTTTTCTCTTTTATAAACTGTTTGGCATACAAATGCAAATGCATATAGCATTTGAATTGAACATTATCACTTCAAAATGATATCAGAAATAAGGTAAAATAAGAATACATGTTGCAAAGTGGTGCAACGGTTCTTAAAAGAGAACTAAAAAGAAACCAGGCTAATAAAGGCGGCAAATCATTTCTTTAAGCAAAAGAAATGGTTATGGCCTGTTCATTTAATTGGGATTAGATTGAGGGAAAAAAAAAAAAAACTACAAGATTTATGAATTTAAAAACTTCATACATCTAGTGAAGTCCAAAAATACACCATACATCATTTCAAATATTTTAGTTCAGAATGGGCCAGACCAATTTTGATATTGAGATCAACAATAACTCTTAAATTTTCTGCAAAGTTTAGGTCGTTCACCACACGAGTGGTAATGAGTCGCTGGCGGCAGTCAGTGGTGGAAATCCAAACCAGAAAGAGGCAGGTGAATGAATGCGAGCGAGCACAGGCCGCCCTGAGCAAAGTGACAGCCTGCTTCCAGCAAATGGCCTCCTCCTTGGGGAGCAACATGGATGGGAGCTTCCTTAGAGAGGAGCTGGAGGAAACCAGGACAGTAGCTCATAAAATATGCTCAGGTAAGACTGGACAAGTAGAAACAAAAGACAAGCAGGAAGCAGTTTGGTGATGCTAGTGGTGCAGAAATGTTACATTGCCCTTTCAGTATTTTTCTGCACTGCAAAAACTAGAAGCTGGCCATATTCAATTATGCCACATTCAAAGTGTTGATAGTTGACTTGTTCGACTCATGTTTCAGGGCTTCACCGGAGGCTGCCGAGTCTGCTGATAGAAATGGAGCAAGGACAAGAGGACAAAGAACAGGTTGAACGACTTTGGGTGATCTTTTTGTCCAGCTTGGAAAACTTCCAGCAGGACCTAAAGAAGATCAAAGTTTTGCAAGAGATATTCCCTCTGACCCAGCGCAAAGATCGACAAGCCCTCGTCAACACAGGTTATGCAGGTGGAACTTCGGAAGTAGCAGCTCGGGCAGCCATGGTGCAAACGCCATGGTTATCAGTAGAGGAGACTGCAAGCCCAGACCTGAAGAACCACATAGTGGAGATTGATGTTCTGCTTGAAAAAATGTTTCAAAGAGTTAATGTTCCACTGTGGTCTGTTGAACCCACACAACAAGCCTGGTTAGAAGGCGTGTCTACCCAAGATGGTGGGCAAGAAGAGGATGAAAGCTTGGAGGACATCATGGAAGTGGAGGTGGTGTCTCAAAATAATACATCAGGCTGTTGCAATCACCACAACTGCAAAGTAGGCTGTCTACTATGCCTGCTTAGCTAGGTTCTGGAACTAGATTAAATAAAATAAAAGTTTTGAAATTGAGACATGCATTCTGCAATTACTTTTCAATAACAGGTTAAAATTGCTGACAATTATACTCTGTAAGCCTCTCAATTCAATACAGAACATTTTTCAGACATTATTCTTAACTGATCAGTTGTGTACTATAGGCCTTTATATTGTAAATATTAAAAAAATAAAAATAAAACAAAAGCACTTCCTTCAATCCAATAATTAGAGACACAAACTCAATTCAGTTAGCATTTTATTCAGGAAGGTTTCATACAACACAGAAATAATATACACACAGACCAATTACAGAAAAAAATTTACATTATGAACAAGAAAAAACAGATAAAACAAAAGGCAGACACTTATGTTCATGGTCAATTCTTGTAGGTTGCGTGCAAATGGGTTTTGAAGGCTGCAACAAAATAGATTTGAAATGTGTTAGTTTATTGCACAATTCACCGAAACACTGAACTAGGAACAATTCTCTAAAAATACTGCAGTTTCAAACAACTGCTTCACTCTGGCATGATCATTCACCTTCCTGGTCATCCCACAGTTCGGCAGCTGCAGAGTTCATTGGACTATCATTGTTGGGTTCTAAAAACAAGAATTCATGAGTACACTGATCCAAACAAGACGGCTAGTAAATTAGTTTAAAAAAAAAAACAACCAAATCAGAAAAAAAGACATGCTGCTGTATATACTAGGAGAAAATCGTTCAGCTTACAAGATTTAAAATCTGAAATAACGTATTCTATATATCAGGGCATAAATAGGCACTGCCAAGTTATTAAAATCATATGGTCACAAAACTTGAACTCGAATTTTCATTATTATTAATCTTACTCCCCAAGACTTAAAAAAAAAAAAAAAAAGATGAATTTAAGTAGAATCTTCTAATTATCTAGATCACTATGTTGTATGTAAGAATCCCATACCATGACATCAGGGGGAAGAAAACAACAGTTGTTCCTACCGTTCCTTGAGCACCATCTATTGTGCCAATCCATTTGAAGAGATTGTCAGACTCTGGAAACGCTGAAATCCCCTTGTCTCCTGACATCTGCATTGGACATAAAGCACTAAGTTAACAAACTACAGTTAAAGAGACCAAACATAACACCTTCTGTATATAGAGTCCTCACCATTAGTGTCATCAACTCTTGCTGAAGCCTACGGAGGGAAAGGGGAGACACTGAACATGATTGTGAATTTAATTGTGCCAGACTTGGTCATTTCAGATGACAAAATGAATGAAAAATGCTATTAACAGCAGTGAAACAAATTACTAGCACCCCACTGAAACTACAGCACTTTCTAGCTCTCCATTATGAATACCAATAACATAAATGTCCCTGTTGGACATCACAACACATTTATAAACCCCAGGGTGATTTCTTTAACATGAAAATCTTGAGGGAGACTGGGTTAATAAATAGAATATAAAGTATAATTGTTATTTTATTATTAATCATGTTTGTTTGTTTTTCTTTTTTATAAAAATTATCTTTTTTTTTTTTATATAAAGTTCTGTTAGTCACTCTGGTCCACACTCCAGTATAGTAGGTGGCGGTAATGCACCTTAACGTTGGATGCCACCCGCCATAAAACAAGAAGAAGAAGAAGAAGAAGAAACCTTTTAGTGACAGAACCTTTCGACACGCTTCCGCTCGTCTCGCAGCCCTTCAGCGCTGCTGTGGACGAGGCTGCTGCGGGATCCGTGTTCTGAGAGGCCATCGCGTCAGATCTGCGATGGTTTGACTGGAGGAACAACAATAGTTTTTTTGTCACAGCAGTAAAAACGGTTTACAACAAAGAACGAGTTGTATACTTTGCGTTAGTGAGCTTCATGTCAACCTAACCTAGCTAAACTAACCGGCAGATGGAAACTGAACCGAGTGAATGGAAACTGGAGGCTGAAACGAATTCGCTTCGAGTTCGTCCTCGTGTGGTAACGTAAACGGTTCTGATTTGGCTGGAGGTAAACGGCTATAGGCCTAACTTACTCATAATAACGCAGGCAGTGCATAAATATAAGCGTTACGATTAAAACAATACGCATCTATGTCACCTAAATCTGAAATAAATTCAACGGCAACAAATAGACACTTGTCAGTTAAGGTATCGAGTTAGCAAAATTATATAAACAACCTAACTATACCGCAACATAACAATAAAACCTATATAAATCATCTCGATACATACATTAAAAGCAGTAATGCTTAAATATGTACATTACCGGCTGTGTTCAGTGCAACCGACAGCACTAACCGACTGCTGTACGAAATTTTAAATCACATCCCGCCCCCGTTTAAAATTCTCCGCCCAACCGTCATTTCAACCAATCAGAAGCACGGATTACGAACAAAGCGGTTGCAAAGCAACCAATGAGCACTGATGCTAGGCACGAAACACTTTGATTTGATTGGGTAATACAGCCAGGTAGGCGTATCCATAACCGTTGACTAGTTGTTTCAGTCTTTCAGTGCATCAAACCAAGTACTTTTACTAGTTGTAAATTTGAGTATTCATTTAAAAACACCACGTTGCATAAAAACTGTTTATTGGTAAATATACTTGCATACATTAATAAACTGTTCTAAATTTTCAGTTATAACAAGACAGTAGGTGAGAGTAACAGTTATGAAATTCATTTAGAAAATAATTTAAACACCCCCCCCCCCCC
>NW_015544185.1:283453-284903 GCF_001515605.1 Sinocyclocheilus anshuiensis | reverse complement strand
CCCACACACACTTTTTAATAAGCTACAAAATCAGTCAAATTAAAAAAAAAAAATATTCAAGTTACAAAAGATACTATAAATTTAAAAATATCAGGCTGGTTGTATAGTTCTGCTGCAAGAGGAAGTAGCTTCTTTTGTTTTTGTTCTTTAGAACAAGGCAATACATTTAAAAAGAGAGAAATGAAAATAGCCAAATCAATTCCATTTTAAAGCATATATGAACAAAATTCATAAAATTTGTTAAAAAAAAAAAAATAGGACAAAGGATCATGGGAAACACAAAAACAAATATACAAAATATCCATTAACCACAGTATTTAAAAAATCATTAAGGGTCTATATGTGCCTCATTAGATATTTAAGTCTTTTAAATACAAAAAAAAGCACACATTTGATGATAGAAAAAAATAAATGAGATCTAGACCAGTTTAGACAAATGCACATTAAAATTAATTGAAATGATTTGGCAAGTAAACCTCCAACAGAACAATTTCTGGGCAACTTGATCATAATGCCTGGGTCTACTGTGAACATCGCACAAACAAAATAAACAACAAAAAGTTAGTTATGTTAAATTGGTAACACTCAAGAGTGTCCGTGGTCCAATGACTTGCCTGACGAGGTTGGTATTACATGACAAGATCATTTTCTGTTTTCTGTGCATCCATTGCTTTCTGCATTTTCTCCACCATCCACAAGGGCACTAGAAATGGTTTCAATTCATCCAGCTTCAAGTCAGGGCAGTCCCTAAGATTCAGAGAAAATATTGTGATGCATATCTGTAAAATTCTTTCATCAGTCTTTATTAAGTAAGAACATTTTTATTTACTTGTAGTCTTCACTTCGGGCAAGACCAAGAATATCCTCTTCTATAAGCAGATAGGCCTGAGAAGATGATAAATCATTATTTAATGCTTCATTTTTGGGAATAGTTCAACCAAAAACGAAAATTTGCTCAAAATGTACAACCCTCAGGCCATCCAAAATGTAGATGAGTTCCAGAGGATCCACTGGTGAGATGATGAAGAAACAAACTCATCTACATCTTGAATGCCCTGAAGGTAAATAATTTTCCAGCAAATTGTAATTTTTGGGTGAATTATTCCTTTAACATGTTTTGGAAACACAAACACAATGTCCTCACCATCTTTCCACCGGTAGCTCTCATGTGCTGTCTTTCTGAAAGCCAGTGTTTGTCCTGAGCATCAGCGGCATACTGAGACACAAAAGATATTACCGTTACCTCCACATGAACAGAAAAAGCTTAATGAATTCTCAGAAAAAGACTGAACGTACCTTGAAGAGCTCTGCATGTTTGATGTAGATTCTTCCTCTTGTACCGCCCATTCCCAAAGCCCTGAAATTATATTAGTGCTTGTTGAACGTATACATCCAAACATCAGCTATTGTGAAATATATAATATAATATAATAGGAGCAAACCTCTGGAC
>NW_015544185.1:281495-283430 GCF_001515605.1 Sinocyclocheilus anshuiensis | reverse complement strand
GCATGGTTCCGTGAAAAAGTTTCAGCTTTTATTTTCCTTTTTCGCCCTGAAGAAGATATCACAGGTTCATCAAGTTGAAATGATCCATCCTCGATCACTTTTAGTCAGCTTTCTGACCTGAATACAGCTTGTTGTTTGTCATTTCTCCGATCACAAATGCAGGCAGGGTTTTATGTTTACGCGGCGCAATGCAACGCGTAAAAACACATTATAAGTCATTATAATCCATAATTATGTCCCCACTGGATGCAACAAATGCCTCGTTTATAATGGGTTTTCATGTTTTTGAATCATCGCTCCGGCCGGACACGGCATCACAGTATGGTGAGGGGCGTAACATTTCCGTCACACGCTTGAGGTATTCGGCCAATCACAACGCACTGGATAGCTGGCCAATCACAGCACACCTCGCTTTTCAGACTGATGAGCTTTGTATAAATCGACGTGTTTCAGAAAGGCGGGGCATAGAGGAGAAACAATAATGTACAGTATGTGGAAAATAATGTGTTTCTTAAACCTTAAACCGCATAAACATTTCATTACACCAAATAATGTTCTTTTTAGCAGCATCATATGACCCCTTTAAAGTGGCGTTTATCGGTTAATGAACTCTTCACTTGTTGAACGTATACAACCAAATGTTGTTTAAGAGGGCCTGTTCTTGTCAGCTATTGTGAAATATATAATATAATATAATATAATATAGTTTGAGCAAGCCTCTATCCACTTACTTATTTGCCCTGGATCCCAGAACGAATGTGCTGTTCTCAGTCAGTCTGGATGGGTCCCACTTTACAAACATCATCACACTTACGTTAATATAAACATTTCAGTATCAATTATTATGCTATTTTAATCCAAATGCACATTATAACTACCTTAGGTCCTTCCCGCCTTACTGGCTCGGACACTTTGGGTTTTGCTCTGCGGAGGACATTTAAAAATTTCAAAAGGTTGAATCTTTAATATGTGGAGACATCCGATAAAGAAAACATAAGGACACTTACGCAGTGCTGTACTGGGCTGGTCTGTCGTACTGTACAACTGCACCAGGAGGGCGACCTTTCCTCTGAAAACAAATAAAAATTATATATTTATAGTTAGTATTCAGAACAACAGCACTCTTGTTTTTGAGAGTTGTTTAATGTCATTATTTTTTATAAATACACTACCGTTTAATAGTTCAGGGTCAAAAAAGATCTTTTGTGAAAGAAACTGATACTTTTATTCAGCAAGGATGCATTAAATTAATCAAAAGTGACATTAAAGACATTTACAAAGATTTCAAATGAAAGCTGTTCTTTTGAACTTTTTATTCATCAAAGAATCCTGAACAAAATGCATCACGGTTTCCACAACAATATGAAGCAGCATGACTGTTTTCACCATTGATTATCAGAAATGTTTCTTGAGCAGCAAATCAGCATATTAGAATGATTTCTGAAGATCATGTGACACTGAAGACTGGAGTAATGATGCTGAAAATTCAGCTTTACATCATATAAATTACAAATATTAAAATAGAAAATAATAAATACTTTTTTTTTAACCTTTTTAGGGATGGGGCTGTTTCTCTGGCCAGAGGAGTCGTCTGGCTGCCGTGCACGCTGTGGAACCAACAAAAGAAAAAAAAAGAAATAAAAACAACAACTTAGAACTCAAATAAAATAAAATGTGAAAAATGTCTGCTATAATACCAGATATAATAACATATAATTAACATATGAAATGAAATTCTCAATGAACTGCATTACAATATGGATAACATTTACCTTTACTGTGGGGTCAACACTAGGTTTCGGGGCCATTTTCTCGGCATCAGGAAAGAGCTGCTTTGCCTAAAACAGAAACAGGACATTTCCAAACATTTAACATAAAGGTTGATTTACCACAAATTGTTGCATGTATATATATATATATATATATATATACATA
>NW_015544185.1:280889-281148 GCF_001515605.1 Sinocyclocheilus anshuiensis | reverse complement strand
AAGTCATATTTTGATTTGAAACCCCATAACATTTTTCTGAGATGTTGATTTATGACACACAGTTTAAAAATTTGTCCGATTTAAATTATAATTACAAAATATTATCATATTTCCATAAGGATGTACAATTGTATCACTAAATTAATTTCAAGCATTTTTAAAAACCAAGGAGAGGGAGTGGTCATGTTGAAACATCCAATCATTTGGTATCTCTGGAAAGCCCTGAATGTGCTCTGTACAGGACATCCAGACTTAAAAC
>NW_015544185.1:251009-280879 GCF_001515605.1 Sinocyclocheilus anshuiensis | reverse complement strand
TATATATATATATATATATGTTTTTTTTTTTTGTAAAAATATGCATAAATCATGATTTACATGTTCCAGGCAGCTTCTGCAGGCATCTCTGATAAGCTGGTCAGGCTGGACATCTCCTCCAACATTCTCTTTCACATTGCTGGCCGCTTTCTCAAAAAACTGCACAAAGAAAAGAGTAAAACACACGATCAGAGCAATTTAATCACACATAACAAGTCCCAAAAAAATAACATGATCGATCAGTCACCTTCATATATTTTCTGAACACAGCACGGATATCTTCGTTAAAGCTGGGCTGCAGAACAGTTCGCAGAAGATCCATGGAAATGACAGGATCTGTGTAACTTCACACAATGACACGCTCAATCAAACATAGTGACGTTTTGAAAGAGCCACAAATGTCAACTAACCTGAGATTATAGTAGTTTAACAAATCACGCACTTCATCAATCTTGAAATGCACATTTATGGACTTACCTGACCGTCATCTGTGAGCGTCGTCCTCTGCGATGAACCTGTCTGTGTTTGATCATGATGTTCCAGGGATTCTGCCATTCAGGAAAACATTTTCACAACATCCAGATAAATGAAAATGGTCATAAAGAAGGATGCAACAACTAAGATCCAATTAGGACAGCCCTCTTGCATGGCCATAATATAATAAAATGCTTAATTTATAATTGCATGTAATTGCAAGGATGGTTTGACAGCCAGTGCAATAATTTAGTACTCAGTATTTTGATTTACAGATAGATAAAAGTACAGGTTTTTTTTAAAGGTAATAAATACATTACACTTGAAGCACTAAACTATTTTGTTATTATATGTGCTTAATTGTCAAGAAAATTATGTTACAATGCAAAAATTGTTAATTGTCCTAAAAACAGGCTTAGTTTTCTTTGTGGCAAATATATTTTCTTTTATACATTTTTGGGGTGAATGTGACCAGGAAAGGTTCTTGGCAGGTTTCATGCTAGTGATGGGAAGTCCGGTTCTTTTCCGCGAACCGGTTCTTTCGGACAGTTCGTTTAAATTAACCGGTTCATCGGTTCTTTTACGCCCTAATGTAATGATATCAAGTCTATCGTCCCAGGCCTGGATGAAAATACACATTCAAATATATAAAGTCAGTAATCATAACTTCAGTCAGTTAAAACATCATAATCATGATCTGAAAAGTTTACAATTAAGTTTTGCAGCTAAGCACCCAAATACAGTAACAGGCAGTGATGTGCATACGAGGATTTAAGTCTTGAAGATATAAAGTAAATAAATTAGTTGTCATCAGCGCAGAAACCATAATCCACTTACTATACATAATCCATTGCGATTTATTTGTTATTAAATAAACGTACGTTTCGCCAGATTGCCCTTCATTCAAGTCTTCGGTTTACCCGCGCTCATAGCATTAGCACAGAATCAGTTGTGCAAAAGAACCAGTTCGCTTCATACGTGCTGTGTGTGTCAGTCATAGTAGTTACTGTTCGCTACTGTTCGGTAGCTTCACACTGAATCACGCATGCGCAGTATCATCAGCTCATCGGTTCTCAAATCGGACGTGTCCGAAATAAACGGTTCTCGGTTGAGTGTACTGGTGATCCGAAAACCGATGCAACCGGTTCTTGACTCAAGAACGAGAACCGCTCCAGCAGTGGGCGTGTACGTTCATTATCCGGCTTGCTGCACAGATGCTGCTCTGCTCGTGTTCATCTCTTCACAGCAGTTCAGTCAGTGTACTGTTTGAGTAAATTAATTACTCCGGGATATTGGTTTATTTCGAATCAGAGGGAGTGTCAGCCACGTTTAAAAAGTGAATAACTTAAGTAATTTGTGGATTAATGCTTACACTTTTCAACGATTCAGTCCGATTTGGTGAACTGGTTCAACCGGTTCACTAAGAAGAACCGGTTAAATCGAACGGTTCGTTCGCGAACCGGACATCACTATTTCATGCTCACTTATGGTGCATATATAGAGTTTGACTCACCACTGTCTGGACCTGCTGCTCGCTGAAATCCTGCTGGAGCCAGTCTCTGCGTCCCTCACTCCTCTGGGCCCCCATCACTCACTACCAATGAATGCTCAGCGGATCGATGCGGATCGATAGGAACGCTGCAGGGGGTTCTTGATGCTGAACGATAAGTGTGCACTTCACCGCTGCGCGCTGACAGCAACTCAATGCAGTCAGAAAGCTGGCGAGCTAATTCTGACCCTTTAAACTTTACTACAGATGTGCATGGAGAAAAACAGGCTTAACGGCACGCGTTTAGAAACAATTAAATAATCAGGAAAAAACACTGTTTGTCGAAGTTCGACAGCTCGATGACTTGTCAGTCGCTTCCTCAAGCTCAACAATGCCGTGACGTAAACAAAATCATCATCGGCTCTTGCGCGTTCTGTGGCGAATTTCAAAATAAAAGTCAATGGTCGGTAGTGCGCATGCGCAGCCACACAATGGGCGTGGTCATGCTTTACACGGAGCGAGCGGCCATCATTGTTGTGGCACGGAAGATTAAGATGATAAAGATAGATAAATAGTTGTTATATTACAAATTTAAAAAGTACAAACTATTTTATTTTTCAAATATATATAAATTATTTCCAAGGATGTTCGATAAAAGGACGATTCTACGACTACCATATTTATGTACCATGGTATTGCACAAAACTCCAAATTATACCAGATACACATAAAACATGGTATTACCATGGCACTGTGTCCAAAATAAACAAAGGTAATACCATGGTACATTTTGTTAGTGTAACTGTGCAATTTCAGCAGATTTTAAGCTGTTTCTGAGTTCCTTAAATAGCAAATATGTACAATAAATATAATAACAAATGCCAGAGATGGGTGCGTGATTTCAATATTTTACTGAGAGCTTTTCTGATTCAGAGGAAAATCTTTATACCACTTTAGGTGATGGGAAATGCCACAACACTGATAATATACAGGTAGAAGAAACATATAAGCACAGACATATTTACATTCACTGAATCGTTGTCTTTATCAGAATAATATTACAGGGGAGACATTCATGGCATTTTAGAGGACACTGAATCAACAAACGCAATGGCAACCAAATATAAATCAACATGACTGATAAATACAAATCGGTTAAAAGCCTAGTGTGGCAAAGCGTACGACTAATTAAACGATACAGATCTGTACAATTTATGTTTTTTTTTGTTTTTTTGTAATGAAAAATATCAGGTCATGCAAAATAAAAACCCAAACATACCTTTGTAAGAAAACAAATAACCAAAAGAGAATTATAAAAATAAAGTTATGGATAACTGGATGTTTTTGCTGGTTACACTATGCATTACTGATGCGACCGTACACAATTCTACTTTAAGATACAATATAAATTCCTCCTCTTTTAATAACACTTTGGTTTATTTTGGTTTAATAACTATTTAATAAATTCTATAAATTCATAAACAGTTATTTAGAACCAAAACGTCAAATTAAAACCAACAAAAAAAGCATGGTGAAAGAGACATTTTGTTTTCCTTCCAAATAAACGCACAACATCTACAGTTTTGCTGGTGATCCACTCTGGGATTAAGAAATCCAACAACTCCCCAATACTTACCAAGGGTTATATTGGATTTTATAAATGGCAAGCTGGGTTACATTACACGTCAAACCACTGGAATGCTTTTAAACTTAATATAAAAGCCATTTCCCAAGTTTGGCTACAAGACAATGTAGTCCACTGCATAAAAACAACCAAACAAACCTATACTTTCTTACAGATGGAAGTGATTGGGCTTAATAAAGTGATAATATACAATATGAATTCCTACATACGTATTAGCAGGGCAAAAACAAACAAAAAATAAAGATCCACCATTGTAGTGTTGATAATCGCAACATTTCAAGTCCAATTGTAGCAACAAATCCATCAATAACGTTTCACTTTTCCTTTTTTTAAAATGTACATTCAAAACGCTGCCCAGTGATACAATTTAAACGAATATCATGTAAACAAATTTCTATGATTAGAATAAAAAACAAAAAAAGTCGACTTTTAAAGCACTTTTCACATACACGAAACGGTGAAATCAAGGCAATAGCTACCAATTCTAATAACTGGACGCCAATGCAGTTATTAAAGGAAGAATAAGCCACTCATTTACTGCTTCGTTTGAATTATAAAACACCCGAAATGAGAGGTAGACTCACTGGAGAAAAACGAGGGGCCTACGCCATATTTACGAGCTAATTCATTCTCAATAACACACTACAAACATCTGGAATAATGCTTTCATAACTAATAAGAAATATTACTTTGCTTTTTCCAATTGCTAGACCTAAATGCTAGAATCGATGTGGCCCAGAATGCCACATTAGGACTTGAGGTTCACACAGGCTTGTGCTGTACAGAAACGAAGAACGCAATCAATGTAGAAAATTTCAGATTTGTTATTGTGTTCTGTACAATATTTTAAAAAGACAAGAAAAAGGACTGGCTTTCACTGCAGATGGATGACTAGGTGGAAACTAGATTATAAATATTTTTCAGCTTTTTTACTGAACTTTTGTTATTACGTACAGTATATATTCTGACATGAAGCAACCAAACATGACCTCTCAACTCAGAAAGGAACGTCTATGAATGGGAACCAACGACCGCTTCAAGAAGCCCTAACAATGATGCATGTCATGATGAAGGCATTTAAACATAGCTGCCTGATCGCCGATCATCTTCTGAATCATCTAAAACAACAATATACAAGCATCAACTCATTGACAGCTTCGTAATCCTGCCAGTGGGAAAAGCACAGAATTAAAGAGTGAATATCACAAAGCTAGTCTAATTTCAACACAAAATCAACAAAGAAATATGCTATTTTATTTTGCATAAAAGAAAATGAAACCTATTTGAAGACCATTCTTTTTTTTTCACATTATTTGTATATACCATATTGCAAAAAAATAATAAGAATTTACTACTGTAATGCAAAATATATTAAGGTGGTTAAGATAACCCAGTACAATTAAGTTGCATTGTGTTGAATTTATTCTGATTTGATCTTTTAAATATCATTGTAATAGTAACTTTTTAACTGTAATACAGTAAATACTGTATAACAAATGAAAATGTAGTAAGTTTAATCACCATTTACAACTACAAAACTTGCTCAATTGTTGAAAAAATGCTAATGGAAAGCTTAAAAGGCTTTCTGCTTTTGCTTTATGCAAAATATTTTTCTTTCGATCTTGGTGTGAAATATGACATTTCAATGAGATTCACCCATAAAAGGCCAAAAAAAAAGAAAAAAAAAGAAGAAGATATACTCGACTACATTTATCATCTCTTAAAAAAAGAAAACATAAAAGTGACCAAACTATCAATACACTGATATAAAACCCAACAATTATTATAACATAACTCAAAAACCTAAAACAAATAATATTTAAAAAATAGAGGAAGAAAGTAAACAAACATGAGTCTTTCTTCTTCTAGCGTGAACATTTACATGCCCAGTGCTCATCTAAACCCAACAGCACAATAATAAACCTCTCATACAATCATAGACTCTTTCCCATGAACATACATACATACACGTGGCCACACGCCAGCGCCGCGGTCTAAATGTTTGTTGTGTCCGGTGCAGTCTTGTCAACAGGACTGCTGTTGTCTTGACTCTTAGCCAAGTGCTCCTGGACCGGTTTGGAGTCTTTGTCTCCTGTACTGGTGGAAGGAGGACCAGGTGAGGGCAATGAACGGCCAGAGATCTTATACGCTGCCAGGAACTCCTGGATTCTCTCCGTGGTGGGCTCCCATTTGCTAAAGCCAGCGTTGTTTTGGAGGAAAATGACTGCCGTTCCATGGACAGACTTGTAGTATATCTCTTCTCTGAGAGATACAGAGGATGGAAACATCAGTCATGGTAGCAAAACATGGGTTAAAGGAACGGTTCACCCAAAAAAGAAACCCTCAGGCCATCCAAAAATGTTGTTTTTTTTTCTTCATCAGAACAGATTTGGAGAAATGTAGCATTACATCACTTGCTCACCAGTGGATCCTCTGGAGAGAATGGGTGCCGTCAGAATAAGAGTCCAAACAGCTGATAAAAACATCACAATAATCCACAAGTAATCCACACCACTCCAGTCCATCAGTTAATGTCTTGTGAAGGGAAAAGCTGTGTTTGTAAGAAACAAATCCATCATTAAGATGTTTTTAACTTCAAACCATCGCTTCCAGCTAATAATCCATCTGCAGTGAATGGGTGCCGTCAGAATGAGAGTCCAAACAGCTGATAAAAACATTACAATAATCCACAAGTAATCCACATGACTCCAGTCCATCAATTAACATCTTGTGAAGGGAAAAGCTGTGTTTGTAAGAAACAAATCCATCATTAAGATGTTTTTAACTTCAAACCATCGCTTCCAGCTAATAATCCATAATAATGCTTCGTCCAGTGAAAAAGTCCATCTCCTGTTGTCCTCTCACATCAAAATCCACCCACATGTTTGTTTACAACTGTTGTGGACTGTTTTCACATTAATCTCCTGATTCAGACTAAATGACTTTCTCACTGGAGAAAGCAATATTATGGAGAGAGGACTCGCATTTTAGCCAGAAGTAACTATTTAAAGTTTAAAACGTCTTAATGATGGATTTGATTCTCATAAACATGCATTTTTTTTGCTTCACAAGATGTTAATTGATGGACTGGAGTGGTGTGGATTATTGTGATCTTTTTATCAGCTGTTTGGACTCATTCTGACGGCACCCATTCACTGCAGAGGATCCATTGGTGAGCAAGTGATGTAATGCTACATTTCTCCAAATCTGTTCTGATGAAGAAACAAACTCATTTATATCCTCAGGATGGCCTGAGGTGGAGTACATTTTCAGCAAATTTTCATTTCTGAGTGAATTACTCCTTTAAACCTCACAAAACAATGTCATTGGTGGCGATTGCAGTTTAAAAGCACTTTTGGTTAGATTTGTGCAGTGAACAAGGAACTAAAACCACAAGAACAAGGAAACAGACCAACAAATGTCTGACCTTTTGCAGATGTGCTGCGAGCCACTGCGGTACTCGTGCTCGAAGGCAGGCACGATCATCTGGTGTCTGCGGAAGCGGCTGGCCTCCATCCGTGTCAGGGCAGGGGTCGGCGGGTCACGCCACTCTGGCACAAAGACGATGAAGGACAGCGGCTCACTGGAGTGTTCCAGAAGATCCTGAGAAAGATAGAGAGAGAATGAGAATCAGCATGGGTACATTTATGTTTATGTAAAGATATTCTAATCTAATGACTTTGGGATGAAGTTAAAGAGTCACACACCTCAAAGTGTTTCACCATGGTATCCATGAGTTCCTCACAGAATGGAGGGTTGGCCTCAAATGAGCCACTGGCAGGAGAGAAGCTGAGAAACGGCCTGTGAGGACAGAGATACGGAAGTGATCCAATACAGCAAATTAACCTCTCGGATGTCCCTGGACGTATTGTTGTTGTTATTGTTAATCTTATTTATTATTTACATACCCTCGAGATCCAAAGAAGCCGTCAATGTCTGGAAATGCAGAGCAGAACTGTTTAAAATAGCAGTTAAGAGGAGAAGCGAAGCACTCGAATGTCACTCCAAATTGTTTGTTCAGAGCCTCAAAGATGGGAACAGGCAGCGCCCCCTGCAGACCAGACCCCTCGTTCACACCAGAGCCAAACATCACCTATGGGGGGGGCGGAAACACACGTTAATGCTGCATTCGGTCTCCTGATTGGTTACCAATGCCTGTAATTTGAGTATTACCTGGTATCTTTCGATAAGGCACCACACACGAGAAAGGAACTTTTCAAACCTTGGGTCATCAATACAGCTGTACCGATATAGGAGTTCCTGTTTGTGCCAGAGAAATAAATTTAACAAAATATGAACCCAATGTATCCAACCTTAATCTGTTTTGAGCTCGTCTTAGCATGTACACACCAGTTTGCTGAAATGACCGCGGTTGACCTTCACCATTTCCCCTTTATACCGCAGGCAGGCCACGTCATTCTCAAAGTGCAGCTCAACACGCGGCTGAGGAGGAGATGGGATGGACAGTCTGGCTGGATAACAATACACCAACCGGTCCTGGACCGCCTTCGACTCTGTGCCATCCACTTTAATGCAAGAAGAATAAATCAGAAAGGCTCTAGTCAAACCAAGAGTGAAGATTTGCACCAGTGCCAAAAAATTCTCCTATTTTTGGAGTTGGTTGATTTTTGTCCAACAATAAAACCCTCACTGATCACTGTTCAGATTCATGGACGTCTCCAATGCCTACCTGAGATGTTGCACTCTCTAAGCAGAGTGAGGTGAGCCTGCCGGATCCTGCGCACATATTCTGCAGAAATGTGGTAGATTTTTGAACAGATGCCCTCAACGGAGTCCTTCGCTACGGATGCCACGTGAGGGCCGCACTGCTTCCGCAAGTGCTCGAGTCGATCCTGAGGAAAGACCGCATTACGGTCATGCATATGATGCCTTGAAATGCTGTCTAGGTAGGCAGCTCAGAGCAACACGACTGAGAATGTACCATGTAGTCCTCCTTGCTGGCTGAATGGTCTCGTCTCAGCCAGTTCATCGTGTCCTCGACGTTCCACTTCACCACCTTCCGACTGTCAGGAGTTGCATTTCTGTGCAAAAGGGAAATAAACTTTAATACCACGTTCATGTCTGTCTCAAAAATCTTAGTAACTGACATGAATAATTACCTGGAGTCAATCATTTTCTTGGCCGCCTCTGCATATTTAAACAAGAGTTTCCTGGCCTCTTCCTTGTATTTGATTCGAGAGAGCCTGAAATTTGTTGCAAAGAAGGAAATTATAAAAGCATTGCCATATTGAAATATATAACAATGAGAAGCTTGAACACGGATGTTCTAGTACCTGATGGGAATGTCGTTCATGATTTCTCTGAACATGGATGGAGAAATGACCGGGTCGCATTCGCTGGGCAAGAGCGGATCCAGACCTTTATCCACCACCTTTCTCTCCAAAAGCCAGCGGTTGAAGGATTCCCGCGGGGGCTCTATGCCTGAAAACAGTCAGTCAATCGTTTCTACCAATTATTTCCAAACAGTAATCTATAAATTATATTTATAGCAATTAAAAGTTTGGGGTCAGTAAGATTTTTTACTGTTTTTGAAAGAAGGATCTTCTGCTCACAAAGGGTGCATTTATTTAATCAAAAATACAATAAAAACAGCAATATTGTGAAATATTACAATTTAAAATAACAGTTTTGTATTTGAATATATAAAAAAATATATTCTTCAGTGTCACATGATTCTTCAGAAATCATTCTAATATGCTGATTTGCTGCCCGAGAAGCGTTTCTGATTATTATCAATGTTGAAAACAGTTGTGCTGCTAATCATATTTTTGTGAATACATTTACTGTTACACATTTTAAAGAATTCTTTGATGAATAATAGAATGTTCAAAAGAACATCATTTATTTGAAACAAATCTTTTATAACATTAGAAATGTCTTTCCTGTCACTTTTGACTTACTAAATAGAATTATTAATTTCTTAAAAAAAAAAATCCTACTGACACCAGACAAATTAAGAGACACAACTGAGCTGCATTTTCCTTAGTGTAACTTTGCAATGCACTCATAAACCATTAACCCAGACTGCAATTGGCTGTGAAAATGGAGATGGACCAGTGTTGCGGATTATGAAACAATGAGTAACAAAGCTACTAACTTCACTAAATTTTCAGTTGCATAAAAGTAGCTCAGCTGTTTCAAAACAGACAAAAACTATACAGTGCTGTTTTTGTTGCATTGACATTAATATTTATAATCTTGCAAAGCTATTTTAAGGGAACATATTCAGTCAGATGTGAAGGCAGCGGTGTGCACATACCCTCACGCTGAGAGCACAGCTCGTGGTAGTGCTGCCGCAGTTTGGTGGTGAGTTGAGCTCTCTGTAACTCGATCTCAGGGTGTGGAGGCAGGTGGTCCGCCGGGGCTCGCTCGCGGATCACAGCGTTGGTTTGAATGTCCAGGTCCCAGTACACCCTGAAACACAAAGACCAGTTCAGACACGTCATGTATACAGAGCTTAACCCCTCTCAGGATATCTGAAATCACTTTTCACTTTCCCTTTTACATTTAACCCTTTAGTTGATGCTTTTAGCCAATGTGACTGATAAATGAGGAGTAAACGGACCCTATACTCACACAGAGGGCCGGTACGGAGCCGGAGCGGGGACGCTGGTCTGGCCTTGCTTATCATCTGTGGTGTTGACCCAGGGTTTGACTCCTGGCGTGCTGGGAGAAATCGGGACAGTGGGAGTGGTTGGAGTGACTGGAATCTCAACCTGAAATCATACAGAAATAAGAAAAATTATTCACTAAAATATGACTAAACAAATTAACAGTTGTTGATAAATAGATATTTGTTTTATAAGCATCAAATAAGCATATCAGATAAGCTATTTGGAAGAAAACAGACCTTTGGCCTCTTGAAACTGTTAGGGCCTGCTTGAGCGTCCTCCAATGGAGGTCTCTTACGCTGACCGTTGCCCAGACCTGCGTCGCTCATCGCCTCGCCAGAGGCTGGAGCCGCATTCAAGCCCAGAGGATCTGACTAAAACAACAGGACAGTGTTGTTATTAGGGCTGGACGATATGACCTAAAATCAAAATCTCAATTAATTGAACATATTACCTCGATTACGATTAATAAATTATTATTTTGTTTGCTTGTGTTTTTGCCCTCATAGTTCACTGAAATGGTTTGTACTGCAAATATGCTCAACTATTAAAGGTGGGATTTTTTTTTCTAATGAAAGAGTGCATTTCTTATCTTTGTGATTTTTAAATAATTGAAGGAAACACAAACTCTTTATGGTTATTTACTGAATATTTCGAACAAATGAAATCAAAGCAAACATTGCTTGAAATGAAAACATCTTATGGGGGGGGGAAAAAGTCACATTTTAGTTTTAATGTAAAAGCAAGTTTCCTAAAAACAAAAGTAGAAAATAACTTGCATTTTCTGCAAACAAAAAATATGATTTTAAATATTGGCATATCCAAAGTAAAAAATAACCAGCACCTCTCACAAACAAAATACATTTTAAATATTGCCATGTGAAAAGTAGAAAATAACTTGTATCTCTTGTAAATAAATATTATTTTAAATAATGCAAAGTGAAGAATAAAAATAATAGGGATGCACCGATACCACTTTTTCCAGTACTACACTACAGTCTAGCGCATTTCACACAAGCTGCTAGATTCACTTTCGCCGGAAAGTCGTGTATGCCTAAGGTTAAAAATAAATGACATTTATAGTGAATGCCCCTATAAATGGTCTTATGGTCTTATTTTTACGATTTAGTTTTAATCCTGGCGTTTGGTATCGGGGCATTTTAACGAGTACGAATACAGGAGCTCAGTATCGAGCCCGATACTGATACCAGTATCGGTATTGGTGCATCCCTAAAAAATAATAACTTGCATCTCCTGTAAACAAATATTTTAAATATTGGCATCTGCAAAAATGTAAACAGAACACTGCTGATAACTGCTCATGGATCAGCAGGCTGTGTATCCTGTGTGCTCATAACATTATAGATGTGAACCTTACTCCTGAACGCTGTTGCATGTGATCTTGTCCTGTCACTCTATATCCACAAGTATTTACTCTAGGTTCTTACTGGCCATTCACACAGAAGGCATCTTAAAAATGTGAGAAGGCACTCAGAAATAAAAAAAAAAAACAAAAACAAAAGTGCAGCACAGAACGCCTCCTCCACCATGTTGCCATCAATTAAAATAGCTGCCATGCCAACTTGCTACTGTAAACATAAGCTCGCAACGCTCGCCCCACCTCTGGGGTCTTCTGATTGGTCCACTGTGTTGAAACTGACATTGATGAGCGGCACTGAGTGTAAAAGCTGAAATTCTTTTAACTTGACACTTGCGAAATGCTGCAAAAGACGTGAGCACAACGGTCATACACTTCCATCTAGCGAGTGTTTACATAGAAAAAATTGGAATGGAAAAATGCAGTCTGTGTGAACGGCCCCTATGGTGGTGTTGGTCGCTGAAACAGTTTTTCTGCAGTGTTTACATTTGACTTCGTATTGTTCAGTGTCTTCTTTACTGAACCCAAAATGTGTCCAAATGACGGACACTGTGTTTTTCTTTGGTACAAGCTGCTCTTGTTGCGGAGTTGACTCAGTGTTTGAGTTCTCCTCCATGTTGCTGACTGGACGTGGTGGAGTGACGGGACTACACACGCGGTAGTATGTTTTTAAGTGGAAAGTATTAGCAGGATTAAAAAAAACTGAATAACCGACAAGGGAAAATTACATCGGTTAGAGGTTCTGAATTTCGGTTTTGATTACTTTTCGATTAAATCGTTTTTGGTAATTGAAATAAAGTAAAATATTATTGGATGACAAACTAAACTTAAAAAAAAAAAAAAAGTTATGTATTAAGTGAAGTATTAAAACTGAAATAAAAATATATGAAAGCTAAATAGAAATATTTTTAAAAATAAAAAACTAATAAGAATTATTGAAACAACCTAAAAATATGAAACTAAAAATATAGAAACAAAAGCAAACTCAATTTCATACTATAATAGTATATAAAATAGTACTACAATAACACTGATACAAGAAGTATTATCTAAATAAAAACTGTATAAACAAAACCCAGAAGCACATAACACAATGCAATGACTAAAATTAAAATCAAAACTGAAAATATAAAAACAAAATATAATTCAAAATGTGAATAAAACTATATAGTACATAAATAATACTAAAATAACACAGATGCAGAATTATGAATGTAACCCTAACCCTAAACCCAAAAGCACATAACGCAACTACTAAAATTAAAATGAAAACTGAAAAAAATAAAAATAAATATATATAACAAATGTCAATAAATACTATAATAGTATATGATTAATACTAAATAAAACTGATACAGGATTATGTATTCAATCTAAAAATGTAACCTGTATAAACAATAAAGCCTGTCAAAGTTCTTCCCCAAACTCCATAATAAAGAGATTTGATTGGCTCTGAAGCCTGAACTTACAATGACATCATGCTGGCCCAGGACAGGCATCTCCCACAGCGACTGGTTTGTGAATCGGTTGAAGTAATACGGCCGATTCTCCCTCTTACTCCAACATTTTGACCATCCAGCCTGAATCAGCTCATCTGAAAGAGACACTAAGAATCAGACGCGCAGGACACAGCAGTCCCACACGGAGCACCGAGGACCACAGGGAGTCGTGTCGTTCATTTAAAGCCTTACAGATACACACCTGGCAGCTCTTGGGTGGGTTTGCTGGTTGAGGGTGAGAAGGGAGCCGCCTGTGACGTGGACTCGGTGGGCGACATGACCAATGCCGAGTCTGCCTTTTCTGTTCCGTGGTTTTCACTCGTCATAGCTCCTCATTTGTCCTGTCTTAAGATTGAAAAGGTTGCATTTTTACCAAATTAAAGCATTGCAAATCTGATAGCAATATACAGGAAAGTCATATTAACCCTAAGTGTAGTGTTTGGGGCCCAAGAGACCCCCATATATAAAACATGCAAAACTGAACTTTCACATCCTAAGCTTGCAGAAAATTAAAGTTTATATATAGATTTGAATAGGTCACAAGAATATATTAAACTAATTTAAAGGCAAAATATTTTCACAGCGTACTGGGGGACAAATCAAAATCAATACAGTAAATTCAAGTTGATTTAATTCAATTATACGTATTAATCCAAAAATGTATTTTAGTTGTGGACATACAAATAAAATAGAGACTGAAGCAAACGACTGTAATCAATTAAATAGTTGAGTAAGATGTGAAAAAATAATGAAAACTGTTTTTTTGGGGGGGGGGGGGACTATGCCTTTAAGTCAGCTGAGGTGAATGTGAAAGAAAAACTGTGCAGGAAAACAATAAAACTTAAACATAATAATGAAAGTGAAACTTTGGATCCTCCATTTGTTTCACAAAAAAAGTGTTTCAAACAATCATTTCATTCATAAAACTGAGCCATGACCTTGCCAAACACTAAAACAATATACATGGACATGGTAATTATTATACAGTACCATGGTATATATTTCAAAGCATCATATTAATAGTATTACTATAGACAATAAACGCACAATTAAAACTAAATTCAGTGCTCTAAAGCTTTGTGCACTGAAGTACTTTACTGTAAAAAAAATATTTTAATTTACGTTACAGCAATAACAATAATTGGCTCAAATCAATTTGCAAAAAGCTTTGATTACCATGGTAAATTTTTGTATGGGATTTCCAGGGACCAAGTACTTTGCAAATAATATGGTAAAAAGATATTAAGAACTTATCAAAAGGTCCAAATCTAAAAGCTAAAACTTTATAAATACTACCTATACACATTTTAAAAATAAAGAAATTAAATAAAAATGACAAATGCATACAACAGAATTTCAAAACTTCAAAAGAAAAACTAAAAATAAAGCTAAAAACAATTCAAAACATTAAAGAACAAAAAGGTATGAGTGTATAATAATGATTCTAACATAAAACTAAACACCAAAAACCAACCACACATACATATATACTGTATATAAACATACGCATTTATAAATTCAATATATATATTATTTAATTTCCATTTAGTTTGTTGAAGTATTAAAATAACTCTAAATTAAATAAAACTAAAACTTAATAAAAGACCTATTCAGACATAATATAATAAAGAGTATAATGGTAAAGTGCTCCATGTATGTGTATGTGTGTAACGTACAGTGAGGAACTTCTAAGAATACCATGGTAACTTAAATGTAAGGAAATGGCAACATGGTATTTAAATGTTGACAAAGTAATTTATCGTTCAAACACAGAAAAGACTCGAACACCGTGTTTTTCCTCAAATAAACCTTACAAAATGTACTATGGCGGCTACGCGGTACGGTGACGATATCGGATAGTAATACCACAGTATTACCGGGTTTTTAGTTTTAAAACCAAGTATCAGTCCACACATCATGTATCTATTCTACGCGAGTGTTTACTGCGTTTATCATCGTTAATAAGAACGCAAATGAGCGAAAGAAGGGCACGCATGCGCCTGCTACACCGCCCACCCCAGATCGAGCCGCCCGAAAACAAACCCGAAGGAGGAGGAGAAAAACATCCAACAAAGAGCTACGGCAGCGCGAGCCGATGTGCGGGAAAGAGCGGGTAAAATAAGACCAAGTGGCGGAGCATCCGGCTTCATTTGGGCACAAAAGGACGGGGATACACAGGGCCACCAGCACAGTGTGTCGAAGTGCTCTTTTACTGAGTTTAAACCCCGCCAAACTTCGACCGTTACGACCACATATTTTAGGCGCGAACTTTTGCTTCGTGGAAACGGTCGTCAAGATGGCGCGAGCTCTCGCATACTAGGCGCCGCGCTCACTGCGCAGTATAATACCTGTTTATTGCGCGCGTATGCAGCAACCGCGGGGATGTTATTGTGCCCCGTACATTCCGCCACACGCCTATACGTCTCATGCTGCTCTTCGATGGCAGAATCCCTTACCTTGGAGAGGTTTGATCGGAGTCCTCGATAGGCTTTGCGCTATTCGGTTCGGACCCGCCTCCGCCTCTCCCTCCCCACCGACTCCGCCATCTTGTATCGGGCACTCGGACGCGGTTAATGCGCATGCGCAGGTCTGCAGAGGAAGTCGTCGAAACCGCGCGGCCATTTGTAGAGAGGCGTTCATTCAGTCGGTCTACAGTGAAATTAAATAACAAACGGTTTTATTTATTTATGGGAAACTATGTGAACGTTCTTTATTGTTGTCCTGAAAATGTTTACACATTTACTTCAATAAAATGTCAATGTCTATGTTTTGAATTTCTTTAGTCATTTTTATTAGTTTCCCTCCCCAAATAGTTCCATTTAGCTTTATTTCAGTTTTAGTAATTTTAGTACTTTTTTTTTTTTCAATTAATTTCAGTTAGCTGCCAAGGCAACATTCAAGTTTTTGTTATTTAAAGTTACATTTTTTCATGTAATACTTATTTTTATTTTATTTAAGTTTTAATTCAATTGCTTAAAATTATATTTAATATTTTTCGCTAACACTTAGTTTTAGTTACATTTACTTAATGGCATTAAGTAAGTCTATGTTTTGAATTATTATTTGAATTGCTATATTATTAAAGTTTTAAATAAAGGCTGTTTAAATTAGTTTTCTTGTGAATGTTTGCTTATGAACTCCACTTTTGAATAGGCTATTCTACTTATATCATTACTTCATTTGAACTATTGTGAATTGTTTGAATTTGGCTCATTTCTTATTTGTACATCATGCCATTTTCATATTGATCGTGTGCACTTCACTTTATTATTTATTTTATTTTAATGTTATATTGCTGTTTTCACTTCTGGTTAGATGCTGACTGTGTTTATACTCTCCAAACAGACTACATTTCTAATCTACTCAAATATAAACTATAAATCTATAAGGTTTTAGATAAGAATACATTTGTATGTCAGTAGTATTGTTTATATATTATGGTATTTATTAATAATTTGAATCCACTTTTATTTTCATATTTTCAGGTTTCAAGTTTTTGTGATTTTGTTATGTGCTTTTTATTTTTATTATATATATAGCTTATTAGTTAAACTTTTGTGTTAGTTGACAAGGCAGCATTTCTAAGTTGTTTTTGGATATGGATATTGATATTGCTATTTAGCTGTTTCAATTATATTTTATTTGCTAGTTTTTAGGTTAATACCATATATGCCTTGATATAAAGATGCTTGCACTTGCAACATTTGCTTTGTTAGGATTAACAAGCAACAGTTGTGAAATTTGATGCTATGTAATTAACCAAAAGGTCAACAAGAGGGTAGGCAGCATGTTAGAGGTGAAGAGAGCATGTTTCAACATCCAGTAAAATTACATTAAATGTAATTACATTTATTCACCGAATATAGTATGGAAATTACTGTTAACCAGTTAACAGGTTTTTACTGTAGCATTTTTACAGTATTTTACTGTTAAAATCACAATAATTTTTTACAGTGCAGAGGAAGACTACGATGAAGAAGAGGAAGAGTGCTAGACGCAGACAGCAACGTAAGCGGCAAAGGAAGGACATCCGTCTATAAGCATAAGTTGCAGAGACTGATACACCTACAACGGGAAGATTGGATCATACAAGACATGCATGGAGGAATTGATAAGATTATGACAGAATGATGTTAGAATTCCCCAAAAAGTAGTATATAAGGTCTGAGGAGTAAGATGCTGCCTGCATTAAGTGTGAAGGACACGAGGGGCGCTTAACAGCATCTCCAATATTGCTGTTTAGAGTTTGATTACAGAACTTGTGCTGATCTTGTTTTATTTTAGCATTAACTGCTTTGCATTGTAACTAATAAAAGAAGAGATTGTATTGTTATGATTGCCTCCCGTGAGACTTTACTTATAAACTGAGCCTCAAACAAGAACAACCACAAAGGAGTCTTATGTCATCCCTGAGGTGAGTATATGGTTTAGATTTGACTAACCTTACCCTACCTGAGTAATTATAGGGTTAAAGGTGAAAGACACAAGGACACACCGACTAACAAAGTTTAGGTAAAATTAAGTTTATTAAGTTTAGGTTTTTCATCACTGGAAAAAATTTTTTAAATAAAAAAATATTAATAATCGCTAATAAATTTCACAAACAATTACAAAGAAATGGCAAGTAACACTGAACTGAACGTGAAATTTGAAACACATGAAAAAGTATTTTCATGTACAACGTGCTCCAATATTCTTTGTTTTATTCACAGCTTTATGAATTTTCTTTTACAGTGTCATATTTATATTTAATTTAATTTCAGTAGTTATAAACAATAACGCTGCTGTATGTTCTCAAATGTTCTCAAATCCTGAATCAGTGCTTTCCTGACATCAAAGCCCACACTGTAAAAAATAAGTGTAATTTTAACTGTAACATTTTGTAAAAACGCTATGAAAAAAACTGTTAATAGGTTAACAGTAAGTTCCCGTACTATATACAGGGGAAAAACAGTAAAAGATCTAACCAGACATTTCGTGTAATTTTACAGTAAAATGCTGTTAATTGTACAGTTTTATAAGTAAAAAAACAAAAAAAACAAATCAATGTATAATTTACATTTAGTCATTTAGCAGACGCTTTTATCCAAAGCGACTTACAAATGATGACAATGGAAGCAATCAAAATCAACAAAAGAGCAATGATACGCAAGTGCTATAACAAGTATCAGTTAGCTTAACGCAGTACACATAGCAAGGTTTGTTTTAAAATTATATAATAAATAAAAACAAAAACAGATTGAATAGAAAAAGAATAGAGCAAGCTAGTGTTAGAGGCCTTTTTTGCTTTTGATAATGGTAAGGTTCACCCAAAAATGAAAATTCTTTACTCAGGTGGTTGTTCCAAACCTGCATAAAGTTCTTTCTTCTGTTGAACACAAAAGAAGATAAACTACCTTGAAGAATGTGGGCAACCAAACAGCTGCCGGTCCCCAGTAACTTCCATAGTAGGGAAAAAATATACTGAGTCACTGGGGACCAGAAACCGCACGGCCACCCACATTCCCCAAAGCATCCTCCCCTATGTTCAACAGAAGAAAGAAATCACTGTGG
Source organism: Sinocyclocheilus anshuiensis (assembly GCF_001515605.1). Classification (NCBI taxonomy): domain Eukaryota; kingdom Metazoa; phylum Chordata; class Actinopteri; order Cypriniformes; family Cyprinidae; genus Sinocyclocheilus; species Sinocyclocheilus anshuiensis. The sequence continues at coordinate 262,209 of NW_015544185.1, read as the reverse complement.
GCCCGAAACAACTTGTGGGTGTGTAAACGATGACAACATTTTCATTTTTGAGTGAACTATCCCTTTAAGTAAGTCCACCGTGAGCAACTGAAATGCTTCTCTGCAAACTGCGCGTTCATCATTAGTTTCTGGACAGACACATTGATAACTTTCCTATGAGGGGCCGTATAGGCCATAACCATTGAAAAGCCTCTCACAAACACCAGTGAAACGAAAAAACCCCGACAAACACCAGTGAAACCCATTCATATGCACCACCGAAAAACAGTCAATTTACAGTCAAAAACTGTAAACTGATATTCCCAGAATTCCCTGCGTGACACTCCACATTTGAAAGTATTTTGTTTAAATATTCATGTTTTTTAATAGTTTTTTTTATCAGTTATGTACATTTGGGCTTTATGTTACATCTTCTGTTGTTTAATGAAAGTTTATTGCATTATTTAAGTATCATGTGTGTTACCATGATGGTGTTTAATGTTTGTGTGAATGACTCTGTGCACCTTCTATTAGTATATACTTCTGCTTGTGATGAGCTTTGATTCTTCATGTGGCTTTCTCTTTTACCACCTGCATTATAATCGTGGTTGTCAGTATGTTAAAGGTACAAAACAGATTTTAATAGCAGTGTGCGCTGTTGAATTTACTGGTTTACGTTCAAATGTTCTTGTTTGTAAATTCCAGTATTATACTGTAAAAATTACAGTTTTTGGCCGTAAATGTGTTCTTGTTCTTGTTTATTTATTTATATAGCACCATTTAAAATACAACCGAGGTTGAACCAAAGTGCTTTACATGAAAAGTACAAGAATGAAAACAAACATCGACAGCTGGAAAAAGGAAAAAATTTTTTAAATAAAAAAATATTAATAATCGCTAATAAATTTCACAAACAATTAATGGCAAGTAGCAAGTAACACTGAACTGAACGTGAAATTTGAAACACATGAAAAAGTATTTTCATGTACAACGTGCTCCAATATTCTTTGTTTTATTCACAGCTTTATGAATTTTCTTTTACAGTGTCATATTTATATTTAATTTAATTTCAGTAGTTATAAACAATAACGCTGCTGTATGTTCTCAAATGTTCTCAAATCCTGAATCAGTGCTTTCCTGACATCAAAGCCCACACTGTAAAAAATAAGTGTAATTTTAACTGTAACATTTTGTAAAAACGCTATGAAAAAAACTGTTAATAGGTTAACAGTAAGTTCCCGTACTATATACAGGGGAAAAACAGTAAAAGATCTAACCAGACATTTCGTGTAATTTTACAGTAAAATGCTGTTAATTGTACAGTTTTATAAGTAAAAAAACAAAAAAAACAAATCAATGTATAATTTACATTTAGTCATTTAGCAGACGCTTTTATCCAAAGCGACTTACAAATGATGACAATGGAAGCAATCAAAATCAACAAAAGAGCAATGATACGCAAGTGCTATAACAAGTATCAGTTAGCTTAACGCAGTACACATAGCAAGGTTTGTTTTAAAATTATATAATAAATAAAAACAAAAACAGATTGAATAGAAAAAGAATAGAGCAAGCTAGTGTTAGAGGCCTTTTTTGCTTTTGATAACGGTAAGGTTCACCCAAAAATGAAAATTCTTTACTCAGGTAAAAAACAAAAACAGATTGAATAGAAAAAGAATAGAGCAAGCTAGTGTTAGAGGCCTTTTTTGCTTTTGATAATGGTAAGGTTCACCCAAAAATGAAAATTCTTTACTCAGGTGGTTGTTCCAAACCTGCATAAAGTTCTTTCTTCTGTTGAACACAAAAGAAGATAAACTACCTTGAAGAATGTGGGCAACCAAACAGCTGCCGGTCCCCAGTAACTTCCATAGTAGGGAAAAAATATACTGAGTCACTGGGGACCAGAAACCGCACGGCCACCCACATTCCCCAAAGCATCCTCCCCTATGTTCAACAGAAGAAAGAAATCACTGTGGGCCCGAAACAACTTGTGGGTGTGTAAACGATGACAACATTTTCATTTTTGAGTGAACTATCCCTTTAAGTAAGTCCACCGTGAGCAACTGAAATGCTTCTCTGCAAACTGCGCGTTCATCATTAGTTTCTGGACAGACACATTGATAACTTTCCTATGAGGGGCCGTATAGGCCATAACCATTGAAAAGCCTCTCACAAACACCAGTGAAACGAAAAAACCCCGACAAACACCAGTGAAACCCATTCATATGCACCACCGAAAAACAGTCAATTTACAGTCAAAAACTGTAAACTGATATTCCCAGAATTCCCTGCGTGACACTCCACATTTGAAAGTATTTTGTTTAAATATTCATGTTTTTTAATAGTTTTTTTTATCAGTTATGTACATTTGGGCTTTATGTTACATCTTCTGTTGTTCAATGAAAGTTTATTGCATTATTTAAGTATCATGTGTGTTACCATGATGGTGTTTAATGTTTGTGTGAATGACTCTGTGCACCTTCTATTAGTATATACTTCTGCTTGTGATGAGCTTTGATTCTTCATGTGGCTTTCTCTTTTACCACCTGCATTATAATCGTGGTTGTCAGTATGTTAAAGGTACAAAACAGATTTTAATAGCAGTGTGCGCTGTTGAATTTACTGGTTTACGTTCAAATGTTCTTGTTTGTAAATTCCAGTATTATACTGTAAAAATTACAGTTTTTGGCCGTAAATGTGTTCTTGTTCTTGTTTATTTATTTATATAGCACCATTTAAAATACAACCGAGGTTGAACCAAAGTGCTTTACATGAAAAGTACAAGAATTGAACCCCGATTGAAACCTTTCTCCTATAGAATTTTCGCTTAGAAATGAGAGTAGTTGTTGCAATACAACTTTTTCTAAGTTTTTTGAGGCAAAGCAGCACAGCTGAGAGATTGGTCTGTAATTCTGCATTTCATCCTGAACTAAATTTGGTCGTTTTAGCTGAGGTGTCACCACAGCATGTTTAAACTCTAGTGGACATATTCCACTAGACAAACTTTTGTTGATCAGATGTGCTAAACTCAGTGATATGTAATCAAAGGTCTGCTTTAACAAACGACCAGAGGCGGACAAAGTACTCAACTCCATTACTTGAGTGAAAGTCTACGTAATAGGCTCAAAAACCCTCAATTCAGCAATGCAAGCAGGATAGTCAGATGGATCAGTTTTCACCGGAGGAATCTGCGCACGTTGATCAGCAATCTTTTGGCTAAAAAAATGTAAAAAGTTCTCACAGGAAACAGGTTCTCACAGGTGTTTACAGCTTTTCTGTATTTTTTACAAAATTATTCTGGCAACCACAGCTGCCAAAATTATTTTGTAAAAGCTACAGATTTGTTTTTACAGTGCACGTCAAGCCGTTCATCAGGACTGATGGTCTACAGAAAGACTTCTGAGTGATTTCTGGTCTTTGGTGGGAGGAAAACCAGATCAAATGTTCTCTGCCAGAGTTGAGTTTAAACTTGAGCTACTCATCCGTCTGGTACAAAGAGCATGTGACGCGTTTCCTCGCCCACTCTTTTCAAACAGGTTGAAGTCTTACTTAAAAAAGCAAGTTTGATGTGCTGCTCACCCCATAATTGGTGGCCAAAAGCTTGAAATAACATCTTGATTCTCCAAAGTGAGCTCCGCCTTGGTCCTCTGTGGTTTGAAGTCGAACCCATTTCTTGCATCATGTGACTCTATGAAACCTTGCAACATGGGCTTCTAAGAAGTCATGAACTAATTTAAGGTTTAGCCTCCAAAAATGAAAGGGCAGACGGCTGGATTCTGTTTGATGCAGCCTGCAGCCATCGTTCCACTATAATGTGAAATGCTGCAGCTTTTCAGTTTGTAGACAATGAAACAGAAGTCAGATGCAACAATGTTAATCTTTGGAAAATGTTTTCTTTGCACATCATCATGATTATGAATTAATGCCAACGTTGTTGTCAGAAGGTCGTTTGACATGAGGCGAAGAGGAACACCTTTTCCCAACCTGCCCTTATAAATTCTGGCTGCCTATAAAGTGGGAACATAGTGAACCCAGACTAAAAGAGGAAGGAGTACAGCGAGGATTCAAACTGGTGCATTTCAGACGGCAAGAAAATATCTGCTTCTTCTAAGAGTTAATATCTCAGAAACACTAAAGTTACCCAGCCTGCATTTCCACATCGCTGTAAGTATTCGATTATTGTGAAAGGCACTATTTGGGGAGGGAAGTTTGGGAATAAGCTGTAATGCTTGCACAAAATGTGTACAAAGTTTATGGTTTCATTTTGTGGCATCACTCAAAGGGGAACGAGTGCCTCCAGCACAAATGGAGGTAGGTTTTTGTTTCTATAAAGCTAATTTGGACAACTGTGCTCATTTGCACTGTTAATTTGGCAGTCGGACATCACCGGCATCCTGGATAGAGAAGCTTTTTACATTATTGGCTCATAGGATTTATAGTGTCCTTCATGAAGTGGTTCCTATTTAGAATCAGAATCAGAATCAGAATGAGCTTTATTGCCAGGTATGTTTACACATGCGAGGAATTTGTTTTCGTGACAGAAGCTTCCGCAGTGCAACAGAATGACAGTGACAGAACAAAAAACACAGATAATAAAAAATAGAACAAGTAAATAAGGAATTAAAATATATAAATTGACAGTTGTATGTGCAGGTATATTACAATAAAATTCTGCATGTCAAAGAAGTAAAATATCAATTGCCTTAATATTTGTTTTTTTAAATAATGCTACACAAGGAGGATTTTACTGCTTAAATTATGGATCAACACTAGTTAGTTTTAAATAGCTGCGGCACATTTTACATAATGTTGTTTTGCCCTTTGACCCAAATACACATAGAAATATCTGAAATGTTCTGAGTTTGCTATTGAATTAATAATTATATAGTATTATAATATTATTTATTTATTCTAAATCATTAACAATGTCATTAATGATTTAAAAATTAAATAATTAATGCTTTAAAATGTAATTAAAATATTGTTTATTTATTAAATGTATTTATTTATTTTTAATTATTTAAAATGTAATTTTTAAAAATTCATTATTGATTCATTAAAAATATCCATTTATTTAAAATTATATATATATATATATATAATTTAAAAGTATATATACTATTAAAGTAAAATTATATACACTATATAATTTCATTTATAATATATAAGTATAATTTAAAAGTACATTTAAATAGTTGCTGTGCCGTATTACTTTGTGAGCAAAACTGTTTTGTAATTAAAATGCATCAATGTTACATGAATTATTATTAATAATTATATAGTACTATAATATTATTTATATATTTTAAATGATTTAAAATGTAATTAAAATGATAATTTATTCATTTAAAATATGTATTTGTTTTTCATTATTTAAAAGTATAATTTAAAAGGACATTTACATAACCAGGCAGTTTCTGTGCTGTCCCAATGTCAACAAAACATATTTTGAATGTAAATTTGGTGTTGATTTTGCTTGTGTAACATTGTTTTATTTCTTATGTTTGGGGTATTGACCTAAAGAAGCAACCTTGTGTTTGTGAACTGTAGTAACCTCAGTGCCTTCTCAAAGCAAACACCACTTTACAGCTGAAAACACTTGTGAGGAACATTCCAAATGTAAGCGATTTCCACTAACATGCACTGATTCTCATGTCATGGCTATTTCTTGTTCCCCAAAAAACTTGATTTATTGCAAAAACACTTTCATTCAGCATCATTTTGTGTCAAAGGTCACCTATTATTGCATACAGACAATGCGTTTGCTGAAAGACATTGTCTCGGAGGAGTAATTACCTCTTGACGCTTAAAAAAAGCTCCCAAGCCCACAGGGTTTAATACAAAATAAATGAAGCATTTGTGAAATCTTTCCGCCTGCCTGAGACTGTCTTCTCTGAAGCGAGGTAAATCAGCCGGACCCTGGGGTCAATGACCTTATAAAGCCCATTTGCGGGATGGTTTGTTTTGATCCCGTTTGTTCCCGTTGGTTATATCTGGGGGACTAAAGACAGCTGACTCCAGCATCACACACACACACACACACACACACACACACACACACACACACACACACACGACCTCCAAGAGAGTGTCCTCATTTAAGCTGTTGGCCACTGAGTCTACAGTACTATACTGAGTAGTAATTAAATGTTCAGATGTTCTTGTATTTAATATAATTGAATTCATCTGAATAGTTATTATATTAAATAGTAAACAGAATATAATTAATATACATTGATAATACATTAATTATTATTAATAATTATACAGTATTATAATATATTTATTTATTATTTATTTAAAATTAAAATTGAATTAATTTAAAATTAATTAATTAATTAATTTTATTTATCATTTAACTGATTTTAATATATTTTATATTTTAAATAGATGTAAAATTATTATTTTTTTATTTTAAATGATTTTAAATTAGTGCAAAATTATAATTGATTAATTAAAATTATTTATTTAAAATGAAATGTTAAGCAAAACTATTTTATAGTTTAAACTTTTTTTTTTTTTTTTACAGTACTGGATATTGCTTGCTAAGTTACACTTTTACTGTTCATCATACTTAGGTTTAATGATTTAAACAAAACTCAAAATATAACTCATCCCAAACCATTTGAACAGTATATGAATGAAAAACACCAGAACAGCATTGCAACAGCCCAGAACACTTTGCCTAAAAACTACAGCAACACCCTAGAAACCACATAATAATGTTCTCATTGGGGATGCTGTAAGGATAGAGTCTCTCTCTCTCTCTCTCTCTCTCTCTCTCTCTCTCTCTCTCTCTCTCTCTCTCCCTCTCTCTTTCTCTCCCTCTCTCTCTCTCTCTCTCTCTCTCTCTCTCTCTCTCTCTCATTCAGACGAGGTACGCAGTCTCTCCTCCTCTGCATTATAAACACACACACACGCAGACACAGACCCTTCACACACACTGCTACAGAGACGAGAGACGACACACTTGGACTTCTTTCACTGGGTATTTTCTTCTATACGGTTGAAAGGCAAGATCATTCTCTTATTTGCTTGCTGTCTCTATATATTCAGCTGCCGCTCTGGAGAAGCTCTTTGGTGCAGGAGAGAAAAGCTGCACCATCAATGGACAGAAAGCGTAACTCTGATCTGATCTTTAAAACTAATGCACGAGGAAGGGTTTTTGGTGCGCTAGTATTAGATTTGAATTGACTTACATTATTTTTTTTTTAAATATTTTTAAAAAAATATATTATTTCAATTTATTTTGTATTATTTTGTACTTCATTTTAATATATTTTAATTACTCTTTTACTTTATTAATTTATTATCTTTACTCCATTTTAGTCCATTATATAAACTTATGATGTCAAATTATTTTAAACTTGGCTTCTATTTCTTCTTATTCACTGATTATGTGTGTAAGTATTGAATGAAAAAAGACATGGAAATTGGGAATATAAATAAACTTTTTCATTATTATTTTCATTATTTTTTAACCTTTTTGATCCTGGACTGAAAAAAAATATGGTGTAGAATTTACTTTAAAATACATTTCACTCAGAAATTAATAGTACAGTTCACAAATTATTTCTACAAAAACATTACTACAGTAGAAAAACTAAAATAGTATTTTCTTGTAAAACATACTTTAGTAATCTTTGTTTTATTCACGACTTTGAAAAATAATTTGACAGTTTGGTTGACCTTAGCCTTATCTCAACATGTCTCTTGCATACTTAAATTAAATTAAGCACCTAAATTGTTGATTTTCAGGTCTGCTGAGGAATCATGGGACTGCTGAAAGTCTCTGTCATCTTTCTTCTTTCATTAATCACAATGACTTTAGCAGAACCGCCTGGATGCAAGATCCGCATCACCGACAGAGGACTGGAGATGCGTAAGATATCTGACAATAAGCCCAACATTCAGACTTAAAATGCAACTATCATTTAGGAGTCTATAAAAGCCTCAGACTGGCCTCTGCTTGACGTCTTTACAGTGAAGGCCGAGACAAAGAAGTTCGTGGAAGAAGAGTTGAGTAACATCACCATGCCAGAGATGCGTGGTAAAGAGGGCCGTTTCCAGTACACCATCAAAGAGTATGTTTGACCTTCCTTTATCTACTGGATTTCCACCGTCATATATAGTCATGTTGCACACAGCGCCCTCATGTCGTCATTCACACGCACAGTAAGCGTCAGGGTTGAGCACCACTCAGAAAAGAATAAAGAATGCCATTTAAATTCCAATTCAGTTCCTGATTTTGAACTGAGGTAGCAAAGAGGATGCAGAATTGCAATTCGAATTAATGTAAGGAAGTAGAATTGAAACTATGTGAAATTCAAAGATAACTGTAATTTGTAACTACAAAGATAGATAGATAGATAGATAGATAGATAGATAGATAGATAGATAGATAGATAGATTTACCAGGATGCGGTACTGATTTTTTTTTTTTTTGGAATTGCAATTCAGTAAATTCTTCTTTTTGACATTCCAAATCAAATTTCCTTGTACAGTCCTGTTAAATGCCCAATTTTGTCCCATTTGTCCCATTCTTAATTCAGAAGGGGGTGATGGTGCCCTTTAGGTGTCAGTGGCATTGAAAAGGCCTACTAAGTATGGACTAGAATGACAACCACAAGGGCTGAACGAACCTATGAGTCGCTTCATAAAACCTCCCGCCTATGGAAGCCCGTTTCCGCCACTGAATAAAAAAATTAAAAAAGGTTATTGCGACTTTTTATCTCACAATTCTGACTTTTTTTCACAGAATTGCGAGATATAAAGTCACACTTGTGAGATAAAAACTCGCAATTCTGACTTTTTTTTCTGTGCAATTGCGAGTTTATATCTCGCAATTCTGACTTTTTCCCCTCGCAATTCTTATAACACGCAATTGCGAGATTATATCACGCAATTCTGACTTTATTTCTCAGAATTGCGAGTTTATATCTCACAATTATGATTTTTTTAAACTCGCAATTGCGAGTTTATATCACACAATTCTGAGAAAAAAAATCAGAATTGTGAGGTAAAGTCGCAATTTTTTTTTTGTTTTTTTTTTGGCGGAAACGGGCTTCCATACCCGCCGGCTCTGATGTTTGTTTAGTGTGAAGATCACGGAGCTGAACCTGACGTCTGACCTGCGCTTCCAGCCTGATGTGGGGCTGCTGTTCGAGGTGCAGAACTCCTCCATCACCCTCAACTTCCAGAGACGCATCCTGTACTGGCTCTTGTGAGTCTGAAGAACACATCTGCAGAAAGCAAGCAAAAGACGTTCATGATTTGAGGTCACAAGCAACTGAAAGAAAGGAGTCTTTTATTCAGCAAGGACGCATTAAATTGGTCAAAAGTGACATTTTAAATGTTACAAAAGATTTCAGTTTCAAATAAGTACTGTTCTTATGAATTTTCTATTAATCGAAGAATCCTTAATATAAACAAATATCATAGTTTCCACAAAAATGTATCAACACAATGGGTTTCAACTGATAATAATCAGTTGAGCAGCAAATCAGCATATTAGAATGATTTCTGAAGGATCACTGAAGACTGGAGTAATGATGCTGAAAATTCAGCTTTGATCACAGGAATAAATTACATGTTAACATGTATTGCAATAGACAACAGTTACTTTAAACCGTGATAATATTTCACAATATTTACTGTATTTCTCATCAAATAAATGCATCCTTGATGAGGTGCCCCCTTTCTCTCCATCAGTTATGATGAGGGAGCCATCAACGCCTCCGCTGAAGGTGTCAACATCTTCACAGTCCTCCATCTCATCAAAGACAAGGACGGACGTCTCAAGATCTCCAACGTCACCTGTGATGCATTCATCACCAAGATGAGGGCCAGATTTAGCGGGACCCTCGGGTACACCACTCTATATTGAATGTTGAGCATGTTTATTGCACATGACATGATTTGATGAAGTGTACAGCTTCTTTATGAATGAAATACATTGTTTGCTCAGCATTTTGCATGTCTGTCTGTTACATGGCATATTCTTATGTGTCTCTAAATATTCCCACAGGAGGGTTTATGACTTTATCGGAACGTTCCTGACTACAGGAATGCGCTTCGTCTTAAATAAACAGGTTTGTTTGCTTGTTTTCTAGTCAGGATTAGCTGATGCTTGTACTGGTGCTCACATACATAAATATATTGTAACTTTAATGACATTGTAACAGATTTTAATCAACTTTTGCATATATGTCTCTGTCAGATTTGTCCTGCCTTGAATCATGCTGCACTAGTTCTGATTAACCAGCTACTGGAAACAATCCCAGGTTAGAGAACAATGCTGATCATTGTAAAACTGTTGTGATATATTGATCTGGCAGACTCGTGTGTTTACGGGAATGTGTTTTTCAGTGCGCACGGAGGTGGACAGTTACGTGGGCATCGATTATTCACTGCTAAGTGACCCCGTGGTGACAGAAACTAGCCTTGATATGGATTTTAGGGTGAGTGATAGATGACTAGTTACTGAACTTTATATGCAAGTTTTTGGGGTCAGCAAAGACATGTTATTCATATAAAAAAATGTATCACGATTTCCAAAAAAATATGAAGCAGCACAACTGTTTTCAACATTGATAATAATCAGAAATGTTACTTGAGCAGCAAATCAGCATATTAGAATGATTTCTGAAGATCATGTGACACTGAAGACCGGAGTAATGATGCTGAAAATTCAGCTTTGATCACTGGAATAAATTACATTTTAAAATATATTAAAATAGAAAACAGTTATTTTAAATTAGAATAAATATTTCACAATACTAGTGTTTTTACTGTATTTATAGGCAGCCTTGGTGAGAGTAAGAGACTTCTTTCAAAAACATTACAAAAATCTTAAACCGATCTCAGACTTTTGAACGGTATAGTGTATTATTTGCCATTTTTAAATATATTATATATCAGTGCCATATTGGTCATTGAAAAAAAAAACGTGGTGTTACCATAGTACATGTGCAAAAAACAGCATAGGATTATAATGATAAGTTTCAAAATACATTAATACTTGGTTTTGATTAATAGATTACATTAATCTAAAACACTCACCATTCAGCAAATATATATATATATATAAATATATATATATATATAAATATTTCAAAATCTACAAAAAATTGCCAAAATATATTATTAATATAGTAATAGTAAAACTTTTTTAAAAAGTTTTAATACAAATCTATAAATTAAATAATGTAAATCTTAACTT